>NC_065447.1:79824846-80424846 GCF_917563875.1 Diabrotica virgifera virgifera
TATTTTTAATTAAATAGTTGAAATTTAGAATTAAAAATACACAACCTTTGTTTGAACCGATAATAGCTTCTTTAATCCAGTCGGAAGAGCTTCAAAATCGTCGTTTTGATGACATTTTTAGGGTTTAGGGGTACCTCAGGTAGCTTAAAATTTAAGAAATAAATTTGAATAGTAACGGATTAAGCCAACACAGAGCCTATCGCAAATGTATACTTTTCATTAATGTTTATTGATAAACAAAGCTCCAATTCTATTTTACTTCAACTCATTTTAAGGCTATTTCAATAAACTAACCGGTTCTTTTTTCAGTTTTTTGGTAAAATATTGTAACTTATAGACGAAAATTCTTAAAATCGGCTATTTTTCATTTAAATTGTCAATAAATAATTAAATTGAGAAGAAATTGGTCAGATTTACATAAATTTTGTTATTCTGGCCATATAGAAACTAAAACAATTGTTACGTAGTTACACTGAGTGTCATAAAAACCGTGTATTTTTACTCATTGCTTTGAGCTATTTCACGTAAAATCGAGATATAAGTTGTATTTTTACATAAGTTATATTAACGTTAAACTGACTTAATTTATAGTTTTATAAGCAACAATTAAGTATAGCGAAATTTATAAAACCCTAAAAATTTATTTATAAAATTTATAGTCCCGTCTATGCGTTCGTAATACGAACGCGAATGAAATTTGAGAATAGTACAAATGAATGAATTATGACTAAAAGAAACTAAGTGATTTTTATAGTTTAGAGGAAAATTATTAAACTATTTACTTTTATTTAAATTGATTTTCAGTTATTTGTAAAGTTCCCAGTTTCTTGATTATATTGGTATCCGGAAAATAAAAATATTCATATAATCGATATCTAATAAAATTATTATATTTCGTTAGTTGGCAAAAATTGATTAGTGGCCTACATATTAGTAAATATATTTTTTACCAAGGGGAAGAAAAGCCCCAAAATAAAACCATAAATTTAATGGATTGATAAAAAAACAAAATTTTTTACTTTTTAAATAATGTATTTCATCAGATTTAAGTAAGAGGCTTGGAAAAGACAAAAATAAGTTTTACAGTTTTCATGCCATGCACTTTATTTAAATTTTGTGCATGTGAAATGGATGTACATACAGCAACTATGTAGCAGTTTTCATAATTTTTATTTTACGCAATGCCAGGTTGTTAAGAGACTTGTTTAATTATTTAATTCGGAAGTACATCCGAGACCTAAAAAATAACTTGTTCGCTTTGTTAGAACAGTCTACAGTTACACTTTTGGACATAAGGTTTTCTAAATAATTTTTAGTTACCAAAATGGAATCACCATTCATGTGGAAGGAAAAATTGTCTCCAGTTACTTAATATATGACAAGAGAGTGTCTGATGGTTTACATAAACCACACTTACTCAAATGATCAACCCACGTGTACGTTGAAACATCTTCGGATTGAATACTGGAGTCCTTCAATTTATGGCAGATATAACCAGCCAAATTCTCCAAACCATCATACTCGAGGTCACTAATGTTTTTTAATTCTGACTCTCATTGAGAACTTAAAAATCCACAACTGTTTCGTTGTTAGAATCCAGCCTTTGGATCAATTGTGCAGAAATTGGTAAATCTGGGATGTCGTCTGTTTAAACGTTCGAAAATTCGTTCCGTTTTCTTTCCTACCCGTATATAACTTTTATAAAATATAATAAACCTTTTTGTAAACACTTTAAAAAAATTTTAATGGGTATTCCCCGAAAAGAGCTTCATTTTTTGGTACTATGTATCACGTTAAAATATTTGGTTTGGAATTTGAAGGATAAGATCTTCTTTTTTATGAGCTACAAATTTACTTTTACTGCTTCTATAGACTAAGAATATACCATTTTTTCGTTTTTTTTTTATATGCTACATTTTTTCCAAGAATATTTTTTCGATAAAATACTTACTTTTTGAGTATTTGCGAAAAACCGCCGAAAAACGTGTTTTTTTTTGTTGAAAAGTAAACATTTTTAGTCGCAAGTGACTCTAGTACCTACCACTGAATTAACCTAGTACCTAAGTTAAAAAAACTCTATAGAGCAAAAGTTGCTTAAAGTTAGTCAGATCTGTTTCCGGACTTATTTTAAACGTATATTTTTTCACCCTCCAAGTAAAAGCAATCAACGGCACAAATTCAACTTTTAAGTGGGGGATGGGTAGAATCTAAATCCAAATTTTCATGCAATTAGGAGTTGACCCTGAAAATTATGTGTGTTTCTTTTTATCTTTTAAATCATTTTACTTAAAATCATTTTTTAACTAGCAAATAATAATTACATATTGAGTTATTTTATTTTTTAAACTTTAATAATAATTATAAAAAATTTTACTTTCTTGTAATGTATTTTTAAAACAAGCAATCATTTAAATAATTATTTTGTAACAATTTGTATTATTTAAGAATATCATAATTACATTCTGGTTTCGTAGTAAGTGTTTTTTAAGAATATTAATGTATAGTTTTAAAATATTGTATTGCAAATAATTATCATTATTAAATGGTTATTATTTGTGAAGTATTATTTTTCTTTTTTCACACCCTTATGTATGTAACAAAACTAAGGGACTTTCTGAAAGGTAAATCGTAGACGTTAAAGACACAAAAGAAGCGATACTTAAAAGTTACATAAAGAATTCGAGACAACGCTGTTGGTGCCGTCATTGACTCCGCCCGCTATATATCTGTATATCGTGGGAAATATACAATACAACACGAGCTCCAATCACTCGAATAATACTCTTTAGAGCTGGCATCAGTGTGTGATCTCGCGTTGATCGGTAAATATCTAAAATTTCGTATATAAGTCCTCCCCTTTACTTTTCAGCTACGGATCTCGTTTCGCTGTAAATTTATCAGAAAAATTTAAGTACAAAAATCTTTTCCCCTCTAAGTGTGCCATGATTAATATGTTAATTATAAAGATAGTTATGAACAATATACTCCAATAATTAATTTCCTATTGGTGGATCTCGGGTTGTCCTCGATTTAGTCGGATCTCGCCTTGATATGAAGACGTATATATATATATATATATATATATAAGTCCGTAGACTTACGCACCTTCTATGTCTAGGTCTCGAATGTTGTTTTTTGATTAGAATGTGTCTAAAGATATTCAACCTCTTGTCTTTACCGACGAGCCCAGAGAGGTTGAAGAGGGCGAAACACATTTCTAAGAACTGGTGTTTGGATCTTTGATTCTATTCGAAAAATTTTTCCCAGCCCGAAATGGTGGATGTGTGAATTGTTCGTAAGGGGATTTTTCCACATTCTCTATTTCATCTATTATATATATATATATATATATATATATATATATATATATATATAATCAAAATTTTTTTTGGGGAATGCAGTCAATAAATTTTTGGGCTATTCAGTGAAACACTTTGAACTTATTAGTCGAGCTTTCGAAAATTTTATTTTCTTTATCAAGACTATTGCTCGTGGTTACAAATTAATAATTATACAACTTATATAAAAACATGAAAATTTCTTAAAAGTAATATGTAAACGTAAAAGTTTTGATAGTATGTCATCGACATCTATATGTCATCGACATCTATATCGAAAGCTCGACTAATAAGTTCAAAGTGTTTCATGAATAGCCCAAAAATTTATTGACTGCATTCCCCAAAAAAATTTTTATTACAATTCCAACAGTCATTACATATTAACAATTATATATATATATATATATATATATATATATATATATATATATATATATATATATATATATATATATATATGAGTTAGTTAGAAGCAATCTACCTTGCTCGTTTCGGTACGAAACCGATCTGTGCCTCTACTTTGAGGCCACGAGATGTCACCTGGTATTTATTGAAAAATACCTACGGCGTCAAACAAGCAGGAAATAATCGCAACTTTCTACTTTTTAAAAGTATGAAAATAATATGTAAAATATTATACGGGAAATTTCCCGTATAATATTTTACATATATATATATATATATATATAGACTTTAGTTTTTTATTGAGGTTGCAGTCATTTATTTCTAAGTGGCAGGGTAAGAGAAACTCTGTGTTATAATCAAGCTTTCGCAAAATTTATTTGCTTCGTCAGGATTAGCTAAAATTATTATATAGTTATAAATAAATACAACGAAATGAAAGAACATTGCATAAAAATTAGTACAAAAACTTACAACGTGAGGCTTGTTTCTTAATTTGACATTTCTACAAAACATAAAATATCTAAAAAAATCTTTATCCTAATGGTTTTCAAGTTCCAATGTTTCAATTTTTACAATTCATGATAAAAAATATGATTTATTAATTTAGTTCTAAATTTGACCAATGCCAGAAAGACACTTAAATAATGTCAAAAAGACACTCGTAGGTATTTGTTTATTTGATTTTAAGTTGTTAAGAACTATATAATTTAACCAGTGTTCTGTAGAGTCGAATGCCTTTTCAAAATCTATAAATGCCATATATATGGGTATTTGGTATTCATTCATTCATTTACATATTCATTTGGTATTTAATATATTTTTGGTTATTGGGTATTTGGTATTCGATATATATGTGTATATACATCTATAACTTCTAAAATTTTAAAATGCACAAGCAAGTAATAATCAAAAATCTAGTTCTTAACAACTTAAAATCAAATAAACAAATACCTACGAGTGTCTTTTTGACATTATTTAAGTGTCTTTCTGGCATTGGTCAAATTTAGAACTAAATTAATAAATCATATTTTTTATCATGAATTGTAAAAATTGAAACATTGGAACTTGAAAACCATTAGGATAAAGATTTTTTTAGATATTTTATGTTTTGTAGAAATGTCAAATTAAGGAACAAGCCTCACGTTGTAAGTTTTTGTACTAATTTTTATGCAATGTTCTTTCATTTCGTTGTATTTATTTATAACTATATAATAATTTTAGCTAATCCTGACGAAGCAAATAAATTTTGCGAAAGCTTGATTATAACACAGAGTTTCTCTTACCCTGCCCCTTAGAAATAAATGACTGCAACCTCAATAAAAAACTAAAGTCTACATATTATCAGTCAATAATACCAAACTTCTTTATATATATATATATATATATATATATATATATATATATATATATATATTTATGCACAGATATCAAAGTGAGGTCCTGACATTACGCGCACTTAGTGAGGACCGGTAGAAAACGTAGACATAATCGTTTCAACTCTTCATAGTGACCTTGACAAGTAAATAGCAATTAAAAAATGACGAGTATACACAAAAAAGATTACGTATATGTGCCCCGTATTGTTTAAGTATATTGCCACCCAAGTGAGGCCATTACACGCAGCTATTAAAGTGAGACTGTATATACTTTTTCGTTATGCGCACAAAGTGAGGACAACTTTACGTGTATATTTCCTTACAGCTCATCAAGTGAGGACCATACAGTGTTGTCGATAAATATAAGATTAATCGTTTCTACTGCCTTTTTCTGTATAACACAGTAAGAATTATTATTGTTTCGTTGTTTCAGTCACTTGTAGTTATAAGAAGGATGTGGACTCTTTGTTCTTGCTCGTACTGTTTGTTAATTTTATAACATTTTAGTACCTCAGCATTAAATCACGGTAGCCTTATCGGAGACTAGCGTTAATAAAGAAATAGTTTTATATTTTTTAATAACTTACGTTAAAGATGGATAGGAAAGCAAGAATTTTGAAAATAGCGTTAGTTGAGAACAATAATAATCAAAATGGAGAATACAGTGATAGTTCAGTTATGTGAAATTTATATTGAACTTAACATATAAATATAAAAGCCCGACTTTTGATCTAAGGGGAACACAGTTTTTACGGTACATACATATCTGTCATTTGTCAACCCCCTCCCTTCCATTTCCCCCACCCCTTATTTTTAAATAGGGAATAGGGGCGTGTGCTAGCTCATTTGAAAGGATATTCAATTCTCTATCCAGTATTATTAACATTGACATAATTATCTATACAGAGTGTATTTTAGTATAGGTACTGTTGCCCCTGTCGATTTTCATTTTGAAACGACAATTTTCCAACCTTAATTTTAGTATACGAGATGATTTACTTAATTTAATTAAACTTAATGTACCTTTTTTACTGACTTAATTTTACAGTTATTCCACTAGATGGCAAATACAGTGAATATGATCATATGTTTTATTTCGAATAATCATTTTAAAATAGTTTTAGTTTTCTATTTTCTCTGAAAATTGTTGCAAGCTTCTTGTTCTTATACTTAAAATCATGTCACTACAAATTTATACGAGACTACATATTAAGAGTATAGAAAGTATTATAATATATGACATACATGCTTTTTTCCATTTATTGAAGATATTTCACCTTATCCTGAAACAATGCAATGTGAACAAGTGTCCTCAACTAAAAAAATATATCAGACTATTTTAATACTAAGTGTATAGTTTGTACTATAAACCGTATTGAAATAGATTGCAACATGTGTGTGTGGTTGGGATATTGACTGCGAAACCTAAGGCTTCATTCGCCTAATCATATTTACCTTTGATTCTTATAACAATAAATAAAATTGATTAACATTTTATATCAATATTATTAGTGTTTTTAAACAATATCAGTATGATATATCAGTATGATAAAGTCAAGATAAACAATACTATAATAGAAAGCTTTGAGGTCAAACAATGACTGCGGCAGGGTGATCCATTATCGTCTATAATGTTTAGCATATTACTAGAAAAGGTTATACAGGAAGCAAACATTAATAGAACAGGTCTGATCTACCACAAAAAACATCAGTGCTTGGCATTCGCAGACGATTTGGTAATCTTGGCTAGGAGCAAAATAGAACTTATAGAAACAGTCATGAAACTCGAGGAGAGGGCAGCAACCAAAGGATTGTATATAAATGAAGCAAAAACAAAGTATATGGAATGAACAAATAAGCAATTCGTTCGGGGCAATACATAACAATGACAACAGCGAAGGGAACACAGTATAAATTCGAAGAAGTTTAGAGATTTGAGTACTTAGGAACTGTCTTCACAAGAGATCCTAACTGTGAAGAAGAAATACAAAAGAGAATTATGTCGGGCAACCGCGCTATATTTGCTTTTAATGGGTTGTTAAGAAGTAAACATATATCACGAAGAGCAAAACTAAGAACTTACAAGACCGTAATAAGGCCGATAGTAACGTATGCTTCTGAAACATGGGTCACAACAAAAAAACATCAAGAGTTGTTGTTCCACCCGGTGGGAAACTGAGCTCTATCAAGATCCTAACATACTAGCAGTAATTAAGGCGCAAAGACTTAGATGGTTGGACCATGTGCAGAGGATGATTCCATCTAGAATTCCCAGAATGGTACTATCTAGTGCATTGGCAGGGAAAAGACGAAGAGGAAGACCGAGGTCACGATGGATTAATGGAGTTAGAGAAGATATGAGAAGAATTAACTTAAGGAACTGGGAAACAAAAGCGACTGACAAAAGGGAGTGGAAAAGAATAGTACATCAAGCCATGGGCCTACTAGGCTCGTACTGCTTACATATTATAATATCAGTTTTCTAATATTATCCAGTTCCATATCCAGTTCCGAATCCAGTGGTTATATTTCTTCCGTATTGTTTAGTTTCGCTTCCAGTGATTGTATTTTTTTTCTTGTTTTTTTTTTGAAATATTTATTTATTATTTTATTACTATATTTTTTTATTGTGCTCATAATAGATTGCAACATTGTCTACAGACATGAATGCAGTCACAATAAATAAAAAAATCGGAGATCCACACCCCGGATTTGAAATCGAAACCTCTGCTTTACGAATCCGAGATCCGAGGTCTACCCACTAGGTCACTAGGCTATCGCTCTTAAGACAATATTTTTTCCTGAAACGGGGAACTTCTAAAGCCGGGTCTAGACTATGTAACAAAACATGCTAATAACAAAGTTGTACAACAAATTTGTTGTACAACTTTGTTATGTAACTTGGTATAATATAGCATGAGTATCCAGACTATATAACAAAAAACAAAACAACAACATGCGCATAAATTTTGCAGCATTTTAGATGGATAGCTGGTAGGTTAGGTAGTATATAGAATTGCGTCATATAAGTATGGAGGATCTCTTCATAGCAACAGCAGCTTGTGTAATATTGTGGAGCCGACACCGGCGTGTTAAATTAATATTTTGGATGTGTCCTTCATTAGCAGCTCGAGCAAAATATAGGTAGTGGTACAGCTCTTTTAGCTGATCTGGAAAGAGATAACATAGACCCATCGACAGGAGACATTAAATGTGATGGCAGTTTTAAAAACTTCTTAAGAATAGAAAGTTCTGATTTTGAATTTCTTATAAATGACATCGGCCATAAAATAGGCAGGAAAAACATTTCGAGATGCAATTCCAATAAGAGAAAGATTAACAGTTATATTATTAGCAAAGTATATTTTTTAAACTTTTTACTCATTGTTTCAGAGAGGAAGTATAACATTTGTGTAAAATTTAATTCCTCAGTATTATCGTCTTCACCTGTTCATCATTGAGTGTCACTGTCTGTTTGAATTGGTGTAGCTGGAGAAGTAGCGGATGTAGGTGTAGTGGACGGAATAGAAAGGCTCAGATATATTGTATGATTGAGTGCCTGTTTGAGTAGCTGATGAAGAAGTCTGCATCTGTGTAGCGAATGAAGTGAATGTTACAGGTTTTATGTCTGAACACTCTGCTCTGTAGAGAATAGGATTTATGTCAAATTTAGAGTTGATTTGCACCGATTTGCTGTTAAGGTTCCGCGTACTGCTTTTCTTTTGTTGGCTTGAGTTATAGGCGTACGTGCATTAGTTTTAACTACAGTTTCTGTATCTATTTTCACTTCTATTTCAGTCTATTCATCGTGTTTTTTATTTGTTTTTTAAATCAATAAATGTAGCTCATCCCATAGCAATCCCATAATACTCGTTACTTACGAAATAGCTCAATTAAATGAGTAGTCAGTTCTTTCGAAAATTTCATCGCGTAAATGACCCTACGTGAACAGAGCAAAGAAAAATCTAGCACAATCACTCTAGAATGAACAAGGCGATATGACTCCAACGGTTGCTGCTCGCGTAGGTACTATGCCAGAGAATGTTTCAATAACATGTTTTTAGGTGTAGATCAGTCGCGGTGCGGTTTTATAACTTTCTTTGATGTTTACCGACATCTGTTGGATAACATAAAACATGCTATATAACCAGAAAAATGTTATACAACACTGTGTTTTAAAACTTGTTTTTTTAAAATTTTGTAACAAGTTACAAAACTTTGTTATTTAACATGTTTTGTTACATAGTCTGGACCCGGCTTAACGGTAACTGCTTATAGGTAATACACTACAATTTCTGAATATTTTTTCTGAAATCTATCGAATGGTACCAAACACGACCCCCACGGAGGTGGGGGGGGGGGGGGGTTACTTTAAAATCTTAAATAGGAACTCCTTTTTTTTATTTCAGATTTGGATTCTTTGCGTAAAAATAAGCAACTTTTATTCGAAACGTTTTTTCTAATTACGGATAGGTGGCGCTATAATCGGAGAAAACGGGTGTTGGAAATGGAAAATTAAATTAAAATATGGAAAGTCCCCACTAAAATGGAAAATTTTACTTAACTTTTTTGGTTTTAGAACCTAATAATCACAACCCAATAGGTCCCCAAAGCGCTCGAGTGACTGCACATTTAGCATACTTTGCTCCCCTACTATATGTATTATAAATAATATGCGAAGTAATTATTAACCCAAACAACCATAATTCAACTTTTATTTACTAATAAAGAACTGGACGAAAGTGTCACATCAGCTTTTATGAAACACATGAATATTTACATAAAAAGGTATGTGATCTGCTTGAAATCGATATTCCCAAAATCATCTAAAAATTGTTTATACATGAGTACTTTGAGACTCTTGTATGAAATGTTAATACCGAAATACGATTAGGAATCTCCATTATGTAAGTTTTAAATAATACATAATTCTTAGGAAATGAAAGGTATTATACAAACGTGTTAAAAAATACTACCTACTGAAATTTTTTGATGGCAATAAATGATGAATTGGTTTATCGAATTTATTTTTAAGGTGATACAGTAGCGATCAACAGGTAGCCAAAACGCGTTCCAAGATTGAGGCTGTAATTTTGAATATTTTTTCGAGATATTTGGCACACGTATTTATAATATAATAAAGAATGGCGGTACAGAGCCCAATTTGAAAAATATATTAATATGTGGAAATTACTCTGTAAATAAATACAATATTAAAAAAACGAGTCTGTACCGCCATTAAGAAGAACAAAAAAATACACTTTCTTCAAATAAACTTTTTTATCACATGCCTAGATTTTGTGTCATTTTGGAACTACTAATGAAATAAAAAATTTTAGTAGTTCCAAAATGACACAAAATCTAGGCATCGGATAAAAAAGTTTATTTGAAGAAAGTGTATTTTTTTGTTCTTCTTAGTGGCGGTACAGGCTCGTTTTTTTAATATCTATTGTATTTAATTACAGAGTAATTTCCACATATTAATATATTTTTTAAATTGGGCTCTGTACCGCCATTCTTTATTATATTACGAATACGTGTGCCACATATCTCGAAAAAATATTCAAAATTACAGCCGCAATCTTGGAACACGTTTTCGTTACCTGTTGATCGCTACTGTTTCCTGTTAAGTAAAATATGTCATTTGGATATTTTTTTAAACTCGATAGATCCTAGGGACATGTCGGTAGATCGGTAGGATCATCACTTTTGGGAGTTTTGGGAATATCCCAATTGACAACGCAATATACACCGACGCCGTCTACAACGAGCGACGAATCAGAGATGCCAGATTGGGGTACTTTCGCCCATTTTTAGGGTAATTTGAAAGCACATGGGAAAATTTTTATAGGTTGAATTGGTTGGGGAATTTTTCGGGAGGAAAATTGAGCAAACTGAATTGCAATATAAATGTATGTAACATATAACATTATATTAACATTATAACCTATCGAGTATATAAGAAGGAAGAGAGACAGACCCCGAAAATCTTTTAGAGATAAAATGGACGAAGCAATATTAGAAAAGAAACCTGCAGGACTGGAAAAACAGAAAGAACTGAAAATTACGGTCAAGTGAAATAATACAGGAAAAACTATGGAAATCCAGGGTGGTCAAGAAAAAACAGGATGTTTCTAAATAAATGCGACAAACTTTAAAGGGTAATTCTATATGAAAAAATAATGACAGTTTGCTCTATAAGCATATGTCAGCAAATACTTCGTTTCCGAGATATGGGGTGTTGACATTTTTCTTACAAACTGACGATTTCTTTATTGTTCTAAAACCGGTTCAGATATGCAAATGAAATTGGATGTGTTTTAAGAGGTAATTATTGCGCATTTTTTGACATAAAATTAATAATTTTATATCTACTGTTGAAATGGTGTGAATTTTTTTAAAGAAAAACATAGTACGCCACTGAGATATTTCAAATAACAAATCATTTTGGAATTACTCGTTCAATTTATGATATATACAAAAATCTATTATTCCTTTTTTTCATACGTCGTTCGTGCCGTTTTTATGCAAAAAGTGAAACATCTTAACGCGTACAAAGTATTCGAAATAAATTTCTATATATTCATATTATGAAAAAGAACTTGTCAATTCTAATTCATATAGATATACCTGGTTTGTTTTTTTTTATTTCAAATTACACACCCACGGACACACGACAATGTTGATAAAGCAAAGTTTACAGAACAGGAAGACAAAACTATTTAACCATTGAGGCTATAATGACAAGCAGCAGTATAATAATATCACTGACTATTCATAAATTTGTTGATACTTCGTAAATCTGATCTTCGTGTATTTTAAGTATGTATGTATAACATTGTAATACCATAAAAGTGATAGGTATTACCTGACAAATGACCTTTAAAAGCCATAACAATTTTTAGGTTGCATTATTTTTATTAGAGAATTTTTGTGAGCTAGAAATAGTTTTCTTATTGTTACAATTATTTAATATTAATTGTCTTAGGAGTAATCTTAGCCCAAAGATAATCTATAAAGTCCAAAAAAATAATGAATGTAAAAAATATTATATTTTTTTTTGTTTAGCTAATGCCTCGACAACTAATGGCCATTGGCATGGTAGGTACGGTAATTTTGAACAGTTAGGTACCTAGTGTCATGTGTAAGTAGTGTGTGTTGAGTAAGCGCCTTGTTACTTTGCAATGTCGACGTCATTGTCTTTGCAAAGAGACGCTAATTGTATCCGAACGTCTGCGGTCCCTCCGGTGAGAACCGATCCCACGAGGACAGAAACTATATTCATTTATTAATTTATAATAAATGAAAAATTTCCGACCCTGGTGAGATTCGAACCCACAACCTTTCGGATTTTTTAGATCCACAGGCAGGCGCTCTTACCACTGAGCCACGGAGGGGGGTAAATATTATATTTATATATCAGCGTCTCTCAAAATTTGGCGCCCCCAAATTCTGGTGCCCCGGGCGGTCGCCCGGCTCGCCCGCCCGTTTATCCGGCGCTGCTTTAAGACACTAGTGCTTTAAAATTTTTATGGCACTGCAATTCGTATTGATCGTATAGGCAATTTTGATGTAATGTCAAAAAAATATAAAAATGGAATGTCAGTCAAGTTCAAGTAAAAGTTTTTGTAGATATTGTCCTGTAATTACGTTTGTAGAAAAAATATTGCATGATATGTCTGTTAAAAAGTGCATTTTTAAGGCACTCATGTGAATTGCAGAACTCGCTGTCGCTCATTCTGCAAACTTTCACATGCGTGCCTTAAACGTGTACTTTTAACACTTATATCATAAATAACTATTGAAATACTGATTACAAAAATTTATAGTATTTTAAGCCTTTCTGAGAGCATATGCGCAAAAATTTCGCTCGAATTATTTTTAAATGCGTTCATTTTTTTCGAATACTGAGAAAACCTTAAGTATTTTTAAAAAATTTAAACGCAGAAAGAAATATTACTGTATTATCCATGGTCGAAAGTCCTTGAGAACTTCTATAAATATTTATTTTAATAAGTCACAGGGGTGAAAAAAAATAGTCTGATTTTTAATTTTAAATATATCATTCAAAAGAAACTTTTTGTTCATTATAAGGGACTTTCTGCCCTCGGGAATAATGTAGTTTTCTATTTTGCGTTTAAATTTTTTTAAAATACCTATTAGTTATCTCAGGATTCGAAAAAAATAAATGCGTTTAAAAAGAACTCGACCGAAATTTTGCGCCTAGGCTCTCAAAAAGGATTAAAGTATTAAACATTTTTGTACTGTTTGAATTTATGCGACGATTGACGATCCACTGTTTTAAAGATTGGTTGAACAGATGTTGCCAGTTGTATGGTCCTCACTATGTGTATCGTAAGTTATTCAACAGGGCATAGAATATACATGGTTAGAAAATATACGCCAAAGTCAGCGCCTCTATGCGGAAAATCTCTGAACTAAAAATTGATGTGGACCATACAAAGTGAGGTCCCACTTTTTTTTGTAAAAAAACAGTGTTTGTTATCAGTACATGTCTACGAAAAAGTCTTACATTGATTGACTAAGTGAGGTCCGTATACTGGACCTCACTTTGTACAGGACCTCACTTCAACCGCAGTTTCTTTTGATATGTGGCTCACTTCATACGCTGGGAGTAAATATATATATATATATATATATATATATATATATATATATATATATATATATATATATATATATATATATATAAATATATATATATATAATTGTTCTAACATTATAGCCACAAATTGGTTGCATTGCTCCTGTTTAGCTATATCATACTGATGACGACTAATAAGTCAGAAACACGTGTCTATGGTTGCATTCCATCTTGTGCATATTTTGTTTTTCATACTTATTGCGAGCCATGCCGATATTTATTAACTCGCGCTAACCTCTCCTTGTTTGATTGTTTAAAACGTTCTAAACGTTTGGCATTCCTTGGCTCAGGTAGCTGTAGCTTCCTCCGTGGATTTGTTAGTTGTTGCTCTCGAATCCTGAGGGTCTTCTAACATTATAGCCACAAATTGGTTGCATTGCTCCTGTTTAGCTATATCATACTGATGACGACTAATAAGTCAGAAACACGTGTCTATGGTTGCATTCCATCTTGTGCATATTTTGTTTTTCATACTTATTGCGAGCCATGCCGATATTTATTAACTCGCGCTAACCTCTCCTTGTTATATATATATATATATATATATATATATATATATATATATATATATATATATATATATATATATACTAGTGACGTCATCTATCTGGGCGTGATGACGTAATCGATTATTTTTTTAAATGAGAGTTAGGGGTTATGTGATAACTCATTTGAAAGATAATTAAATAAAAAAATCTCTATTCAGCAATATAAACAATAACCTAATTATTTATACAGGGTGGCCAAAAAAATGTTTTTGAATAACATAGTAAATAAGACAAAAAGAAGAATGTATGTGATTTATTTAACGCAAAATACATTTTATTGTTTTCCGAAAACAGGAAAAAATGTTTACCTGATAAATAAATATTGTTTTTCGCTTAAATTCAATATTAAAGCTGTCACCCACCTGCCTCTTAGCAGTTTGAACATTTAATTTAAGCGAAAATCAATGTTTAATTTTCAAATCAACATTTTTTTCGGATGAAAAAAAAAACGTCAAAAGTGAAAACCGATATTTTAAATTTTTTCGAAGAAAATATTAGTTTTCAACGTTTTTTTTTTCCAATAAAGTTCTACTGTAGTTCACATACGATTCAGACGTGTTTATCGGCAAGAGTGAAACCAAATTACACAGTATCCGATTAAAATTGATTGTGTCTTAAAATAGTCCTTCAAATTCGGTAGTATAAAAGGAATTTTGGATATAATCCTTAGACTATCTGACTAACTATCTAAGGATTTTAAGAGTTGCAACGCAACACATTAAGTTACCCACACATATTATGTTTGCAAAACAAGATTTCAAATCCCAAAGTAAATACACACACCCAAACTTATATGGAATCACCATGTATTTCAAAGTAATATTTATTTTTTTTTTGAAAAACTTGTTGTGAGTTGCAGGTTGAACGAAAATAAATAAACTAACTTTTGCGTCCAAAAACGAAAATATGCCTCATGTGGGGTTAAAGAACTTACAACGAGGAAATATTATTAGTCTTGTGGAGAAAGTAATGTTCTCATATGGACATAGCTGCAGAGCTAGGCGTAATACAGGGCGTTCTGTCCAAAACATATGCTAGGTAACAGGAACTAGGAAAGCTCAAATATAAAGCAAGGGAAAGTCGCCAAAAGTAATAACGGCTCTCCACGATCCCTTAATTGTCCAATCAGCTGGAAGACACCTAACCATTTCTCACCTGCAGCTCCAAAGGCAGCTTTTGGAAGCTACAGGAGTAACTGTTTCAGTTGAAACGATAAGAAGAAGAGTTCGTACCAAGAAGTATACAGCAGGAGACAGTTATGAGTTCCCGAGTTATATAGGCAGCACAAGATTGATCGCCTAAATTGGTGTCTTCACCACCAAAACTGGAACATTGGGAATTGACAAAATGTGCTATTTTCAAAAACAGTCAGGATTTAATGTAATCAGATGGAAAATCAGATGACCCACGTAATCGTGTACTTAGAGGTCGAGGAAGACAAGCAAGAACAAAAACTGTCAGATCTGTTCACAAATATACAAGGGGAAGTGAAATGTTCTGGAGAAGAATTGTGACCTCTACATACCATTAGAGTGACTAAAGACATCATTGAAGCAGAAGGTATCCCTTGTTTGGAGTGGCCTGCTTGCTCACCCGAGCTTAATCCTAGAGTATTTGTGGGATATGCTTAAAAGAAAAATTAGAGCTCGTCGGGATAATCCACAAAACACCGCACGGCTAGTACAAGCTGCTTTTAAAGGATGGAGCAACCTACCACAACAAAATGTTGATAATTTGATTAGGAGCGTACCCAAGCAAACTGAAGCTTGCATAAGGACTAGAGGTGATAACACTGACTCCCACAAAATACAAAAAAAAAATAAAAACAAGTTAAACACTATTCGATTTACATTGAAATTTTGTATGCCATTGACTTTTAAACAACTATTTTCAATTTGTTTGTTAAATACTTTATTGTTTTATTTAGTTGTTATGTATCTGTTATTAAATTGCTTTAAAATAAATATTGTTTGACTTCGTGTGTTCGTTTTTTTAAATTCGCACGGAATAGTAAGAAATATCAGATGATTCCATACAAGTTTGGGTGTGTGTATGTATTATTATATATAAATAAGTGAATAAAAAACGAAGGCGTCACGTCTTATAATGATGGATTATAAACACAGAAGGGGCTAGGAATATAACACAGACTGTCAATAACCCCAAAAATACTCCTAAAATATTTCAAGCAGAACTGCTAGTTTAGATTTTTGAGCTCAGGAGTGACTGAAAAAAGTCTCTTTTTCTTCTTCTTCTTCGTCTAGCCATTCACGTCCACATCTGAACATAAGCCTCTTCAAGTCTTCCTTTCCATTGTTTTTTGTTGTACGCTACTTTTAGCCAATTCTTCCCGGCAGTTCGTTTCAGATCATCTGTCCATCTCATAGGAGGTCTGCCTCTGGGTCTTTTGTGTTGGTATGGTCTCCAGGTTAGAATTATTCTGTGCCATATTTATTTAGATCGCTCCTAGCTATATGTCCAGCGTATTCCCATTTCAATTTTAATGATTTTTGTACCACATCGGTGACTTTGGTTTTCTGTCTTATCAAAAAAAAATTTCAATTCAGCCAAAATATTTATTGCTTCAGACAATAAAACTGTAATGAAACCTCTGATGTCTACAACTTATGAGTCGATAACAGTTTTGAGTTTTCAATTCCTTTAGCAACTGGCAGGGTGCAACAAGGTATCCTTGATGTGAGTACCAGGGCATAAAAAAATTGTTAGCAATAATATTGGTGATAATTTTGTCTTGTTTTAAGGGAGCCAATACTCCATTTTATCGTACTAGAGTCATTCTGCGGTGTACCAAAAAACACGGACTGCGAATTATGTCTGAAAATTTAAGAAGAAAAGAAAACGAAAGTGTAGTCTACTATAAATATTGTCTACTGGCAAGAAAAAAGGTTATTACAACTTTCTCGCTATCCAAAAATACTCTTCTTGGAGCTTCAGAAGACCGAGCTCGGATTAATTAAACATAATAATAATACACTCTCTCCAAGATGTACCACAAATCAATTTATTAAAAAACATTACAAATTTAAAACAATTTGGACGTTTCGGCCTAACACGAGTCATCATCAGCAACAAACCAAACAGGAAGGAGAAGGAATCAATCGGCTCAGTCAAGTTAAAGTACACCACACACATCAAAATTTAAAAATTATAGGTACTACGTCACATGTTGTAAACAACCCATCTTGCAAATTATTATAGAACATGAAGACATAATTAGAATTACACTAAATTCAAATAAGACATGCAGTGCGTGTAAACAAAGATTACAGTTTTTAAAGTTATTCAAAACCTATCTACTCGTTCCATAATAACAGTATATTATTAACACCACGTTCTCACTTTGTCTCTTTTCTCGATTATTAGATTTTATTATATAGTACATAAATTACTGTAGGCACCGAATACATAGTTAGTGAAAAAATAATCCTATTAATTAAATAATTTAATAATTTACGCGATTATACAAGTAACCGTTATCCAAAAATATTCAAAACCTTAACGAAAATAGCCATCTCTTATGTTGTAGATGATGACATCGCTGTCAACTAATGTTTACATCCAGTGCATGTCTCATGCGAATAAACTGTAAACATATATGTATTACTATTCTCCTTGAGATATGGTAAGCCTATGTTCTATGGGGATTGAAAACATAATATCTGACTGGCATATGTCGGATGCGTTATCCTTATCGAATCATGCATACATATACTTTGAAATAAACTCAATCAAACCGGAACCAAGGTTCTATAAAGACCCTAAGGTGACCGATTGGGAATCCTTTAAGAGGGATCTTGGAACAAGGGTACGGAATTATCCTAAAAGGTCAAAAAACAACGTTGAGGTTGAGATGGCAGTAGACTGGTTGTAGTATGCAATAGTCGTCTCATATGAGGAAAACTGCCCGTTAAAAGAAAGTCGCCCTCCCAGGCAAGTAACTTGGTGGAATAAGGAGCTGTCTGATTTCAAAAGAGAAACAAGACGGCTCTTCAATAGGGCGAAGAAATCAGGTGATTGGGAAGCATATAAGGCTAAACTGAAAACCTATAATAAGAAAATCCAATCTGCTAAGGAAATATCCTGGAGAGAATTCTGTGAAAACATTGAACCTGAAAGCGCCAGGGTTAACAGAATCCTCAAAGGAGATAACATTAACAAACCCAAGTCAATGAAATTGTCCAATGGGAAGTATACGGACACAGAGAAGGAGGCTGTAAAGCATCTTTTAAGTGTTCACTTTCCAAGGTCGACGCAATTGACTGGTACAACTCAACAAACATCAAGCAAACAATAGCCCAACCAAAAGGGACTGGCTGACCTCTGACGAGATCTTTGGTCACAGTATAAAGAGGGACAGTAGAACCACTCTCCGAAAAATTGGAAGTAAAATCTGTAGTCACGCATGGCGACCGCGCAATGTTCTTAGTCGCTTTTGCCCCACTCTCGCATTGCTAGTCGCATAGAAACCTACGGATTTTAACAGGGAAAACCCGCATCCATCACTGGTGAATTACCAATTGCGTACTGCCGGTATTACTTCTTGAGATCAAAGCGCCGACAGAGGAGTGGTTTTACTGTGGAACCTCTATATGCTGTGCTTTGGTTTTCACAAGGTCAGATGGGGTATTGAAACTTTTGAACCTTATAAAACTGCGGGACCGGATGGTATATTTCCTAAGCTTCTCCAGGAGGGTCTGGAAATAATCATGGGTCCCCTGATCAAAATATTTAGAGCTAGCAATACTCTGGGATACATTTCCAAAGCTTGGAGAAGGGCAAGGGTGGCGTTTATTCCTAAACCAGGAAAAACAGATTACACCTTATCAAAATCCTACAGGCCTATAAGTCTGACCTCATTCATGTTAAAAACTATGGAAAAATCTTGAATGAACACATCAAGAAAAACAATTTAAATAAAAATCCACTGCACCAACGGCAATGGGCGTATCAGGCAGGGAAATCAGGTGAAGCCGCCTTGCACAATCTAGTGTCGGAACTCGAAATGAGTCTGCATCAGAAGGAAGTCGCCCTTGCTGCATTTTTAGATATAGAAGGTGCATTTGATAATACCTCAATCGAGTCTATACAAAGCGCACAGGTGAGGAAGAAAATCAACAACACAACATGCAAGTAGATTATTTAGATGCTTCAGAGCAGAATAATATCCACAGATAAGCATTAAGGTACTATAAATCTAAGGGAAACTAAGGGATGCCCTCAAAGCGGTGTATTGTCACCGTCATTATGGAACACAGTTGTCGATGATCTGATTCATGGGCTAAGCGCCCAAGGAATCTGGGCCCAGGGTTTCGCAGATGATATCGTAATAGTATATAGGGGAAAATTTCCCAGCACTGTTTCGTATCAGATGCGATATGCCCTTCACTACATAGAGAACTGGTGTCTGAAAGAGAATCTCTCCGTGAACCCTTCTAAAACTAAACTGGTAGCCTTTACAAATAAGAGGAAGCTTACTGGACTGAGTGAGCTGAAATTATTTGGAGAGGTACTGGAAAGAACCAATGAGGTTAAGTATCTAGGGGTAACCCTGGATTCGGAACTCAATTGGAATACTCATATTAACATTATAACAAATAGGGCTAAACGACTCTTCTGGAACTGCAGAAGAGTTGTATGTAAAACCTGGGGATTGAAACCAAGGGTGATATGTTGGTTGTACACGTCAGTGATACGACCGACAGTCACTTATGGGTCAGTACTCTGGTGGAGATTTGCAATCTTGTGTGACCACTCTCACCACCCTACAAAGACAAGCGCTTCTAAATATAATAATATATAATAATATAATAATATAATTCTCTATCACAGGGCTCCCTCCGCTGGAATTATACATTTCATTGGTAGCCTTTATGACCATCCTGAGACTCAAAGCAAACAATACTTGGAGGCCAAATTATGTATCGAATGGCTACACAAACATTACTGGGACTAAACTTGAGGAATCCATCTTTATGATGAACTCAGATATGATGATGACACCAGAACTAATCTTCACTGAGAAGATTAACACAATTATACCATCTAGAGAACAAAAAGTCCCAAATATTAATGGGGACTTAATATGGTTCACTGATGGATCTAAAACTGCCCATGGTACTGGATCAGGAGTCTATGGGCAAACATGTAACTATAATAAATCTTACAGCCTAGGTCAACATACAACGGTGTTCCAGGCTGAAGTTTTTGCTTTGGTGGCCTGCATTGATGAAATCATTGATGAGGACCCTAAAGCTAAGAGAATCAACATTTACACAGATAGCCAATCGGCTATTCTGGCTGTAAGGAACCCTCTCACCAAATCAAAACTGGTGAGAAACTGCAAAGATCTCCTCAATAACCTGGCAAAAGACAATAAAGTGTCTTTAATATGGCTGTCGCGTCATGAAGGGATGCATGGGAACGAACGAGCAGATATGTTAGCGAAACAAGGCTCGAGAGAAACTTTTGAAGGCCCAGAACCTTTCTGTGGCATCACTAAAGATGCTATGAAAAACAAGGTTCATAAATGGCTGATAAAGAATCATCAAAATAAATGGAGAACCACTCAAGGGCAAATCCAGACTAAAACAATAATCAAGAATATTAATAAAAAAACTCTCGAACAGTTTGATGAACCTCAATAAACGATAGATCAAAACGGTCACTGAAATGGTGACTGGACATTGCCGTTTAAGAAATCACCTATACAAACTAGGTAAGGTGAATGAACCATGACCATGAACCAATGACATACGCATACTATGCCATTGCAGTGTGCTGGGTGATGTAAGGCAGGACTTCACTGGTCAAACGAGGTTTGAACCAGAAGGGGTCCAAAACCACCAATAAGAAAACTGTTGGCCTTCGTTGAGGCCACAGGACTTGTTAAAGTTTAAGAAGAACAACAGGGTTTGGTACAAAGGTCTTATGACCAAGTGCCAGAGACTAGCGAGTCTCGTCTGAGTTAAGAAGAAGAAGAAGAGAAGATATGGTTTCTGTCAAGTTCCAGAAATAATTTCCTAGTATTAATTACAGATGTTCTAATTGGATATTTCCCACTCAGATACCATCTCTGAAAACTGGTCAAAATGGAGAAAGGAATATGTAGATGTAGAGGAAAATGTAGAGGGAACGGCCAAACATATTTCACCTTTGTTCGCACATAAACAGCAAAACATGTGTTCGACATCGCAATAAGTACTTGGAACAGGCCTTTTTGAGCCTGACCAGTTAGCAAATATCTCCCTTAAACGGAATATAAGCTTTCTTAGAAGCCTAAATCTGTTGGACTTATAATATAGATGTAGGATGTACACAAAAGATCCTACAGGTAGTAGTGTCGAAAGATCTACAAGTATGATCGAATCTTTTGAAATCTATAACATAGAATCTAGTTTGGTACAAACATAATTATATAACAATAAAACACTGAAAACGTTTGTTTTCTATACTTCCACAAAATTTATTACAACTATGTGACTACAGCTGTTTCGGCACAGTGCCTTCTCAAGTGATTTAGATAACTATGGGTTTGCCTTTTTAAAGTCTTTAACTGAAGAGGTTGAGGAGTGGGGAGCTGTTTGGTCAGTTGGTTCGAGTTGGTCATTCAGAATTATATCTGTATTTTTCAATTTATTAATTTCCATAGAGTCTTATAAAGGTAGCTCAAGGCCTTTATTTTGAATATGCAGAATTTGAGACTGTTCATTAAAAGAATGATTATGATCTAGAAGGTGAAGTGCGTATGTAGAAGTGTCTGTTTTTCTATTGTTGAAAGCCCGTTTGTGTTCTGCTATCCGTTTGTCAAAGGTTCTGCCAGTTTGACCGATGTAAGTTTCTCGGTCCTTCAACAAACGGGCTTTCAACAATAGAAAAACAGACACTTCTACATACGCACTTCACCTTCTAGATCATAATCATTATTTTAATGAACAGTCTCAAATTCTGCATATTCAAAATAAAGGCATTGAGCTATCTTTATTAGAATCTATGGAAATTAATAAATTGAAAAATACAGATATAATTCTGAATGACCAACTCGAGAGAAACAGCTCCCCACTCCTCAACCTCTTCAGTTAAAGATTTTAAAAAGGCAAACCCATAGTAATCTAAATCACTTGAGAAAGGCACTCTGCCGAAACAGCTGTAGTCACATAGTTGTAATAAATTTTGTGTAAGTATAGAAAACAAACGTTTTCAGTGTTTTATTGTTATATAAAATGAACTTCCATCAAGTAACGGTTGAATCCATCAATTATTACAAACATAATTTATTACTATGGTAGCAAAACAGATCATTTTATATTCCTAGCTGTAAGATCCGCCTTTATTCCAAGATGAAATTATTACTCACTGATAAATACCGGCTAATGTTTTACAGACTGGTCAACATTTTGCGGAAATCAAAACAGCAAAAACCTTGAAATCCTTTTAAACCAACCCTTTTTTTTGTTCTTCGTATTTCAGACTCATAAGGCGTGACTTTATACAAAGAATACATAGTCTCTTAAGTACATATATGGTGGTGTGTACTTACTGTTTTAATAAGCATAAAAATAATTCCTGTAAGGTTAAATGTATGAAACGATTAGTTCAAGTTCAGTACCATAAAAACGTTGCAGACAAATTGATTTATCTCTAATTGTTCTTGGTAGGCGGATTTTTTAACTCTTTGATTTAAACCAATATAAAGTTTAATAGTGTTACTAATCGCTCGTTAATCGATAAAAATTTTTATAGAGTAGTTTAAAAATAATAACAAATTGATTGCAAACAGTAACCGTTTACGTATTTAGGGCTAGATTGATTATTACTAATTATGTTAATGTGGCATTCTGCCATTCTGTGGCATTCATGTGGTTAATAAGGCATTCTCTGAAATAGAAAAAGGGACAAAAATAAGAGGACTAGACATAAATATGGAAAAAACAAAGTACATGAACGCAAGCAGATTCAAGAAAACAAGACTAACGCAAATGATAATAGATAATTACAGATTTGAGGAAGTAGATACATTCAAATACTTGGGAACGATGACTAGTAGAGATAATGAAAGAATAGACCTGAAACAGAAACTACAAGCAGGAAATAGAGCTCACCACAAAAATAAAAAAATAATAAAAGATAAAAAATTAAGCAGAAGTACAAAGATGCAAATATATAAGACTACCATAAGGCCAGTGGTAATGTATGCCATAGAAACCAACACCCTAACGTTAAAAGAAGAAGAACAGCTGAAAGTATTTGAAAGAAAAATAATGCGCAACATTCTGGGACCAAAAGTAATAAATGAAAACGAAAGAAGACCCTGGATGAACCACGAAATAAAACAATGGATGGAAGGAGAAAACATAGTGAAAGAAGCAAAAGCACGAAGAATAAGGTGGTATGGCTATAAAGTAGAAAAAGTGAAGATGATCCCATTAAAGTTATTACCAACTGGATACCCCCTGAGACAAGAGCACGAGGCAGACCAAAAGCAAGATGGAAACAGCAAGTCGAAAACGACTTAAGAGTTATGGGAATTCGAAACTGGAAAAAAAAAGACTGAGAACCGAAATGAGTGGAGAAAAGTAGTGACGGAAACGAAGACACGCCAGAAGCTTTAAGGAGACAGATTAGAAGAAAAGTGGACTGATCCCCCATGTCTTAACGGATCATTAAAGTGAAAACAGCTATAACTTCCACGGGAGTGTACAGCTTATATACATACATGTTAATGTGATGAACAACTCATTCAACGCACAGAAGAAACATACCTTGATGATAATAACGAAATTGAAAATCCGTCGTATGACGGATTTGCAATTTCGTTATTTTCATTTCGTTTCGTTTCGATTTATTTTTTACGTGTAATAAGAAATCTATAGCAAAAGAAAGCAGCAAACGAAACCAGAACCAGACCGAAGAAACCAGAACCGAAACCAGACGAAATCCCAAACGAGCTCATAAAACTGGGAGGAGAAGAACTGCAAAGGAAAATATACGACCTAATAATAAGGATTTAGGAAGAAGAAAGAATGCCGGAGGAATGGAAAACAGGGTGTATATTTCCAATCCTAAAGAAAGGAGATATGTACCACTCACAATGCGACAACTACAGAAGAGTAACATTGTTAATTGTCTGACATCATTACAAGAATTTGAGAAATTCTGCAAGGAAGCATCCGATAGGGGTTTGGCAATAAATCAAAATAAAACAAAATACGCTCAAGAAAAAATACCATTACTGTGAAAAGGTTAAATATTGGCGAATACGAGTTTGAAAAGGTAGAACACTTTAAATATCTTGGGGTATCAGTTAATGAATTTAGAAAACTGATGAACTACAAAGTAGGAGAACTTTTGAAAGAAGAAAACATCGTCAGATTTGTCAAGGCGCAGAGACTCAGATGGATTGGACATATAGAACGGAGAAATCCAGAAGCAGTTACCAAGAAAATCACCAAATGGAGACCAGTAACAGGCACGAGGAAGACCGAAAACGAGATGGGAGAACCAGATAATTACGGACTTTAAGAAGATGGGAGTTAGAGAATGGGCAACCACAAGCAAAAACAGAAACGAACGGAGAAATATTGTAGAAGACGCCAAGTCACACAACCAATTGTAAAATCAAAATGCTAATTCGGACTGATTCCCCACGACAAACGAATAGGATAGGAAGAGCCCAAAGAGGGTGGTAATCACTCAGCTAGGAGTGTAGATGCTATGATGATGATATTTTTCTCTGCTCATTTTATCATTAGCATTGCCTTATTTCCTAGTAGTATTTTAAAATTATATTTGGGAAGATCTTCTTTCTCAAAGGGTAACCGAAGTGTGATTTGTTTGAAAAATTTAAATTTAAATTACATTAATTAAATTAAATTACTCCACTATCAATCTCACTCACAGGCAGATACTGATCAAATCCAAGTAGCCCAATAAATGACCGTTTTGGAGTGTAATTTCCAGGGGCAACTCCGAATGGCATGAAAATTTGGATTTAGGTTCTACTTACCCTCCACTTCAAAGTTGAATTTGTGCCGTTGGTTGCTTTTACTTGGGGGGTGACATTTACCCCTTCTCGGGGGGTGAAAAACGCCTGTTTAAAGTAAGGCCGGAAATGGATAAATTGACTTATTTTAAGCACCTTTTGTTCTATAAAGTTTTTTACGTAAGTCAATACTTTTCGAGTTATTCGCTATTTAAACTGTTGATTTTTCGACAAAAAAATACGTTTTCAGACCGTTTTTTCCAAATAACTCAAAAAGTAAATATTTATCGAAAAAAATATTTTTAACAAAAGTGTAGCCTATAAAAAAACGAAAAAAAAATGGTGTACCAGTAAAGTCTACAAATTGAGTAGAAGCAAAGTTGTAGCTCATGAAAAATACGTTCTTATTCGTCTAATTAGAAATCGAATAATTGAACGCAAAATCACCGAAGAAAGAAGCGTTTTTCGGGAAAACCTTATTAACCTTTTTAAAGTACCAAAAAAGCTTATTTTTTGTTTTTTACAAAAGTTTACAGCATCAAAAATAAACAAGTTACACTGAAAAAAAGTTGGCCCCTTTTTTTTGTAAAAAAAATCGTGAAAACATCTTTCTATTTAGCACTCTAAATGAAATTAATCGTTTGGTTTTACCATCTGTTTTAACTGTATGTGTATTGTTTATATAATCTGTAAGTTTGATTGGTTTGAAGTGCGTATCTTTAAAAACATTTGGTTTTATAGTAAAAAAAAATTTCTAAAAATTTTTGAAAAATTTCATTTTTTAAAATAACTTAAAATGTATTACAGATAAGAAAAATCTTAAAGAAATCTTAAAGAGTAAAAAAATGTAAGTTTTGCTATTATAAATATGCTAGTTTCATTTTGTTTCTCCGTAAGACAAAAATTGGTTAAGATATGGCTGTTCAAAATTTGCATACACTCGTGATTAGTGACCGATTCAAGCTTTCTCAATTATAACCCTTTCAAAAATAAACACTTTAAACCGGTGAGACTGACAGATCATATAAAAAATAGATAGGTAAGTAAATTGTTTGTAAAGCGGTAGCGATTAATTTCATTTGGAGAGCTAAACACGGCGAGATTTTCATGATTTTTTACAAAAAAAGACAGCCAACTTTATTTTAAGCGTAACTCGCTTATTTATAATGCTAAAACTTTTGTCAACAATTAAAACAAAGCTTTTTATAAACACTTTAAAAAAGTTTAAATCGGTTTTTCCCGAAAAGTGCTTAATTTTTCGGTGATTTCACCTTGAAATATTCGATTTGGAATTAGACGAATAAGAACTTAGTTTTCATGAGCTACAACTTTGTTTTTATTTGATTGATAGACTTTACTGATACACCATTTTTTTGGGTTTTTTATAAGCTACACTTTTGCTAAGGATATTTTTTTCGATGAAATATTTACTTTTTGAGTTATTTGCGAAAAACTGTTTGAAAACGTAGTTTTTTTGTCGAAAAATCAACATTTTCAATGGCAAATAACTCAAAAAGTATTGACTTACGTAAAAAACTCTATAGAACAAAAGTTGCTTAAATTCAGTCAATTTATCTATTTCCGGTCTTATCTTGAACGTATGTTTTTTCACCCCCGACAAGGGGTGACTGTCACCCCCCAAGTAAAAGCAACCAACGGCACAATTTCAACTTTGAAGTGAAGGGTAAGTAGAACCTAAATCCAAATTTTCATGCAATTCGGAGTTGCCCCTGAAAATTACACGGTATCGCCGAATTTCCCGTTCATTTACTGGGCTAAATTAATATAATTTCAAAATTCAAACCTACGATCTCCGTACAAAGCGTAAGCAAATGCAACTTATGCTTAAACGATTCAATTTAATCCAATTGTTGTCAGAAACTACTAACAAAATAGAACGCGCAAGTAACAACCAACATGTAAATTATTAGCTAACCTTGAAAGCGTGTTGCAAAATGTGCAAGACACACATTACCAACAAAATGGGACACTCTTCTTATTTAAGTTGGCTATTAAGTGGCTATTGTATGCACCTGACGCAAGTGAATATATTTCACACTTAAAATTGATTACTTTTTATGAATTCTACTTCATTAACGATGTCCTACATAAAATAACATATTAGAGGGAATTGAATATGAGGTAATTGGTTTCGAGGTTTATCCATAAATAAGGAGTTTAATGTTTTTTGTTTGAAATGGTAAATGATGCATGAATTTACAAGGATAGTACATCCAAAGTGCTAAGAATTCTAGTGAAGGTACTTGCTAACTAAAAAAATTAGTACGAAAATATGTTTTTCCTTGCGCCAAATAGCCCGATCAAGGAATACAAAACTTAACGAAAACCTCCAAAAAAATAAAGGAAGGATGAAAATTTGGGAATAGGTAGCTAAAATTGTCTATTATTATATAAGAAAAAGTTTCCAATTCTACATCACCTGCATTTTACAAAAATGGAGGGGAATACCCTCTTCTCGGGGGTGAAAATATACATTCAAAATAAGTCCGGAATTGGATAAAATAACTAATTTTAAGCAACTTTTGTTCTATAGAGTTTTTTCACTGTCAATACTTTTCGAGTTATTTGCAATATTATGTTCATTTTTAACAAAAAAAAACATGCTTTTGGACGGTTTTTCGCAAATAACTCAAAAAGTAAGTATTTTATCGAAAAAAGTATTCTTAGCAAAAATATAGCTTATAAAAAAGTGAAACAAATGGTGTACGCATGAAGTCTGTTGACCCAGTAGAAGCAGAGTTGTAGCTAATGAGGAGTAGGTCCTTCTTCGTCAAATTTCAAGACGTGAAATAACCAAAAAACGGAGCACTTTTCAGGGAAAATAATTACAATTTTTTTAAAGTGTTTAAAAAAGGTTAATTTTTGTTTTTTTAAAAGAACTTCTAACATTAAAAGTAAGTGAGTTAAGCTCAAAATATTGTGGGTCCCTTTTATTTTTTGGTATAAAAATCGCGAAAATCACCCCCTAATTTGCATCTCAAATATATTTAATCGTTACCGCTTCACACTTTACTTTTTTTATGTATTCTTTATATGATATGTAAGTTTCATCGGTTTAAAGTGCTTCTTTTCGAAAAGGCTGTAGTTAAAATGGCTTGAACAAGTCACTAATCACGAGTGTATGCAAATTTTGAACAGTCATAGTCATAACATAACCAATTTTTGTCTACCAGGAAAACAAAAAAATCCAAAATAATCATAAAAGCAAAACGAACATTTAATTACTGTTTGAGATTTTTGGTATTACTAATGATTTTTAAGTTATTTTGAAAAAAAAAGGAATTTTTTTCAAAATCAGACAAATTTTTTTATTTTTAAACCAATTTTTTTCAAAACTGAACAGTCTGAACCAATAAAACCTATAGATCATTATAAAGAGTACATAAACAAAGTAACTTGTGAAGCGGTAACGATTAATTTTATTTGGGATGCTAATTAAGGGGTGATTTTCGCGATTGTTTTTACCAAAATATAAAAGGAAGCAACAATATTTTGAGCGTAACTCACCTACTTTTCATGTTAGAAGTTAAAAAAAAAAAACAAAAATAAACCTTTTTTTAAACACTTTAAAAAAGTTTTAATGAGTTTTCCCCGGAAAGTGCTCCGTTTTTTGGTTAATTCAGTTTGAAATATTCGATTTGGAATTGGACGAATAAGGACCTACTTTTCATTAGTTACAACTCAGCTTCTGCTGGCTAGGGATGGGAAAAACCTACCGGTTATAACCTAAAACCGGTTTTTTACTTCGCAATAACCGGTTTTACCGGTTGTTTTTATGTCCCGGATATAACCGTTTTTATTTAAGTAAAAACCGGTTATTAGGTTTTTACGGTGATTAGGACTAGGTCAGGTATTATTTTGGATCCCAATCATAATTATTATTCTCAAGTAATTATTCCAAACAAAACCATAATTCAAATTTTATTTTATAAATACAGAAGCAAACTGAAAGTAGAAACTCAAATCAGCCAGAAACAACTAAGCTTTATTATAATATTTCGTTGAAAAGGTATTTATAATCATAATATTTACATAAGAAGTGATCTGGTTGAAGTAGACGCAAACATCATATATTTTTCACACTTGACTTTTGACATTAAAAGTGGGTGAATGACTTTTTCTGATTACCAAAAATAATGTTCTGACTATGAATATCAAATTACCGATTACGAATACGAATCCCCAAGGATTTCCCTACGTTTTCAAAACGATACACCCATACAGGAAGTATTAAATGAGCTAAAATGTACCTATTATACAAATATACAAACGTGTTAAAAGAAATACATGATAATTTTTTTTGATGATAGTAAAAATAAAAGATAAATTGCATTATCCAATTTATTTTTAAGTTATAGTTATTTTCCTAACTAGTGCCGAAAGTGATACTTCCACGCACGAGACTGCCGTTGACCCAAACAACGCGATAGCGGAGTTCGGGGAGTTCGGACAAGCAGTCAAGTGCGGGGAAGGCACTTTCCGCATGAGTTAGGAACAATATTTTTTCTAGGGCCATATGTTTGGAAAAAAGCCACAAAAAATAGAGTTATATCAATTTTTATTTAGAAGTGAAAATACACAAATTAATTCTTTGACAAGGTTGTCAAAACCAAACTTTCAATATAATGGGTTACCACGACAACGATATTGGTTTCCATGATGACGATTTAAAACCATTGTAATTGTCTACTGATCTGACTTTTAAATATTATGTCAAAATAATTTTATTTCATTGAATTATCGCATTAATTCCATTAAAACATGAACACAATAAGATAAATTTGAAATAAATTAGTAAATAATATCTAAATATTAGGTGATCGCATGTATTATAATATATTATAATGCCACATTACAAGGTATTTTACTTTCCGGCACGCCGTTCGGGAAAATTTACTTTCACGCAAGCCGTGCGGGAAAGTGCAACATTCGGAAACGAAATGCGTGCGTGAAAGTAGCTCTTTTAGCACGGCCGTAGAAAAAATATTTATGTTGATATTATTTTTTTTAAATCCCATTTGAAAGAGTCTGGGAAATTTTTTTATAAGTTGAAATGGTTGGGTTAAATTGTATATTATTGCAATATGTATATTATATATTAATCTTACGCTATATTATATTTAATAATAATCAATAAATATACAGGGTGCGCCAAACCTCTGGTCTTCTTTGATTACGGCTAAACTATGAGATATAAAAAAAAATGTTTATAACAAAACTAATGTGTATCAAAGAGGTCTATAATTTAAAATTATTTTCAATTATACAGGGTGAGTCAGAACGACGGTATGAACCAAAGTTGTATTATTTTAAATGGAACACCCTGTATATTAAATCATTTTTGAATATATTATTTAAAAATATTAAAAATTTGTATAAGGTCTTATAGGCCTAAAGTTAATAATTTTCGAAATATTTACATTTTTATTGAGAAAAATGGTAATATTTATAGGGCTGTGGATTATGTTTCCAAGGAAATAAAAATTTAGGTGATAGGTCAAAGTTTTTAAAATATAGTGTTATTTTTAAATAATTTACTATTTTTTACTTTTAGCCATAAAATATACAGTGTGATCACTATTTGCAAATACAAAATTTTCTCATTTTTTTTAAATGGGACACCCTATATATTAATTTTGTGTTTTGTAGTAAATATTACAACCTTTCTTTTGGTATAAGGTTGTACGTACCTAGCATGTTTCGTTTTGTAGATAATTTAAGAAAACTATAGATTTTACGTTTTTGCGGATATTTTATTTAAAAATTTTTTGCAAAAAAATAATTATAATCTGGTTTTAGAAACATACACTAAAATATAAAATATGAAAATAAAAGCGTAATTAAAGATTAAAATAAATCGTATGCTAGTACAATTCAATTGAATTTAATAACATTAAATTATTTTACAAAAATTATTTTACCATATTAATGAATGCATAAATTAGTTACTAAATTAAATAAACAACCAAATTTTAAATCAACCGTAGTAATTTCTACTACAGCAACTTTCCTGTACCAAATTAATTGTTAGTTAAATTTTATTTAGTTAAAGTTTTAATTTACCTTTTAAATTTACTTACATACATCTTGAGAATATAAAAATTATTATAAAGTATGCTTTGAAACAAATGAATGTTAAATGTATCAGCCAAATTATTTATTAATATAAATAGTATTTACTGGTGTCACAAAAACTGGTAATACTTTTGTAGTTGAAATTTTTGTAACAATTTTTTATATTTTAAATTTTAATTTCTTAACCGAAAAATTTTTGGATATGACATTTGTTTTGGGCGAAACCATTAGAAATTATTACCAACTTTTTTGACACGAGTAGGTACATAGATACTATTTACTTCTTAATATACTTCCATAACGTTCATTTGTTTCAAAGCATACTTTATACGTTCTCAAGATGTAGGTAAATTAAAAAGTTATTAACTGATCTTACTCGTAAATACAATATAACTAACAATTAATTTGGTACAGGAAAGTTGCTGCGGTAGAAGAATTACTACGATCGATTTAAAATTTGGTTGTTTATTTAATTTAGTAACTAATTTATGTATTCATTAATATGGTAAAATATTTTTTGTAAAATAATTTAAAGTTATTAAATTCAATTGAATTGTACTAGCATACGATTTATTTTAATCTTTTATTACGTTTTTATTTTCATATTTTATATTTTAGTGTATGTTTCTAAAACCAGATTATAATTATTTTTTTTGAAAAAAAATTTTTAAATAAAAAATCCGCAAAAACGTAAAATCTATAGTTTTTTTAAAATATCTACAAAACGAAACATGCTAGGTACATACAACCTTATACCAAAAGAAATGTTGTAACATTTACTACAAAACGCAAAACTAATATACAGGGTGTCCCATTTAAAAAAAATGAGAAAATTTTGTATTTGCAAATAGTGATCACACTGTATATTTTATGGCTAAAAGTAAAAAATATTAAATTATTTAAAAATAACATTATATTTTAAAAACTTTGACCCATCACCTAAATTTTTATTTCCTTGGAAACATAATCCACAACCCTATAAATATTACCATTTTTCTCAATAAAAATGTAAATATTTCGAAAATTATTAACTTTAGGCCTATAAGACCTTATACAAATTTTTCATATTTTTAAATAATATATTTAAAAATGATTTAATATACAGGGTGTTACATTTAAAAAAATACAACTTTGGTTGATACCGTCGTTCTGACTCACCCTGTATAATTGAAAATAATTTTAAATTATACACCTCTTTGATACACATTAGTTTTGTTATAAACATTTTTTTGTATATCTCATAGTTTAGCCGTAATCAAAGAAGACCAGAGGTTTGGCGCACCCTGTATAATAATAATAATAAAATAATAAATAAATATAATATTTAATAGAATAAAATGGTTTTATTAAAAATTGTGTTTTATTTATATTGATATTGATGTTCTTTCGATAGTACTAATTTTGATCATTTTGATATCGAGTATCGAGTCGAGTGGAGTATCGCAAACTAAAGTACATTGTAAATGTAACATTGTAACCTATTGGATTAAAAAAACCGAAAACCGTTTTTTTGATCGGTTATAACCGCCAGGTTAAACCGTAAGCAAAAAAAAACGGTATAACCGAAAACCGGTGTTTTGTCAAAAACCGCCATCCCTACTAATGGCTATACAGAGTTTATGCGTACACCATTCTTTTCACTATTTATAAGCTATATTTTTCCTAACAATATGTTTTTCGTTAAAATATCTACTTTTTGAGTTATTTGCAACAAACCGTCGAAAAACATGTTCTTTGTTGTTAAAAATGAATATATTAACTCGCAAATAACTCAGAAAGTATTGACTTAGTGAAAAAACTGTATAGAACAAACGTTGCTTAGAATTAGTCATTTTATCTAACTACGGAATTATTTTGAATGTATATTTTTTCACTCCCGAGAAGGGGTATTCCCCATTTTTGTAAAATGGAGGGGGTGTAGAATTGTAAACTTTTTCTTATATAATAATAGACAATTTCAACTATCTATTCCCAAATTTTCATCCTTCCTTTATTTTTTTTTTGGTCAGATTGTTCTTTGATCGGGCTAAAAAATTAAAACAACACTATAATAATATTAGGTTATAATTTATCACTCCGGTCTCATATCCGCGAAACTAAAAAAAAAACAAAAGATAAATATGATTAAGTATTTAAAATGTTCTAAATAAAATGCATTATGGTGGGCAAGCGGAGATTTTGCGCGTTACTCGAGCGCATCAGAAAATCACATGGAGAGAAATCTTGCACCCTGTAAATGTACCCCTACCATATATTGACTCTTAATACAGGGTAAAGGGGCGTGCGTTGGGACAGTCTTTACTTAAAAAAACCTATCGTTAGAAAAATTTGAAAACGTCAGATTAAGACAAGATAAGTAAAGTACATAAAGAACAGTGTGTATTTCAAAACTCACGGTTTGAGCGAAACGTACGGAAATGGGTGAGTCACAAAGTTTCACAAAAAAAGCGTTTGGATATGCTGACGACTGGACCCTTGCAACAAGCCACCAATCTTTAGAAACTACAGAAATCACTCTCACGAATGACTTATCCATCCTCAGCGAATACCTTAAGAAATGGAGACTACAGCCAAGTACTACAAAAACTGAAGTATCAGCTTTTCATCTAAACAACAAGTTGGCAAACAGAGAATTGCGAGTGTATTTTAATAACAAGCTGTTAAAACACAATAAATACCCGAAATACCTTGGGGTTACTCTAGACAGAACGCTCACATTCAGAGAACACCTGACGAAAACAGCAGCAAAATTGAAAACACGCAACAATATAATACAGAAACTCTGCGGCACTACATGGGGGTCCACAGCATCAATATTAAGATCCTGTGCTCTTGGCCTGATATATCCGGTGGCAGAATACTGTGCTCCAGTGTGGCTAAATAGCAGGCATACCCACCTGGTCGACACCCAACTAAACCGTACTATGCGTATGATAACAGGCACAATTAAGCCCACCCCTACAATGTGGCTACCTACCCTTAGTAATATAGCACCACCCAACCTACGCCGCGAACATGCATTGGTTAAAGAATATAACAAAATAATGGACAGTCGCCAGCTTCTAGTCCACAACGACATCCCCGATATTCTTGGAAACCGTCTCCGATCCAGATTACCCCCTCTACAATCTGCTCAAGCGCTGCAGCAATCCAACTTTGACTTAAATACCCGATGGAGAGAAGATTGGGAGAGTAGGACAGATCCGCATTACCATAGTCTACCGGACATCATAGGGAAACCTGGCGAATTTGAACGTCCCCGTAAGATTTGGGCAGCCCTTAATCGAATTCGAACAAACTGTGGAAGATGCGCCGACTCCCTCCACAGGTGGGGTAAACTCCCCTCGCCTTCTTGTGACTGCGGCGCTGCAAGACAGACGATCAGTCACATTGTTCAGGACTGCCCACGCAGAGCATACACAGGCGACCCTATAGACTTTGTAATGGCAACCGAAGGGTCAATCGAATATATAAAAAAAATTGGACATCTGTTTGTGATGCATTGTATAATGCATAAATCTAAATATATTCTGTGATATACTTAAGCCATACGCTAAAAAAAAACAAAAAGAGCGAACATTTCGTGAAATAAACATCAGATCGAAAAACTAAAAAATACGTGTTTATTATTTTTCAAAAATCTATCGAATGAGACCAAACACGACCCACACGGAGGTGGGGTGGGGGGTTACTTTAAAACCTTAAACAGTAATCCTAAAGTTTTATTTTTGGAAAAAACGATTTTTAGAAATGGAAAATTAAATTAAAAAATGAAAAATCCCCACTAAAATGGCAAACTTAACTTTTTTTGGTTTTAGGACCTAATCTTCAAAACCCAATAGGTCCCCATGACGCTTTAGTAACTGCAAATTTAGCATCCACGGCTCCCCTACTATTTTGATAGTGTACTTTACCCACTACCTATCGTTGAAAGTATTAAACAAATTTTGACAGAAAAATGAGAGAATGCAAGCACCGCAATTAAATTTAACACACAAACGATAAACAAAATACGCCCCACAGATAATAAATAACTCAAGATATAGATAGATATATCAGATATTATGGAATCAATGTATTATATTTACAACACACCATTTACGTTAGATTGAAATTATGATGAAACATGAAACAAAGATGAAGACGCACATTTGATTAATTTTTAATCTTCTAACATCGACTTCTTGTCGCATCAGATTAAGCAAATATGGCTTAAAATTTGTTATTCAAAGGTCATGTGACCAATTTCTGCGGCTAGTTTCAACTACAACGATCTAGAGTTTAATCTGATGATGGTCTGCTAAGATCGAAAACGTTCATTAATCTGTGATATAAAGTTTTGGTCCATCTAGGATCTTTTTAAGAAAATTTTTTAATAAAATTTATATGTAGGTACCGTGACCAGACATCTCGTAACGCGACAGTTCGTAACCGGACAATTGGTAACGGACAACTCGTAACAGCGACAGTTCGTAACAGCGACAATTCGTAATGGCGACAGCTCGTAACTATACAAATTCGTAACGGACAATTCGTAACGTCCAAATTGAATTATTTTGTTTATTTTTGTTAACGTCGAAACTAACTGTTATTACAGTTACAATTGAAATTATGTTTATCAATTTAATGAAATAGTAGGTACCTGAATAAACATGTTTAACACATTTTACATTTCGTGTTTCAGAATATATAAAAGTCTTTAAACACATTCCTACAAACTTTAAATATTTAAATACATACAAACTTTTAACAATATTTTTAAAAGTTTATCCCTCTTATTGTTCTTTAAATTTGCATATACCTACTTAGACAAATGAATAATAAAGTAATTCGTGAAATCTTTAAGCCGACAACCGTCTTTAGACATTCCTAACATTCTAAGTAAACATTTTTATAAGTAAAGTATTTCATTTAAATAATTTTTATTTGCGTTTTTAAATACTTTTATTATATTCTGAAACACAAAATATGAAATGCATTAAAATGTTTATCCTGATACTGATTCGTTAAATTGATAAACATGATTTCATTTATAACTGTAATAACAGTAGTTTCCACGTTAACAAAAATAAACATCATAATTCAATTTGAACGTCACGAATTGTCCGTTACGAACTTGTATAGCTACCAACTGTCGCCGTTACGAACTCTCGCTGTTACGAATTGTCCGTTACCAATTGTCCGGTTACGAACTGTCGCGTTACGAGATGTCATGGAACCATGTAGGTACATACCAGAAACAAAAGGAAGTCTTTTTTACTTCTACAGTAATTTTATGTTCCTTCTATCATTCATTTGTATTTGTTTTTATCATTTATTATACAGTGATGAGCGCGCTAATAAACGGCAAACTAACGCAAAAGATGGAATACATAATACATTGTGAAATAAAAAAAGAGGTGAAACTAGTGGAGGTGGAAATTATCGATATAAACGTACACCTACATTAACATTACATTACATAAGGTTCGTTCCAACACAACGAAGAACCGTTATGTAACGATCACGTTACTATATAATTAACGTTCCAACAAACCTATAATTTCCCACCTTTAGACGTCTGTGACAGGAGTATTTTATAAAATTCTCCTGCCACAGTGACAGTTGTCATACTCCTCCGATACGTCTAAAGGTGGGAAACTATGTAATGTAATGTTAATTTATACGTTTATATCGATAATTTGCACCTCTACTAGTTTTATCTCTTTTTGCTTCACAATGTATTATGTTTTCCATCTTTTAGGGGAGTCAATAGAGAACGAAAACATGCATTGTTTCGGAATACTTCAAACAAGCTTATATTTTTCTAAAACTTTTTTTGTTAGTTTATACAGAGAGAGTCTGTAATTTGGAATAAATTCAATATCTCAAATACTAATTGTTTTTTTTTGAAAAATGCTCAGACCCGTCGATTAGTATTTCAAATTGTCGTTTTTGACATACAATAATAATTTATACAGATACAGGGTGTCCCAATTTAGAGATATGGTGTGTAAAATTATATACAACTGCAAACTTTCAAATTTTTATTCCCTTCCATTTATAAGATAATGAAAAATAACAAAGTTATGAAAAACAATTAATCAAATAATAATTGAATTTAATTATTTCTAATAAGCAAATGCTCATAACGTTGCCCATTGACAATTTGACAATAATTGAGGGCAACATTATGAGTATTTGCTTAATTGAAATAATTAAATTCAATTATTATTTGATTAGTTGTTTTTCATAACTTTGTTATTTTTATTATCTTGTAAATGGTAGGGAATAAAAATTTGAAATTTTGCAGTTGTGTATAACTTTACACACCCTATCAAAATAGCTATCAAAATGACAGTGTTGCGATTTAAGAAAATCAACGATGATGGCATATCGTTAAATTTGGACACCCTGTATACATTATTATTGTCTTATTGTATGTAAAAATGAGAATTTGAAATACTAATCGACGGGTCTGAGCATTTTTCAAAAAAACAATTAGTATTTTAATTATTGAATTTATTCCAAATTACAGACATAACTTTGTTATTTTCTATTATCTTGTAGATGGTAGAGAATAAAAATTTTATATTTTGCAGTTGTGTATAACTTTTTACACCCTATCAAAATAGCTATCAAAATGACAGTGTTGGCATTTAAGAAAATCAACGATGACGTCATATCTCTAAATTGGGACACCCTGTATACATTATTATTGTATTTCAAAAAGGACAATTTGACATACTAATCGATGGGTCTAAGCATTTAAAAAAAACAATTAGTATTTGAGATATTGAATTTATTCCAAATTACAGACTCTCTCTGTATACATGTTAAGATAAAAAGTACTACTCACAGATTTAGAAGCTAATTGTTTATTAATTGTTTAAACAGTAACAATTGTTTTGTATAAATAATTTTAAAAATATCGTTGAATTCATCATTTTACTTTGATAAAATATGTTTCTGTTTTGTTTTTGATTATGCTGAATCCGAATATGGCATTACAATTTGAAAATTCAAAACTTTTGAGCTCTTATACAGTATGGTTGCGTAACTAGGAGCAATATGAGATACTTTTTTATTATCAATTTTTATTAAAAATTTTTTAGAAAAAAATGTATTCTTCATAAAATGCTTTGAGTAGTCTAAAATCTAAAACTCAACATCATATTATATCAAATTTTATCAATTTTATATCAGGTATGTCAAAAATATAAATTTTCTGAATTTTTCAATGGCCAAGGCAGTTTTTTTCTAAGATTTTTATTTTCCTAGTTATTAAAAAAAAAAAATAATTTAGCTGTTCATTTGTTTAATAAAAAATGAAGCGCCCAATTCTGGAGTAGAACTTTTGGATAATTATGTTGTTTATTAAACATTTCTTAATCAAATTACAAAAAGTTCTATCTTGTTTGATTTTTTCCGAAGTCAAAATCTCTATTGACTCTCCCCTATTTTGCGATATTTTGCCGGTTATTCGCGCTCATCTATCTATAACTGGTCTGCCCTATTGGCTTTTGTTCCAATTATTTTGATATGTTTTATTTTTCTTTACTTGATTCCTATACACATTTTTGACATTTTATACATATTTTCATACAAATCATTGCATCTGAAATATGACTCCAATACTGTTATTTAGAACTAAATGCTATCTTCCAGATAATCTTTTTCAATGATTCGATGACTGAAATACGTTCTTTTAGTAAAAATGTCCACAGAAGTACACGCATTACTCATTGGCAATAAAATATCCTGAACAGGTATAGCTTCCTTATTGCCGCATACCAGATGCTTTGCTTTATTTTTATCGCAGATGTCAATATATTTATTGGTTCTAATTGTTTATTAATGATGAAGGATGGAGGAATCTGCAACAGATGGTTGGTTTAGAACAATAATTTAACTCACTTTTGTTGGACCACTGTAGAGCAACGAAGAATTCGATGAATAGCGTGTTACGAAGACATTACTTCCTCCTATTTTCATTTATTACATAATTTTAATTAGATGACTTGAAAGTTATTATACAGGGTCGGTGAAAATTTAGCCCAATAGTCTGTAAATTTCTCTTGGGTTTTTTGTGGTTTTGGGTCTTCTTGTGTTTTCTAAAGGCGGTTTTCACTAGATTGTCTTCTTCCACACGTCTCTTTATACATTTTCAAGTCCTCCTGATATCTTCTACCTCACCACTTTCTTAACACATCTTACGTTTATTTTCTCAGTGCCGTCGTAAGTAATGAAGTCACTGCAGTCGTCTATTTTTATTAAAAGTGTTATTATTTATTTAGAGTATGGCATTTCGATACATTTATAAGATTACAATAAACATTACAAAAAACGTTAAAATTAGCTCGATATAAAAATACTTAAATCAAGCCCAATTAATAAACAAGCGGTTGTTTATCTAGTTAGTCCATCGTCGCAAACAGGAAATATTGTGAATTGCCCTCGTAATCTCGCTGGTAGCACTTCTCCGTTATGTGCTTGATAGAGTGGACCTCACCGCAGCTGCATGACGGTGATGGTAGCTTACCCCACTTTTGAAACATATACGTACATCGACCATATTGAGTTCTGATGCGATTAAGTATGCACCAGGTCTTAAGTGGTAGATCAAATCCAGGAGGTGTCTCTGTGATGCAAGGTATGACTGTATTTAATTGAGCTTCCAAACATTCATGGATCCATTTGGTGATCATGTTGAACCCGGTGGATGCGGCTGATTCTGCGGTTTGTATTGGAGATTTTCTGGAACGCAGTCGACTTTTGGTTGCATCTTCTGTATAGTTATGAATAGGCAGCGACGTGTTGCTAAGGATCTTGTTATATCCTTTGGTTAGTAGATTGAGTCGGCCAAGGTGTGGTGGTGGAATGTCGCTCAGCACTGGAAGTCAATGGGTTGGTGTAGATTTGATTACTCCAGCAATCATTCTCATGGTGTTATTTAGCTAGGCATCAATCTTTTTAACTTGATGACTGTTGATCCATATTCACGCCTAGGTATGTTGGATGTTTATTGTGGTTGGGTCGTGTGTTATCAAAGTGACCGTTAAGAATTTTTGACGCCAGATTGTTGTTTAGGTGGAAGCAGGTTAGTTCGGTTTTAGAGGCATTTGGGCGAAGTCTCCATTTTTGAGAGTATCTTCCCATAACCTCTAGGTCTTCAGTCAGAATCTCTTCAGTTTCTTTTACTGATTTTGTTTGTGTTAATAAAGTCCAGTCATCAGCACAGACACATTGTTGATGTTGTTGTCGGCATTTCTGAGATGTAAAGGCTAAAAAGCAATGGTGCGAGTACCGAGCCTTGTGGCAGACCATTTTTGAGATTTGTGTAAGTGCTTACTGCGGATCCCATAGTTACTTGAAATACTCTGTCGGTGAGCATATTTTCTATTAACCTAGCGGAGAACTTGCAAGGGATAGTGCGTAAAAGTTGATAAATCATTCCTTCTCGCCAGACTGTGTGGAAAGCTGCTGAGAGATCTATTAACCCAGCAAAACTTCTTAGTTTTCTTTGAAAGCCGGCTTCTATGTAAGTACAGAGAGATAACATCTAGTCTGTGCAACCTCGATTTAGTCTAAAACTTGCTTGTTCAATTGGAATAGCTTTGAGGATTGTTGGGCTTATTCTGTTGAAAATTAGTCATTCAAGTAGTTTATACATTATAGACAGTAGAGCAATTGGTCGATAGCTTTTTGGGTGGTCAGCTGGTTTACCCGGTTTTAGTATTGCTATGAATTTTGAATTTTTCAATTCCCGTGGGATTCTAAAGGTCTGAATTATGTTTATGAAGAAATGCGCTAGACAGGTTTTTGTATATTTTCCATAATTGAGTATGAATTCGGGGTTTGATGCCGTCGAAACCTGGTGCTTTTTCCGGGGAAACGTCTTTAAGGGTGATATCTATTTCTTCACTTGTGAAAGGGCGAGAATGTTCGATCTCGTGTTAGTAAATGCGTGTGATCCAATTCATATTTTTCCTTAGGAATTCTTCTGGCCACCAAAGTGTCGGTGTGTTTTCTTTCAAAATTCTTAACTTCCTATTCCGAATGTCTAGTTTTTGTTTTGTTTTATTAATCAAAATTCTAGGTTCACATGCTTAATCTTAATGTAACTACTAATCCATGACCCCAATTCTTACAATAGATACAAACAGATCATAATTTTATATAAACTACCTACACTATCTTAAGAGATTAATTATGGTACTCACATAAATAGATATTCAATATACTAAACATTATCACAACAATGTATCAATTTATTCTTTGAATTCGAGAAAACAATGTAATTCCTGCAATTTTCTCCTTCATTATCTGCCGAGGAAATCATGTGAAAGGTTTTATTGATACAGATATAATAAAATTATTGTACGTAGAAATCGGCAGACGATTTATGATTATACTTCTACTAAACAATAACTATCTGGGTCTTCTATTTGCGTTTATTAATTTCACAAAGATTAAATTTCTAATTGCTATTTTGTAACGTTACTTCATTGTAATGGATACTGCTTTTATTGCGCTTTTAATATGTGTTATATTTTTAAACATTTTCAATGATAATGTGCAATTGTATTAAAAATACAAAACCATTTATTAATGTAGCACTTTATTACTGTACCGCACTGAGACTGTGGGTCAAAGCCCTCTAGTTCTCCGCCCAGGCTAACAGAGTTCTTCATATGGATGGAAACAAAAATATAAAAAATAAAAAAAATACTGGCCTGGGTCAAGCAAAAAAAGAGGCAAGTCACAAAAAATTACTAATAACAAAAAATTGGATGGAGGGGCCCAGACTCTCCACCGCCGAACTGGACCCAGTTCAAAGCGGGGAGTCGCTCACATGAGCAACACAATGATGTCAATTAGGATGACAGCAGGATTATAACACATCACGCTCTGCAGCCTAACTAGTAGAAGTATTTAATGTGGGAGTCCTTGTGCTTAGGACTCCCATGTGACAAGCATGTTGCCCATGTTTAGCCTCTATAGCGCATCAGTGTGGGGGTAGAGGATGGCTTGGAGCAATGTTGCGAGGTAGAGTGGTTCCGGATCTACTCGTACCAATCCCCTTTCCCCTCATGAATTGCAACACCTGTATGTCATTTTTAAGGGGTATGCATGTATCACAGACTGGGTTAGATTCTATATTGTTTGCTTGCTTGCTTGTGTATACGGTGTAACTGTATCAACTAAAAAACACGATTTGAAAAATGTTGCAGCTGTGTCATTATGTAGCTATGCAGTATGTATTTTTCAGAATGGGCAATACCTTGTTCTGACGGTGTTGGTCTACTCCAGAGAGTTTGAGTTCATCAATACTATCATTACTTTGGAGACTGCTGCTATCAACAGCCCTACAGTTGTCGTATTAAACAATGTTTTAATGTATATCACTACAAATAAATATGAACAACCCTTTTCGCTATTTATTATACATGATATTGTTTAACTATTTAAATTTGCGTATGTTGTTTTCAGCCATCTTACAACACATTAAAAAAAATGGTGAAAACCTTTATTGGTCCAGAGACTATAACAAAGATGATAAATGACAAACACGTCGAACTTCCGGTTCGAGAATTGCAACAGGAAGTACTATTTTAAAGAAGCCGAAATAGTTCAAGCGTTTTATAGCCGTTCAGTAGCCATGCCCGGGTAAAAAGTTATGACCGGAACTTTGGCAAAAATTACTCAAAATTAGTCAAATCGAATATCAATCGAAGCAAAATTACACGAAGAGTTCAAATATCGACTTCCGGTTTTACTTCGGGTCACGTTGCACAGTGGTTCCAAATGCTGAAAACGTGGTCATGAGGCGAAAAAAAGTCCCTATCTAGAGATTTTCATGTTGTTTTCTCATACTATCGTAGAGTCGTAATACGCAGGTATACGATTCAGACGTATTCTGATTCATAACTTAGGAACAAGTGAGCCATGTCCGAGCTTATTTTGGCCGGCAGAGAAAGTGAAAAATAACGCGTATATTGAAAACGCTGTAAAACGTTTTGTAGTTTATCAACTTTACTGCTGTAAAGCAGATTCTTCTTTTTTAAGTATGTACCTACTAATGTAATATGTAAGTTAACCTAAGATTTAGTAACAATAAATACCTTAAATTTGTTAATGAATAAATAGTAAAAATATACTTGAAATAATCAAAATTTTGTAAATATACATTCAACAAGTACAAAATTCTGCATAATTCTGCGACTGATGTTTATTAATCTTAAAATATATAGTAAGAAGATATAGAATCACTTTGGTTTAGCTGCCTATAACTGCCTATGCGTTGCTGGCAGTTGTTTGAATGCAAAAGTGGGAAATGACGCATATTACATGATTCTGACGATTGTTGCGTATGTATGGGCGGTTATACATAAGTAATAGGTTCTGAATATTGTACTTCATAAAGAAAATGTATTTGTAATCTGCAATTTCAAAAGTTTCTTGTAATATAAAATTTTAAAGAAATATGCGTTTACAATAAAATTTTCGAATTTCTTTCGGCCACATTGGATCTGCCATTTTGTTTAAGAAAAAGTAATGTTAGATTTGTAATCAGCGACTAAAAAATTTAACAAAAAAATTTGCGTTATTATTGATATTTTCAATTTCTTTCCGCCATGTTGGATCCGCCATTTGGTTTTTCAGAAATAATGTCAGATTCGTAATCAGCGATGCCAAAAACCCTTAGGAACGAAAGTAATTCCGAAGTGTATAAACAATATACGCTTTTAAATGCTCATGACCACGTTTTCGGCATTTGAAACCACAGTACGTTGGGTGAAAAACTAATAGGGCAGTCAATGAGAGCAAGAACAGGTTATTACCTCCGAATTCTATCCTACTGCATGGATTTTAATGAAATTTTAGGAATAGCCTGAAAATATCTCCTTATTCAAAGTCACCCTATGCCGATGTGTGCTTTTGTCTTGGGGCGGTTCCCACCCCTTCTCGAGGGTGGAAAATTTTTTGGTTAAACAACTACGGAAGTTGCTAGAGAACCTAATTCTAAGCAAAAACTGTTCTATAATTTTTTGTTCGAAAACTCAATACTTTTGAGGGTTTCGTGGTTGAAAATTGGCCATTTTCATTGAAATATAACCATTCCATTCTAAATTTTCAGAGTTCATATCTAAGATTGGGACAAGACGAACACACACCTAGAGATAATGAGCCAGCTTAGGGTGAACGATAGCTATCTTAGTTGGTTGACATAGTATTTTCAATTAGCTGGGGTAGTCTATTGTCGTTTTCGTTTCACTAGTGAAACCCCCACGCTAGGGGGGCCACGCCACGCTAGCTTTTCGGGTGCTTTAAACTATATATTGTTATTCATAATATACAAAATGTAACGTGGAAAATCTTCACGTCTGGCCCCCCTCTGAAAATTTTTATATGGGCGTCCATGTACAGGATTCATACAGGAGTGTTAAGTTTGGTCTGTTCTCTTCTAAAGAATGGAAGTATGGACGTTAAAGGTCAGCTCCATTAACAAACTTGAAGTCTTTGAAATGTGATGCCTGCGCCGAATGCTTAGAATGTCATTGATGGGCAGAGTCAGAGATGACTTACTCAGGGCACATATTACGAGGAGAACGATACACTTTTCAGCAACTGGTACTGGAAAGAAAGAGAGAGTAAGAGCGGTCTAGGACATAAAAAGATATCATTGCTGCGTAATATTCGCCAATGGACCGGAATGCACGGCCATGAAATGCTTCGCAATGCTTCCAAAAACAGAATAACTTAATTCTGCCCATCTAAAATCTCAGGTGACAAGACAATGTAATTTAAAAATTAAAATTAATAAAGTACACAGTCCAGCTCTGAACGTAAATGGCGTTTGGTCTTTCGCAACCAGACCTCATAAAATCGCAATTTATTTAAAAAATTATTGACTTCTGTCCCCCGTAAAATTTTGTTTATTTGTTAACGACCTCAATACAAACGCTTCCTTATTATCTTCTTACATGCTTGTTTTGTTTACCTAATTGGATTCTGACAGTGCAGTTAATTTATTATTTTTTAATTACATAATGAACTTGTTTAAATTGAATTAAAACGGTTTTTAAATATTTATTAGGCCAGTTTGAAAAACAAATAAATCTGCTAGTACAAGGAAATAATATCAGATTATAGTTTCTTCAATATTTGCATCAATTTGAAAGTTATTTTTAAGTGGTACCTACATTGATTTACATAATTTTAAATGACACTTAGTAAATACCTATATATGTATTATTTTTTTATTTACTGAATCCAGTTTTAATTTTTGGTGTAAATATTTAAAAGACCCATTGTTATTAACCCAATATGCATTATATTTTTTTTTATTTCACTCATCGTTAAATTGTATCACCTTTTGCTATCTTATAATGTATTATAGAGTTTACTTCTTTACTTACTCTTTTTAATTAAAGAGGTTCTCAAACTGTTTTCTTGTGGCAGGTTTAAGTTAAATATTATTTTATATAGGATTAAATCAGGAATATGGGTGTACCGACGTATTCTTAAAATATTCTGGACGACCCACACCACCAACGGAGCCGAATATTGAGCCGAATGGGAAAACAAAAAGAAATCTCTAATTAAGAAAGGGGAGCTTGAATATTTCGGTCAGATAATGAGAGTGAGAGACATGATAAATATTGGATACTGCAACTGATAATACAAGGTACAATAGAGAGCAATCGCGACCGGGAAGAAGAATACACTCGTGGCTTCAAAACTTCGCTATTGGTTTGGACTAACATCGATAGAGCTATTCAGAAACGCCGCAAAATAAATTAAAATTATTGCTATGATGATGGACAACGTCCGTAACGGACAAGGTACATAAAAAAAGATTTTTGAAGTTATACTTCTTTAGGCACGAGGGTGAATTTTTATATTCCCGAGCGCATGCGCACACCGACAGTATGGTATTAGTCGCTCAAACGTTATACGGGATCTGATTGGGTGTTACATATGGAGTTTATGGATAAACAATTGTTGTGTATATTAGTTTTTATTGTTGTGATGGCAGAGAAAAAAGCAAGTTTATAATTATTGTAGTGACTTTTTAAATAGTTTTTAAAAGCGACAGGTAGGTACGTAATAATTGTAAATGTTTCATATAAATTAAATTCATATAAGTAAACAACTGTCAAAAGTTTATGGTGTAAACGTTCAATTGGTGTATATCCCCACATGACAGATACGCGAAGGTGGCGCAATGGGAAAGAACTTTAATTTTCGATCGGCGGGATCGACGGGAAGCGGGTTCGATCCCCATGCAAGTTACTATTTTTTTATTATTTTTTATACATTTTATGGTTGTAAGTATATTATATAATTTTTTTCAGAAAATACGTATTTAGTTAAAATTTTTGGCAACAATTATTGTTCAAAAATCATTTCTTTGTGACATTTTTCAATGTGTTTGTGTGTGTTTTATTCTATTATTTTTTTAATTTTTGGTATTGTTTTAATAACAATTTTTGGAAAGTAATAAGTATTAAAATTAGTTTAATATTCAAATTAAATATAAATCAACTGTTTAAAGTATATTGCTTTCGTTGAAATCATATAATAGAAGTATAACTTCTTACGTGCATACAAAGTACACACATTCTTTTTTTTTTGTATTTCGATTTCCAATTCGGAAATCGTTTTCAAAATTGTTTTATATTAAGAAATTATCAGATGTAACCTGATAATTTCAAGTTGAAAGCTAAATGTTTACAAATTGACGCTGGGTGGCTAAATCAATTTGACATTTGACTTATTTGACCTCGATCTTGTGCGAAAATAGTCACATTTTGAGAGAAATTCTGCGAAGTGCTGTATCCTCGGATTGATATCAAATTTCAATATTTCTGTGCTTATTTAGTTAATTATAGGATTATCAACAACCTCAAGAGAAATATGAATACATCACACCTCCTCAGATGAAGTCAAAAGAATAATTAAATATCTAAAAGCAAAAAAAGCACCAGGACCAGACAAAGTCATGAACATGAACAAGGCACGAAAAAAGATTCCCAAGAAAGCAATTACTCGGAGAGATAAAAGCGGATTATGTGCGTGATACGTAATATGGAAAAACTATACGGGGATATGTTCAATTAGTTGTGTACATGACTTTCCCCAACGACCGGACATCAGAGTGGGGGACGTGGGTAGTTATAAGGGGTCAAAGTCGCGGTTTTTATTATTTTTTTGTGACGCTCATGATCGAGATGCACCAAAATTTGGGAATAAGTAGGTCAAGACGTAACTATGTAAAATCTCCAGGAGTGGAACGCTGCGTGGCCGACAAAGGGATGGGGGTAGGGGTGAATATACAAAATATAAGGGATTTTATGCGGCGTTCGTGATTGAGATAGTGCAGCAAAATTTGGGAATAAGTAGATCATGACATAACTAAGTAAAATCCCCAGAGCCGGAAACCAGAGTGGGGGACGAGGGTAGTAATAAGGGGTCAAAGTCGCGGTTTTTATTATTTTTTTGTGACGCTCATGATCGAGATAGTGCACCAAAATTTGGGAATAAGTAGGTCATGACGTAGCTAAGTAAAATCTCTAGGGGCGGAACGCTACGTGGCCGACAAAGGGGTGGGGGTAGGGGTGAATATAAAAATTATAAGAGATTTTTTGTGACGTTCGTGATCGAGATAGTGAACCAAAATTTGTGAGTAAGTAGATCAGACGTAACTAAGCAAAATCTCCAGGGGCGCAAACCAGAGTTGGGGATGAGGGTAGTTTTAAGGGGTCAAATTCGCAGTTTGTATTATTTTTTTTGACGCAGCACAACATTTGTCCCCCACGCAGCGTTCCGCCCTTGGGGATTTTACTTAGTAATGTCATGATCTACTAATTCCTAAATTTTGGTGCACTATCTCGATCACGAATGGCAAAAAAACCCCTTATATTTTTATACTCACCCCTGCCTACCACCCCTTTGTACCCCAAGCAGCGTTCCGCCCCTGGAGATTTTACTTAGTTACGTCATGACCTACTTACTCCAAAATTTTGGTGCACTATCTCCATCATGAGCGGCACAAAAAAAAACCGCGACTTTTATCCCTTATACCCTCGTCCCTCACTCTGGTTTCCGCCTCTAGGGATTGATTTTACTTAGTTATGTCATGGTCTACTTATTCCCAAATTTTGGTGCACTATCTCAATCACGAACGGCGCAAAAAACCCCATATATTTTTTATATTCACCCCTACCCCCACCCCTTGGTCGGCCACGCAGCGTTCGGCCCCTAGAGATTTTACTTAGTTATGTCATGACCTACTTATTCCCAAATTTTGGTGCACTATCTCTATCATGAGGGTCACAAAAAAATAATAAAAACCGCGACTTTGACCCCTTATAACTACCCTTGTCCCGCACTCTGGTTTCCGGCCGTTAGGGAAAGTTATGAACACAGCTAATTCAACATATCCCCGTATAGTTTTTCCATATTACTTATCACGCATAAAATCCGCTCCCAACTCTTAGACTAAATCGTTTACATCATCCAAATCATAAATGCGATATTCAGACATAAGGCCGGTTGTTCGAACGCTAATCAACAATAATCACTATCAAATATTTAATTACTGTCACCAACTGTCACCGGCCCTAAGATTTCCTAACAAATGGAAAGAACCACAAGTGATAATGATTCGGAAAGCAGTAAAAATGGAACATTCCCTCAAAGCTACAGACCAATTAGCCTATTATCATCAATAAATAAAGTTAGAGAAAGAGTAAAACTAGCTAGATTAACAGGCCGAATATCCATCCAAAATTAAAAACAAGTAAAGTCTCATCAACGTTATGTCTGCGATTGGGGACGGAACGGGGGTAGTTTGTAGTTCAGAGAGGTGACCTCTTTGACCTTCGGACATGAGAACATCCTACTCCGGGAATATCATATCCCCTGGAGCTGGAATTTACTTTGTTTTATGTGTGTAGTTAATTATAAAAATGATCTGTCCCTGATACTATTAACTCTTTTTGTTTTTTTTTTATTTTATTATTATTGTATTGTATTATTTATTGTATTACTATATTGTTTCTGTTTAATTTTGTATTACGGATAGGATTGTATATTCTTTATTGCAATTGGCTGAATGACTAATGTCTATGCCATTAAATAAAAAAAAACTCTGTTGTAATGTTGGTATATTCTTAATGCTGACTTCTTGTTTCAGTTGTAACCAGAGCTTGTTATATGCTACTGATGATAAGTTTGTTACACATTTTTCTTCATTTAGTAAAATCAGGGCTCAAATAAAATAAGCTCTCTGTAGTTAGTTAAATATTGTACTCACTACATAACATTGTTGACATCTTTGGCCATTGAATTCTAAACACATACTAACTTTCCTCTTCAACAAAAAAAAAAACAACACTTTTTGCAACATTTTCCATATTCCAGTTTTTCCATATTGTAAATTGGTAGTGAATTTACGAAGGGTCATAAAAATAGTATATATTTTTAAGTCTTAATTAAAGATCTAGTTAAAGTAGTTTTTATTCAGTAAACGTGAATCTCAAATATATTGAATCGTTTCTCTGGTTGTGTGTGGTTGTAACATCATAAGAAAAATTTCAATTTCCATTTTGCGATCCGCTCTGTTTTGTAAACAGCTGCTTACCCTACCCGTACATACGTACCACTTTCTTTGTTGGCTCTATATAAAATAGTACTAAAAACTACTGTTTTTAAGAAGTTTTTGGGTTCTGAAATCACACAAATAAAAAGAACAAAAAAAAAACAAAAATAGGGAACTGCATAAAAGATTTCAGAAAACCATTAAAATGAAGTAGTACAAAGTTATCAAAAGAATATTACAATGGACGAGTCACGAAACATGTGGTTACTACAAACAAATACTTCAAATGATTGCAATCATTCATTCATTAAAATTAACGATTGAGGTTCAAATGAAATATAGATTCTAAGTGTTGTTCATTGGAAAAATTTCTTATATTAGCCGTGGGCAAAAGGCATTGATTATTCCATAAAAGCACTTACTATCTAAAGGTACTCTTCTAAAACATTTTGGTGGAATAAATCAGTTTTTCTATTATCACAATTGGAACATCTTTCCAAACCGCCAATTGCGTAATCCAGACGCTTACAGAACATTACAATCTAATTAAATAATTACGTAATTGCTGCAGCAGACCATAATTAACACAAACCTTTGGATTTGAGGAAGTTGTAGAAACTGTATGTTTCAAGACGCTTTTAGAAATATGCGAAACAATTCGATCACTGAACTGTGTCAGGCTAACACATGGTAATTATCTAGTTTACCTATTTTAATAAAATTATTTTAAATATAATGTTATAGTCCAGAGTAATAAGAATTTTCTCGGGGCACTCAAAGATCCAGGTAGCTGACTACTTTTTTAGTTATTGTAGACCTATAGGAAGAAAACCTACCTGTTTCCTGACTAGAGTTCGCATCCGTTTTTAATTATTAACAATTTAGTGCAAAAATCGCGATTTTTTCGATTTTTTGCACCCCATTCAAAAGCTAAATAGTTGACATAAAATTACAAAATTCAGTTTTTTAGAACATTGAAAACCCTTCAAAATGCCGATTTTTGAAAATTAAAAAGTTAATTTGTTGCTAAGCAAACTCCAAAATAAATGAAAATCGTTATTTGTTAATAACTTTTACTAAAACTACCTTAGAACTTTAGTGTTTCACCCAAAGTTGGGTATTGGGGTAATTACAAACCTTCAAAATTTGAGACCGATCCATTAATTAGTTTAAGAGTTATTCTACACTCCTGGCCAAAAAAATCGGGACACTTTAAAAATGGGTCATTTTTGATGTGTTTAATCTCCTAAACCTGTTGTCCGATTTTAGTGATTTTTTTAATATGTTATAGCCTTATTCTTTAAGAATATGGATGTAGTAATAGTGTTGCTAAACAGGTAAATGTCATTGTATACCGGGTGTAACAATAATACTGTGTTTTTTGTAGGTATTTTGGCTTCAAGAATAATAATGTTTAGGATGCAAAAATATTCTAGGTGAATTGGCCAAAAGAATATACATATTTTTTAAGTATAATAATTTGACCCATATCTAGTTTTTATTTTTATTTCGGTTTCTGTAAATATAGAAAATTCTCCCCGAGAAATTTCTGGCCGAGAATATTCTCTTCTTACATCATCACATGTTGCTGACAATGAAGCGGTCATCTCGAATTTCAGTGTAGGCAGGCAAGCAGTCCCGATCTTAATCCAATTAAACACAATCGGGACAACTTCAAAAAACGGCAAGAGCAAGAATACCAGCCCCTACATCCTTCGAAGAGCTCAAGTCGGCTGCGGTAGAGGAGTGGGCACAATATCCCCCAATCTGATATCCAAGAATCTTGAATGAATTGCCGAACCGGCTCCAAAAAGTTCTAAGGGAGCGAGGCGGCAAAGTCCATTATTATTACTCATAAATTTTTTTTAATTAGACTATGATTTTCAAAATTATGTTTGTTTGAATTTTCTTCAAAGATTTTTAAAAATTGAATTTTTGCTAAGCGTCCCTTGATAAACAACTTTTGTTTTTTCAATTATTTTATTGTTTTATTTTCCTCAAAGGTAATTTCCACCGTATCTTTTATAAAGTGTGGCCCAAAAGATTGACAATTTCTGCAAATTGAAAGAAATACAAGGTGGGCGGTTAATTGTTCCGGTGAGTATATGTATAATCGAAAATAATGGAAAAGTTTCATTGAGTAATAAAAAAGGTGAAAACCCCTATTTAAATATCTTGTACTAAGAAGACCAATCAGGTATTAATATAAATGCTAACTGGAAGAGCCTTTAATAATGGTAATATAGGGCATGGCATAACGTATAAATGAGGCGAAAAGCTCGGCTTCGTTCCAAAAAATATTCCTATGGAATATTTTTGCATAACCATACTCGTAAGATACCTACCGTTGAATAATGTGAAAAGTGGTCTCAACCTTATTTAAACAATTTTTCTAGACAAATTGTAAATACACTGGCGGGCAAAAAATTTAGGTAACTAGATGAATTATACACGTTTGATGCCTCGAATTTCCTAAACCTGTTGTCCGATTTGAGTGATTTTTTTAGTAAATAATAGCTTTATTATTTAAGAATCTCAATGTATTAATATTGTTGCTAAATATTTAAATGTCATTTTATACTGGATGTAAAAATCATACTGTGTTTTTTCCTTAAAATTCGGAACACTCTGTGGAATATTATAGCATAGAAAAAAAATTAAAATTAAAACTAAATTGTAGCCTTAGACTTTCCTAACATTTGCTTTTTTGATTCATTTGCATATGTTAGATAATAAAAAAAGTTAGGTACTTTAACAACTAATCACGTTCTTCATCAATACAGGGTGTTTCTAAATAAGTGCGACAAACTTTAAGGGGTGATTCTGGATGAAAAAATAATGACCGTTTGCTTTATAAACATATTATGTCCATAAATGCTTCATTTCCGAGATACGGGATGTTGAATTTTTTCTTACAAACTGACAGCTTATTTGTTGCTCAAAATCCGGTTGAGATATGAAAGTAAAATTTGGTAGGTTTAAAGAGGTAGGTAGTTATTGCGCATTTTTTGACATACAAATAAGAATTTTATATTCACCATTGGCGTGCATACGGGTATAAATATTTTAGATACATCCCGTATGCACGCCAATGGTGAATATAAAATTCTTAATTAAATGTCAAAAAATGCTCAATAACTACCTCCTAAAACCTACCAAATTTTAGTTGCATATCTCAACCGGTTTTAGAGCAACAAATAAACCGTCAGTTTGTAAGAAAAAATTCAACATCCCGTATCTCGGAAATGAAGCATTTGTGGACATAATATGTTTATAAAGCAAACGGTCATTATTTTTTCATCCAGAATCACCCCTTATAGTTTGTCGCACTTATTTAGAAACACCCTGTATTGATGAAGAAAGTGACTAGTTGTTAAAGTACCTAACTTTTTTATTATCCAACATAAGCAAATGAATCAAAAAAGAACATGTTAAGAGAGCCTAAGGCTACAACTGAGTTTTAATTTCAATATTTTATCTATGCTATAATATTCCACAGAAAGTTCCGAAATTTAAGGAAAAAACACCGTATGATTGTTAAACCCGGTATAAAATGACATTTACTTGTCTAGCAACAATATTAACACATTGAGATTCTTAAATAATATGGCTGTAACATATTATAAAAATCACTCAAATCGGACAACAGGTTTAGGAAATTCGAGGCAACAAACGTGTATAATTCATCTAGTTACCTAAATTTTTTGCCCGCCAGTGTATTAACTTTTTCGGCTCATACAAATAATAAGGGCTTTATTAAAAATTAAAAAAACAATGTGTAAAAAAATAAGTCTAAAATACACCTAAGCTTTATTTTAAACCAAGAGGAGTAAACTAAAAAGACAAACTCACACACAAGCAAGTCGCTAGAAATATCACCAAATATATCTTCTTTTTTGGTTGATCATATCGGCCTTTGACGGTAATCCATAAATATTCTATTATACTAATACGTGGCTAAAGAGTTCTAAAAACAACTGTTAGTTATATAAAAACAGACTAAAAATCTAAAAATTAAAGGAATAAGGCAGAAAATACAAAAAATCGGTGATTAACCTATGAAATACCAATAATGTCAAAATTTTATAAATGTCATTTGTGTCAAAATTTGATAAAGGTGAAGTAAACTTGCCTGCGGTTGGACCAATTACAAACAAGCTTTACGGGGTGGGAAATTTGAATTACTCCTCTTGGTTTAAAAACAGACTATAGAAGAAGATTTAAGCTAGAATTTAAGAAGTACTTGATTATTTAAAAAATTTTAAGGGTGACAGTTGGCCATTCGCTGCACGTGTGTATACCATATTAACTGTCTAGCAGTGGCGACGCGTGACTTTTTCTAAAGTGTTACCAAAATCAGATGTAAAAAAATCTTATTTAAAAAAATATTTTGAACCTCCCAAATATAAGTTTTTGTTTTCAATCCTGTGGGATAAAAATAAACAAATCACTATTCCCAATTTATATGTATATAATTGTGTATATTTAACAGGTATAACAATAAATAATAAACAAACTAAACTTATTATTTTACCATAGAATTAACATTAAAGAATGAATAAGTAGGAAAAAGAACAGATTTTGAAAACTATTGTTTATAATTTAATTCTTCCATTTTTAATAATATCATTTGTTTCTTTAAAATAATATACAAAAAAATATACAAGTAGAATGACTTTTCAAGTAGTTGATCAATTACGCAATACGTAGCAACACACTTCCGTGTTTAAATGTACGCACACTGTAATCTGTAATAGGTACTAAACGAACGTTATCAATCTTCAAAATGGCTACAATACTGATATATGCACAGCGTGCCCGCGCGCCGTCTCTAGACCTGTCGCTGCTTCAAAATTTTCAGAGCTAGTCCCGAGCGATAGCGAGGTTTCTCCTGCGTTACCGTTACCAGTGCTAGTATTGGTAACAGCTTATGATAACGTGCCATGGATTCACATATCTCGCCAATATTTTCGTGCGTCTAGTTGGCTATTTACTGAATTAGGTACTATTAACAAACTGTTGGTAAAAAATATAAATGGAATTATTTCGTAGTAGTCATAAAATATTTATTGCAAGATTTGTAACTGTTACCAATGGTAACAGTGGTTACATGGACGCATCGCCACTGCTGTCTAGTTTCTATTCTTTCCGAAATTTTTTGAGGTACAGCATTATCCAAAATACAAAAAAAAATTGTTAAATCAAAAACGTTTATTTTTACTATTTAAATAAAATGGGACAAACTAAGATGGAGGAACTCGTAGACAGCTCCCAATAAGTCAGGCTAAAAATAAATATGACACAGAGATTGACAAACACAGACGACCCCAGACACGTATAATTATAAAAGGCAATGAGATAAGAGGCAAAGTCCAAGAATAAATATCTACCTAGGCCAAATTCTGAAACTTGACACAGGGAACCTAAGTGCAGAGATTACTAAAAGAACAAGAACATTAGCAAAATTTGGAAAACTAAGTTCGATACTTACTTGAGGAGCAAATTGTTCAACCAGTATATCCAACTTATCATGACGTATGCACATCAAATCTGAATTTTAAATAAGGCAAATATGAATCAACTATAGCCACAACAGAAACGGCAATGTTAGAAATAGTACAGTCAGATAAAAAGAGGATCAACTGGGTAAGATAAAATAAGTCTAAGATATCACAACAAAAAATGAGACCAAAAACCGAAACCAAATTCAAATGGAGCTTCGCAGGCCATATTGCTAGACAAAAAGATCAACGCAGGGAAAGATCCCTCAGGGAAAGAGTTACAACAGACATTGAGAGGAAACGGTTGATTTGGTATGGTCATGTTCAAAGAATGGAAGACACAAGATTGCCCAAAAAGATTATGCAGTGGGTACCACCAAACAGCAAAAAACGAGGAAGACCCAAAAAGACATGGAAAGAAGGGGTAACCAAAGCAATGAGTGCAAGGGATCTTAGAGATGACCAATGGGATGATATGAAGGACGTGGAAGTTAGGCAAAAATAGCCAGGATAAACCGGAAGTATGTTGCTCAGTATATAGCTCAAAAATGAATGATAAAAGGCTAAGAAGAAGAAGAGACATTTTTAATCTCCCTTCAGTTTAGGCCCGTCATTTTAAGTTTTTCTTATCCTCGTTTCCAGCTATATTCACGTCTTATAATTTAGTATTTCTCAATGTTTGGAATCATGTCCTTAATGCATAAATAATTATTTAGATGCATTCAGTAGTCTCATAACCGAGACCAAAGACATTGTCTCGTTAATTAAATTGTCAAAAAAATTAAGTAATTAATTCATTACTTGCCTACACAATGCCGTTTATTATAAAGTGATTAGTCAGGTGAGAACATGTTGTAATTTATTACAAAAACCATATAAAGGTTATGTTGTATTCTTAATAGTTTTAATTCTTAATGTTTTTGGAATCATTCGGTGAAAGGATGTCATGAAATGGCAATGAACACTTAACTTATGATCGGATGTATAAGGAGGATGGTTAACTTAAGGCGGTAACAATGTCATAGTAGTTAATATGCATATAAACTGGCGCATAGATTAAATAATTCAAATAAAAACAATATTAATTGTCATTGGGTAGGTAATCCGATTAAAACATATGGAAAATATGTAAATACAATGTTATCAAAGGACTCCCAACAAATCAAGGCCGTATCTTCTTTAATAGACTTGTGTAAATATTTTTAATAGAAAAATATTAAAGGAATCGATGCATTTGAGATGCAGTGTTGAAGAGAATGCTACGAATTTCTTGGCAAGCCAGAAAAACAAATATATTTGTTCTTACGGAGATTAACAATCCACAACGTTCCTTCAGTTCCATATATTCAATATTACCATTCTTTGGACGTACATAAAATATAACACGTCCCGAAAATATGGAGAGACTAGTAGTCCAAGGAACACCGGAAGTTAGGAGTCGAGTGCGATCAAAAATACCCAAGGAACTTATACAGATAAAAATAAATATAAAAAAATAAAAAATAAAAAAAATAAAAATAAGTGTTCATGTAGCCCCACTGAAGACGTCTAGAGACAGAAACAGTTGTCTGAGGATGGTAAACCACCTCTGAATCGAAAGGAAAAATAAACTGTGTTTCACTTTTATCTTTACTCAGATTTTGAGTACTCGGAACTTATCTTTCGGACTTTCTCCTAGACGAATAAGGTGGAATGTGACTGCATATTGTAGAGTCCTTTTTGGCCTTCTTTATTCGTCGTCTCATGTCTTATAAATTGTAAAAGTCGGAGATTAAGGATGTTACCAGAAAGTGGTTCCACGAATAGCTTTCAGATTTAAATTATTATTTATTATTATTTTAATAATGAATTTTACATCTGGAACTTTTCATCTTTTCTTTAGGAGATGTCGCTACAACGTCCTAAATATATTTCACCTTAAATACAACACTCAAATTGACAACAAGAATTATAGCGACAACAATAAACGAACGCATAACTCTGCAAGAGGAACAACAAGGATTTTGGACAGGAAGATCATGCACGGATGCAGTTGTTGTAATAAGACAAATAAAAGAAAAGTCCCCGGAATACAACAAACCAGCATATATGCGCCTGATAGATTTAAAGAAAGCGTTTGATAGAGAGAAATTTCAGGACACGATACATTTACTATATGAAAAGGGAATATCACTGGATTTAATAAAAACCATTGAGAATATAATATAAAGATAACACAGCTATAGTAAGATGTAAGGGAAAACTATCGCAACCTATCAAGTATGAAACTGGCATTAGACAAGAAGATTCGCTGAGCCCATTAATATTTAATCTGATAATGAATGAAATCATAAAGAAAGTTAATAAAAGAAGAGGATATAGAATGGGAGAAAAGGAAATAAAGATAATCTGCTACGTCGACGATGCCCTAATAACAGCCGAAAATGAAGATGACCAACAAAGAATAATTAAAGAATTCGAAGACACGGCTCTCATATTATACAACATGGTGATCTCAACAGAGAAAACTAAATCGATAGTAATATCAGCGGAACCGAGACGATGTAAATTGGTCGTAAATAACAAAATAATAGAACAAGTGATGGAAAAAGAATACTTGGGAATAAAACTGTCTAGCTACGGAAAAGTGGAAGAAGAAGAAGAACAAAAACAAGTGAACATGGCGATCAGAGCAGCAGGATGTCTCAACAACACAATCTGGAGAAACAAATACCTCACAATGGAAACAAAAACAGGGTATATAAATCAACAATAAGACCGATAATGACGTACACAGCGGAAACAAGAGCAGATACGGCGAAAACACAAAGATTGCTGGAAACAGCAGAAATGAAAGTCTTACGAAAAATAGCAAACCAAACTCTAAGATACAGAGTAAGAAGTGACGAAATCCGAGCGAGATGTGGTATAAAGGAAATAAACATGTGGACCAAAAGAATAAAAATAGAATGGAATCAACACATAGAAAGAATGACAGAAAATAGAATAATACGAATATCAAGAGACATATCGCCAAATGGAAGATCATTGGGAATTGGGACAACCGAGGAAAAGATGGTCAGACAATGTCAATTGAGGCTAAAAACCGAAGTAAAACAGGCATTGAGCCTATTTATAAAGTAGAAAGAAGAAGAAGACCTTAAATACACAGTTTGGTTTCGTTTCCTCATGAACATCTCGTAATGTAGCTCCACTGAAGAAGTCTAGAGACATAAACAGCTGTCTGGGGATGGCCAACCACCTCTGAATCGAAACGAAACATAAACTGTCTTTTACTATACTAAATTTAAATTCAAGATGCAGTAGAAATAAACAAACCAAGACACGTTAAATGCTACTAGGAGCACTCCCGAATCATAATTTACAATGTATAAACTTTGGAAATCATGATTTGGGATTTACAACGTATATACTCAGTGACATTAGAAGTGTTACACACAGAAGGAATCATTTCTTGAACTTAATTTTTTGACAGAACAATGACTATATTTAACGAATGCTATGATAACAATATCAATGTTTTATCTTTTATACTATTTGTAAAATAAAGTTTTATCTTTAATTTTTTTTGTGAAAAGACCAATTTATGAAGACAGGTTGGTACCAGGGACGGCCCGTCGGGGTAGGCAAGGTAGGCGCCGCCTACCCTCTTCAAATGTAGTACAATAATATAAATTATTAATATAAATTACTTATTTCAAAATTGTAATTTATAAATTTTGACACAATACCACAGTATAGAACTATACTGTGACAATACCTACAATAAAATAGCAAAAATTATCCAAATTATTTGTAAAAATATCCAAAAAAATTTCTCCGTAGTTATAATTATTGTACGCTCCTTGTAGTATCAGTACTACTGTATAAGATTCTATATTCTTCCTGGGTCAGGCACTTGAAAACGTAGCCTGAAATAGAACGACGCCAACACCGAATTGACGTGCGATCTCTCTCTGTTTACGCGAGTACGCCTGCTGCAGGTCTCGCGTATTCTACGATTTTGAAAGGGCGCATAGGCACAGAGTCTTATAGCCGGACCTCCAAAATTTTATCAGTTGCTTCTCTTGTGTCTTGTGAAACTGTTTTAACTAATTTTGTTTTTTGATTTTGGCTGTTATTAGTAGGTTAAGTATTGAATAAAACTAGGTAGGACAAATTAAATTTGTTTATGAAAACTGAATAATAAACAGGTAAATTTGAGATCGGTCTATTGAAGGGCATTTTAATTTTATATTAATTTAGTAATAATTCACTAACGACAAATAAATCTGTGAATAGTTATTTGTCAGTCGTCCATTATATTTTATAGATATAGATAGAAGTGTTATTAGAATTTATAGATAATTAAAAATTTAAAGCGAGGTTAATTGTTAACTTATCAATTTATTCGAAGAGTAAATTATTATTTGATACAAAAATAAAATAAGTAATATTTGACGTTGTAGAAACGTAGGTGTGTTAGTTTTATTGGTGGAAAAACTTTAGTCATCGAATATGAATATTTTAAACGATGTAATATGCAGTTTGATCGAGACGCCTTATTCAAGGCGCCAAAATCAAGAAAGGTCAGAAATTATTTCAATGGGCCGGCCTTTACCAAATTTAACAATTTTATCCACAGATAAGACAAAAGACAATCGACCATTTTCGAGATCGTTTAAAACAATATGGTGTGAAAATCATAAATGGCTAAGCGGAAGTTATTTTAAATATCACTTTTCTGTTGGCCTTGTCTGTTGCTCTCAAATTTGAAGCAAAATGTTTGGGTGAGTCAGGGATATTCAGATTTGAAAAATTTATCAGCTAGTGTAAAAAAACATGAATCTTCGAAAGAACATTTAAACAATTGCTTAGGTTTAAAATGGTTAGAAAAAAATAAACAAACTATTGACAGTGCTTTAGCTGGACAAATTTCTCTATCTAATAAGATATATAATGAAGAAGTTGAAAAAGATTGAAGAAGTTGAAGAAATTGATGTTACAATTCTGTTAGTAAAACAAGAACCTGCATTTCGCGGTCGTGATGAGAGCCATAATTCTTCAAACATGGGTAATTTTAAAGAAATTTTTAATTTAGTAGTTAAACGCGATCAGGAAATCCAGGATCATGTTAAAAAATAGAAGGGGTGTTCACGGGTTTGTCAAAAACAATACAAAATGATTTAATATATTGCCTTGCCGATTACGTAAAAAATGAAATTTCAACAGAAATTAATGAAAGTAAATTTTTTTCTATACTAGCGGACGATACTACTGATATAACCGAAAAATCACAGTGTACTTTAACAATCCGTTTTGTTAAAAAAGTTGGTCAGGTAACAGAAAGATTTTTAGGGTTTTTTGATGTTAGCGAGAATAGATCTGCAGACGCTCTATATAGTTTAATTTCAAACGTGCTTGGGCCATATGATTACAAAAATAAATAAATTGCTCAATTTTACGATGGTGCAAGTGTAATGGCTGGCTCTTTAAACGGATTACAATCAAAAATTAAACTAGATGCTCCAAAAGCAATTTTTACACATTGTTGCGCTCATAGATTACATTTAGTATTGCAAGACGGCTCAAAGTGTATTACAAATTGTAGGATATTTTTTGTCGCATACCCGAAGTATATGTGTAGCCTACCCGCATACTGAGGTCGCGAGCCGCCACTGGTTGGTACAGACATTTTTAGTTATTATTCCTCAATCTAATTGTATTCAGTGCAAGAATATGCCTTGAGTTCTAAAACACCAAAATTACCACCATTTTAGCATTTGACAGGGGTAGAATTATTGCCTATAGAGATATGGCTTTGTTGTATCGCGAAATTCGCCGTCGTGTTAATTGTACTGCAATGACAGTTATGCGAGTGTGTCGTGAGTGGACATACGAAGGTAAAAGACCACGAAGAAGACCAACTGGTCAACCGAGGCGTACCACAGGGCGTCAAGATAGGCGCTTTATACTCCTGGCTCTGCGAGACCGTGTAGCTACTACGTGTCAAATCGCTGACCAATGGTTTGGATTAGAAGGTAGACTTGTTACTATACGTACCCTATACCGTAGCATTCGAGCCTATGGACTGGTTTCATTCCGCCCACGACATCTTACAAACCACTTTACTGCCTTATTTAGACCGCCGACGAAACGCCCTTTTTCAGGAAGACAACGTTCGTTCCCATATTGCTCGGTGAACTATGGACTTTCCCCAAGAAGCTGGAGTTAATTTTTTGCCTTGGCTACCCCGTTCACTGGGTTTAAATCCTGTCGAACAGTCCTGTGTGGGATATGATGGGGAGGAGACTGTCCACTTTGAACCATACTCCACAGACTCTGGCACAGTTAATCCATGAAATTCAAGTTGCTTGGAACGAGGTGCTACAAACAGACATCGATAATCTCATTTTGTCAGTGCCTAGACGTGTACAGGAGTGTATTCAGCTAGGGGGTCGCCAAACACATTATTAATTTTTTTTTGATTACATGTCAAGAATAAAAAGTCTTGCCCATGTTATCATTTCATTCTTGATGAACTGTACAATGTACAATGTTGCCAAAAGAATAAGTTCGAGAAATGATTCCTTCTGGGTGTAACAGTTCTAATGTCACTGAGTATACATTGTAAATTATGATTCGGGAGTGCTCCTAGTAGCATTTAACGTTTCTTGGTTTGTTTATTTCTACTGCATCTTGAATTTAAATTTAGTATAATATATTTCGCGTAGCACTTATAGCTTCAGAACTCATCATAATTTCATTAGTTTGATTAGTTTGATACTTTTTTTGTTCTAAGTTAACTGTTCCACTTACCAAGTTTCAAAACATCTATTTAATATTAGACTTACCTGAAACAAAAAAAAAAACATTAAACATTGCAACGATAATACCACAATAAGAAAATAACAAGTGAATATTAGTCCAGTCGGGTTAGACGAATAACAGGCCTAACCTTGCATTAGAAGCTGCCTCAAATTTTATTTTTCTAATCTTTAGGGAGGGTCAATAGTAGTGCAAATTTAAAATCTCGACCGAATTGCCCCGTTGCGTTAGCCGCCATCTTGATTTTAAGCTATTTTGATTAAGATATTTTTGCTCAATATCTCCGCCATTTTCAACTTTTCGACAAATAGTATACGAACCAAAATTGATGAAAATGTGATTTTTTATAATTTATATATACAATATACAGGGTGTAACAAAAATACAGGTCATAAATTAAACCACATATTCTGGGACCAAAAATAGTTCGAATGAACCTAACTTACCTTAGTACAAATATGCACACAAAAGAAGTTACAGTCCTTTGAACTTACAAAATGAAAATCGATTCTTTCGAATATATCGAAAACTATTAGAGATTTTTTGTTGAAAATGGACATGTGGCATTATTATGGCAAGAACATCTTAAAGAAAAATTATAGTGACATTTGTGCACCCCATAAAAATTTTATGGGGGTTTTGTTCCCTTAAGCCCCCTCCCCCCAACCTTTGTGTCCGTTCCAAATAAATTATTATTGTGGTGCCATTAGTTAAATTCAATATTTTTAAAACTTTTTTGCCTCTTAGTATTTTTTCGATAAGGCAGTTTTTATCGAGTCGCGGCTTCTTTTTTAATATGTTTACATAAACATTTTATGAGGGTCTTGTTCCTTTAAACCCCCCAAATGTTTGTGTACGTTCCAATTTAACTATTACTGCGGTACCATTAGTTAAACACAGTATTTTTAAAACTTTTTTGCCTCTTTGTATTTTTTTGTACCTATATGTATAAAAGATATAAATAATAACCTATATGCATTAAGTTCACTTAATTTTATTAACTAGCGGGTTTTATTGGTTGAATTTGTCTGTCGATATTTTATGTTTCATGTCAGCTAATATATTTTAATATTTCAACATTTTTTTTATTTTGGACCCTGTTGGGGGAATTTTCCCATTCCCCCCTTGTAGACCCCCACTGGTTATCTCGAAAAATTGTAGTAAATCATAATTGCAACAATTTCAGTTCTAACACTTTTTGTCGAAAAGTTGAAAATGGCGGAGATATTGAACAAAAACAATTGCTATAAAATCAATCAGGTCTTAAGCTCGCACCTTTAGCTCATACGCACTACCTTAAATATGGATTTTATTAAAAAAAAATGAACGACATCAAAATTATACAAAATTTAATTCTCTTCATTTGTGTATAGAAACATATTTATTGTAAAACTAATAATAAACGAGATAATTCAATAATTCAATAATTCAATAATTATGCTCTAACTGTCACTATTTCCTCCCCATAACTCGGAAAATATCAACCGCACGAAAAAAAATTATAATAAACGAAATTATAGAAAATTACATTTTCAACAATTTCCGTTTCTACACTTTTTGTCGAAAACTTGAAAATGGCGGAGATATTGAGCAAAAACGGTTCTCGTTTAAAATCAAGATGGCGGCTAACACAACAGTGGAATTCAGTCGAGATTTTAAATTTTTATTAACATTGACCCTCCCTAAAGATTAGAAAAATAAAATTTGGGGCAGCTCGTAATACAAGGTCAAATGCTATCCCGACTGGTGTATATATAGGGTGAGGCAGATAACTGGCCTAGTAGAAATATTTAGAGAAATAAAGGCAACAAAATCATGAAAATTGGAATGAAGGGGTTTTGAAGGGTGATCTATTTAATGAAAATATTTTCATCGATTTGCCACTTCCGGTTATACCGGAAGTTGCTTAAAACTTCGTTTTTTTTAATGGGACACCCTGTATATTTTTACATTTTTAGATTATACTCGATGTCTTCTTTCTTAAAATATGCGGTTTTGTAATGTTATACAGGGTAGTTTAAAAGCTAATTACGTTTTTTTATTAATTTCGTAGCAATTTTCACACCCTGTAGAATTGTAGTAGTTGGATATCTAAAACTCTATTTATGTTAAAATGATTTTTAATATAGTCCCCTATTATTAAAAATTATTAATATAGCTAAATGTTAAATTTTAGTATACAGGGTTGGTCGAAACTCGGAATGAGGATTTTCTGAATTTTCTTAAATGGAACACCCTGTATTTTAGTATTGCAATGAAAAGACATTTTATGGTACTTTTTTATTTCTTAAGCATTCCCTATACCTAAATGCTTTAATTTGTGCTTAATTGTTAATCGCGCCAACAATGTTAACTACGTAGGTATTTTGATAGCTTAACCATTATTGGCAATTTTAAAGATCAGTCTAGATTAATATGTATTTATTTCCGAAAAATTATTTGTGATTGAATATTTTCAGGGCCAACCTAATAAAATTTCACGTATTTTTTGTTGAAATTAATGTTTGGCTTGAATCGCTAATAACTCACAAATTAAAGCAGTTAGGTATAGGGAATGCTTAAGAAATGAAAAAGTAGCATAAAATATCATTTCGTTACAATAATAAAATATAGGGTGTTCCATTTAAGAAAACTCAGAAAATACTCTTTCCGAGTTTCGACCAACCCTGTATAGTACAATTCAACATTTAGCTATACTAACAATTTTTAACAATAGTATTAAAAATCATTTTAACATAAATAGAGTTTTTGATGTCAAACTACTACAATTCGACAGGGTGTGAATGTTGCTAGGAAATTAAGAAAAAGAACGTAATTATCTTTTAAACTACCCTGTATAACATTACAAAACCTCATATTTTAAGAAAGCAGACATCCAGGAGAATCCAAAAATGTAAAAATATACAGGATGTTCCATTTAAAAAAACGAAGATATAAGCCACTTCCGGTTTAACCGGAAGTAGCAAATCGATGAAAATATTTTCATTAAAGAGATCACTCTTCAAAACCCCTTCATTCCAATTTTTATGATTCTGTTTCCTTTAGTTCTCGAGATATTTCTAATAGGACTTTTATCTGCCTCACCCTGTATAGTCGAAACGGAAATTGGTCAGACTGCGCACCAAAATCGCGGTATCAATGTTTGATATAAATGTTTAGAACATTCGAGAAGCCGCTTTAAGATAAGATATTTTAGCATTTAATTCATCATCATTCTCTTTGCCTCATCCCTATGCGGGGTCGGCTTCCCTAATTGCATTTCTCCATACAATTCTATCTTGGGTCATATCAATACTAATCCCCTTTACCAACATGTCCTGCCTAATCGTCTTCCCCACGTTTTCTTTGGTCTTCCTCTCCTACTCCTTCCCGGAATCTGCACTTCAGCAATTCTTCGTATTGGGTGATTAGCGTCTCGACGTTGAACATGACCAAACCATCTCAACCTATGCTCTCTCATTTTGGCATCAATTGGTGCCACACCTAGACTTCCCCTAATATACTCATAATTTTATCATTTTTTGCCACTCCACTCATCCATCTCATTCTCATTTCCGCCACATGCATTCGTTGTTCCTCTTTCTTTTTCACTGCCCAACATTCAGTTCCGTACATCATAGCCGGTCTTATGGCTGTTTTATAGAATTTTCCCTTCAACTTCATTGGAATTTTCCTGTCACACCGCACACCACTCGCTTCCTTCCACTTTATCCATCCAGCCCTAATTCTACTGCATGCATCTCCATATATTTCTTCATTACTCTGTAATACCGATCGCAGGTACTTAAAACTATTGCTTTTTAAAATCAGTTCACCCTCCAAAGATACCATTTTATTTGTAGTAACTCCATCTTTAAATAAACATTGCAAATACTCTGTAATTGTCCTATTAAGTTTTAAACCTTTTTACTCCAGAGCTTGTCTCCCCTGTTCCAGTTTTTGTTCTAAGTCTCGTTCACTATTTCGTACTAACACGACATTATCAGCATACATCAAGCACCATGGAATATTACCCTGTAGTTCCGCTGTTATCTGGTCCAAAACTAACGAGAATAAATACGGACTAAGCACCGAGCCTTGGTGCAATCTTTCATATGAAATTTATCAGTCTCTCCCACATCTGTCCTAACACTAGTCGTTACTCCCTCATACATATCCCTCACAATCTTTACATATTCACCAGGGACTCCTTTCTTATTGAGTGCCCACCACAGAATCTCTCGAGGAACTCTATCATATGCTTTCTCAAGATCAATGAATACCATAATAGCGTTTGTTTCTTTACTCCTGTATTTTTACATCAACTGCCTTATAATGAAAATTGCATCTGTTGTTGATCTGCCCTGCATAAAGCCAAATTGATTCTCGGATATTTCGGTCTATTTTAGCATTTCATTAATCATTGTAAATTAGTCATTTTAGAACTTACAATAAACATTTGGCTAAGGTAAATTTGGTTAATGTAAACATTAGGTAAAATAGTTAGACGGTAAATATTACGCAAAAAATTAAACGTTTCTTTTACTTTTGGTGACAAAAAAAGCAAGTTCATTTAGCGGAACCTAATTCAAAATTATTTTGCACATCATATTTCAAACATTATTTGGTTAAAACATCTCATTTTTGTTGGTAAAAAAATATATTAATTTGTCTGGACTAAATTACGGTTCTGTCGATATCCTAGAATATTTGGAATTCACACAATGTTGTCAAACTGAATTTTGTTATATTCGGTTTAAATTTTCTAGCCGATTTCGGAGAGTACTATACTATAATCAGATATGCAGACGATACAGTTATTTTAAGTGATGCCATGAATGGACTATAATGCCTTATAAATGCCATTGATATAGTGGGTAGAGAGTTTGGCCTAAACATAAACTGTTCAAAAACAAAATACATGGTGTTTTGCCGTTTGGCACGTCAAGATTCACGGTTATAATATGTTGATGGTCATATAATTCAAAGAGTGCCCAGTTTTAAACATTTTGGTTGCCATATTACTGAACAACTAGATCTAGATAAAGAGATAAAATGTAGAATCGAGATAATCCGCACAACATTTGAAAAATGAGGTCATTCTTCTGTAACGATAACTTGCAACTTAAACTTCGAAAGCGCATGATTAAATATTACATTTGGTCAGTCCTCTTATACGGTGTCAAAGCATTAAAAATATCCACCATTAATAGTTTGGAGGCCTTTGAAATGTGGCTGCACAGACGTACACTAAAAATACCATAGACGGCTATGCTGACAAATGTGGTAGTGATGTTGATTATAGTTACTTTCGAGTAATCGTTACAAATCGTTACTTTTGTATAAAATAATCATTTACAGTATTCGTTACTTTGATTACTATGATTACTTTTGTTACTTTTATATTTGAGTACCGGTAATCATATCGAGAATCGTATTTCTCAGTAGGTAGGTATTTTGTATAGGTATTCCGACATAACAACGACCTTCACCGATCTGTTTAAGGGATAAAAATTATTTGATTACTGTCATTACTTTTGTTACTTTTGTATTTGAGTACCGGTAATAATATCGAGAATCGTATTTCTCAGTAGGTAGGTTTTATTTTGATTTTCATTCTGTGAATTTGTGAATTATCTACTTTCTAATCTACATCGGTAAATCGTGTAGATCTAGATAAAAATATAGGGTTCTCGCATTCGACTTTTGTTAATGACATACATTACATATTTTACGTATACCATTATACCTCCCTCTGTTTCATCTTCTATCTTCTCCTCACCCTCACACCCTTAACACGCTTCATACCGATAACGATATTCGAAAACACTGTTAAAATACCGGTCCCGTCCGTTACTCGCTGGGATACGATTGGTAGAAAGTAACGAAGTAATCAGAGTAATCAAAGTAGATACAATAGTCGTTACTGGCTCTGAAACGATTGATTCGAAGTAACAAAGTAATCAGAGTAATCAAAGTAGATACAATAGTCGGTACTCGCTCTGATACGATTGGTACGAAATAATCAGAGTAATCAAAGTAATCAAAGTAACGATTTGCCTCTCTGTATAGTAATCGTTACTTTCGGTATTCATAAGTAATGAGTACTTTGTAACGAATAGATACTTTTTCAATATCTCTAAAATGTGGCAGTCCTTAAGAAAGCAAATGCTGCTCGCGAGCTGCTTCATAACATCAAAGAGAGAAACATGGCAATATTTTGGACACGTAGTAGGGGGAGACCGATTTAATATTTTTCAATTTATTATGATGGGTAAAATCGAAGGAAGCAGAGGAATTGGTAGAAAATAGACCTCTTGGTTGAAGAATATCAGGGAGTGGACAGGAATAAAGAAAGCGAAACAAATGACTAAATTTTCACTCTAATGGCACATAAAATAACATAATGTTACTCTACATCCCACCAGACTGAAAACAATGACGTTCGTTGCAATCCGGGACTGCACGCCGGGGTTTGTTTTGGTTGGATCAAAGAGAGCAGCATATGTGCCTCCTGATGAGAGACTAATAAGTTTCGAAACCGGTAGAGGTGCTTGCTGCACTCTCTGATTGAACTGGAATATGTTGCGGCTGTATTTTCGTTTTGCAACGAAATTAATAATGGTTATTCATTTTTGAAAGCAAAACAACTATTTAGAATACCTCGAGACATAGACAGTTTCGCCATGTTAATCGCCAACGGCAAGAAGACTTGATAAGGCACGTTAAGAAGAAGAAGACTATAAATAAGACCCTTCTAAATTCTAGTTTTAAAATTTCTTTTAACATTAAGAAAAATATTTTAAAATTGATCAATTATAATTATAATACTACACAAAATAATTTATAATATATATTTGAATATACAGATTCTTTTCTGAGATTATGCATATACCTATACATATATCTAAATAATTATATTAACTGTCAAATATACGCTTGAGTGACTGAATTTTGTAATAAATCAACATACAACCGTCATGCATTATGAATTTGAAAAGGAAAGTAGCGAAAAGAATACGTAATTGGAGAACTTGATCCTATTTAAACTGATTCTGTATCTGTTGTAAGCAACTCTTGTAAGGATTCTTTGAGGGATTTTACTGGATAGAAAGAAATCTGAATAGGTATATGATTTATTTAGTTCAAGGAAATATATAATTTTTATTTGTATATTTATGTTTGTAAAAATATCTTATAATAATAAAGTTAACTAATAGTTATTTATGAAACAGTTCGTTAAGTATGCTTTTTGCGAACGCTAGCGATGTTTAGATCGCGTAAGTTCGCAAAAAGTACTTCACGCACAGTTTCATACAATATTTTATCTACGATAAACAAATAAAAAACTGTAACTCTTCGTCACTGGAATTCATTTCTATTCTACAATTTTTAGAACTTTGACATTTAAAAATTCTAACTTCTTTCAAACCACAAAACTTTTGTCGTAATTTATTTCTGACAATGTCATCACCATGACAACGCGAAAGTTATAGTATATTGTACAACAAGAGAGAAAAAAGACATATTTCTCACGAGCGCAGAAGTAGATAATAGTATATTGTACAACAAGAGAGAAAAAAGACATATTTCTCATGAGCGCAGAAGTTTGTTGTCACGAGCCGAGGCACGAGGCGAGTGCCGCAAATCAAGCGAGAGAGAAATATGTCATTTTCTCTCGTGTTGTACACTGTACTTTTTCTATGGATGCGTTTTGGTCAAGAGTTCAAATTTCAAAATTAAATAATTTAGGTGCTTTTAGGTATATTATATGCCTTAATTGAAATAAAATACATATATACACATAGGTATTTAATATTCTTAATATTTATATACTTTATTTATTTAAAATTATCATTCACAGTTGAGTAGTCTTAAAAGGTAATTTTTGAAAGTTTTGACAAGTTTGAACACATTTTATTTGACAAAAATAATTGTGTTTGTATTGTGCATGTTACCATGGAAATGGCGATCCTATGTATGTAAACCGGCGGTGAACCCGTGGGAAAAAATATTTCTCACTGCAATGGCCGACTTTTCTCACTGCCTGAGAAATTGTTCGTTTTGAATGCATGTAAGTAGTGAGAGAAGTTGCACGTTGCATAGCATCCATAGAAAAAATTTATTTTTTTAGTATATCTCATATTATGTATAAGTTTTTAGTTTTTGAAAACTGTCATTATAGATAGCAGTGCGTGAAGGGTTTAAAGTGTGTGTGAAGTAACAATGTATTTTAAATGGGATTTACTTTTTCGCACTATTTTTTTTGGCACACCTTCATATAATCAAATATCCTTAACTTTCGCGTTGTCATGGTGATAACATGTGAGCAATAAATTACAACAAAAGTTTTGACAGTTTTGTGGTTTGAAAGAAATTTGAATTTTTAAATGTCAACGTTCTAAAAATTGTAGAATAGAAATGTATTCCAGTGACAAAGAGTTGCAGTTTTTTATTTGTTTATCGTAGATGAAATATTGTATGAAGCTGTGCGTTAAAGTACTTTTTACGCACTTACGCGATACATAGCACTCGCCCCGCTCGTGCTCTAAACATCGCGTGCGTGCGTAAAAAGCATACTTCACGAACTGTTTCATAAATCACTATTAAAGAACTACCGACGACGAAATTATATGAATGACATGTCCGGACACGATAAAGTAAAGTACTGAGGTAAAAAAGTAATTGGGACCGTGCAAGTTCGGAAAAGCGACACCTGGTTTCTACGCTCTGCACTTTTATTCGCACTTTTAATTATACTGGCCAATCATATGATCCTGGTTACTGGATAATTGTCAAGGCCATAGTCCAAAAAAATAATAAGAAGAAAAAATAAGATTTAGGTTTATTATTAAAACGTAAACGTATGTAGTAAATAAAATTAGTTATTAAAATGCAGTACTGCAAGCAAAGTACAATTAATAGGGCTTTTCATTCACAGTCATTTGTTTCGAGCTTTTGTCATGTGTCACATAATATTAATATATCTACGTCATACGTTATTCGCATATACCAATGATACAAACCAAAGACGTATGACGTACATATATTAATATTATGTGACACATGACAGAAGCTCGAAACAAATGACAATCGATGAAAAGCCCTATTAAATTTACCTTTATATAATAATTGCATATCATATCAATATTGTGGAGCAATATATAATTTTTCTTCTTAAATGACAATAGGTATGAAATGTACGTCAATTTGACAATTTCAATTGACAATATGACTTATTTAAGAAAGTTGCAATATTTCTCCGCTATTCGCGCACGATCGTTTCGCGTATCCCTTCCGAGTACTTGCACACCGCGAATAGGAAAAAGCTGCAACGAAAGACACTGTGGAAAAAATGATAAAAATAGCACTATCTCGTAAATTAATGCCACTTTTCTATGAATAAAAGCCACCATCTACACAAATCATATTTTTAAGACATTAAATGTAAATTTCTAACATCACAGTTAAAAGTCAATTAGTATTCCTATTTCTTGTCAATTTTTTTTGCTAGATACCTACACTTATTGAAAAACCAAGCATAATAAATATGGTCGTGACCTTGCCAAGTTTCGTAAACAAAAATTTATGAATAACTGGAGAAAGTTTTGATATAGGAAATTATTACTCAAATAATTACTACATTGAAAGTAGAATTCTTTTTAATAATATCGATACTGTCCTTATAAACTAATAAATACAAATAACCACAAATACCTAAGTAAACATATATTTACTTTCTTTTTATAAATTAAAAGCCTTTTTATAAATTACTAAGACAAATGAAATGAAATTAAATGGAAATTCCCATGGATCTTTTGATTTCATTTTTATTTAACGTAGTTTTTAGATAGTATTTTTGTCGCTATAAAAAATAAGTAATAATAAGAGAAGAATTTCAAAAGATAATTATAAAGTAAGATTTAAAAAATAATGGAAAACCAATAGAATCATGCGCAACAATTCTAATTGCAAATCTTAAAACGATTAAAAGAAAAAGGTTGTTTTTTGACTATTATAGTTCATCCCAAACCCTTCTTTCAGTGCGTCGACAATTGTAATTTTACCCCTTGACATTGTGAAAGTAGGCACCTATCCGTCCACGAATACATAATTTTCTGAGTCCTAGTTATATTATTCACGATAGAGAAAATTCGACAATCTATCGTTTTTTACTTATCGTCTTTTATCGCACAGCGGCCTCAGGAATATTTTAAAATTATAAACAATTTTTTGGATTATAAAAAAATAGAATATCTCGGGAAATATTAAATTAAATTAAATCATGAAAACGGTATTAAAAAAAAGCGGCAGGACGCTTCCTTTAAAAGAAAAAATGTTAATTGTGATGAGTGGTTCCTGAGACACAACCGGTCAAAGTTGACCGGCAATTACGGCAAAGATCTAAACAATAGGAGCATAATTTTCGAACCATCACCTTTTTATTTCGGTTCTCTTTCTCCACACCAATTTTCATATCTTTAAAATACTCGTAACATATATTATTATAATAAAAACTATCGATATTACGAGTGAAAATTGCCAAAAATAGCAAATTTCCAATCAAAAATTAGGTTGGAGAAAATGTAACCTGAAAGTTCAAAATCGGTATACCTTAAAAAAAATGCATTTTCTTGGCTTCCCATGGAGCAATTTTCTTCATTCTTTTTTTTGTTCCCAAGTAACTCGAGTAAAGCCATCTAACTAACGCATTATTAAATGTCAAAGTTGCTTTTGTTTTGTTATAATAAATTAATCTATTTATTATAAAAAATTTTTTAATTTGTTTAAATAAAGATTGTTTAAATAATTATACAGCTTTCAAATGAAAATATTTGTGTTTTTAACGTTAAAAGGTACACTTGTAGTACTTACGTTTATCTAAAAAAAGTCTACAACTGGAAAAAATATGTAGTTTTCTTTTCTTATAAATAAATTAATCTATTATAACAAAACAAAAGCAACTTTGACATTTAATAATGCATTAGTTAGATGGCTCTACTCGAGTTACTTGGGAACAAAAAAAGAATGAAGAAAATTGCTCCATGGAAAACCAAGAAAATGCATATTTCTAAGGTATACGGATTTTGAACTTTGAGATTACATTTTCTCCAACCTAATTTTTGATTGAGATTTTGCTATTTTTGTCAATTTTCACTCGTAATATCGATAGATTTTATTATAATAATATCTGTTATGAGTATTTTAAAGGGGTGAAGTCGAGTTCGCTCCGCTTCGTTCAGGTATATTTTAGAAGGGTACGAATTGGCTCCCGCATGAATGCGGGTAGGCTCTCATATAATCGCGGAAACATTAGACATTGTTGCCAAATCGTGTAATATTTATACTGCTTAGGAAATTTACATAGTGATATAGACTTTTTATAGGAAAATTATACTTTTAGACAAATACTTTTAGAGTTTGTTTTAGTTCAACATTGGCATATGTGGCAATTTTAACACAAATTATCGGTGTCGGCCGGTATGCGCTCGACCGTTTTGCGCTCTTACCTGAAATCGGCCGGTTTGCGCTCTACACTCTAATACCCGAAAGTTAAGTTAGGACCGAAGGGTTAGGTCTTCTTCCTTTCCCATAGATATTTCTAGGAAGGTACCTGTTTCTAACAAAAAGAGAAAATTTGAAAGAAGTGACAACGCTGGGTGATATTTTCGACATGTTTAGGTAAAATAAATTTTGTCTATGGGAGCCAATTCGGACTCTACCTTTTTTAGTTCAGGTAAAATTCTTACCATTGGGAGCAAACTCGACCCCGTCCTTTTAAAGATATGAAAATTGGTGTGGAGAAAGAGGACCGAAATAAAAAGGTGATGGTTCGAAAATTATGATTCTATTGTTTATATCTTTGCCGTAAATGCCGGTCAACTTTGACCGGTTATGTCTCAGGAACCACTCATCACAATTAAACGTTTTTTCTTTTAAAAGAAGCGTCCTGCCGTTTTTTTCCAATACCGTTTTCATGATTTAATTTAATTTAATATTTCCCGAGATATTCTATTTGTTTATAAGCCAAAAAATTGTTTATAATTTTAAAATATTCCTGAGGCCTCTTAAATAGTCCAATTTCAATTATGTAAGGTGCATTAGATAGTAACAGTATATTTTTATACAAAAATTATAGTTATTCTTATGTATCATAATTATTGTGGTTATTATAACGACCGTAAATTTTTAATTAACAATTCAATTGTTGCTAAACTGTTTATTCAATTTCCATCGGCTTATGGAATTATAATCTATACGAAAAGATGTTTTATATTACCAAGTTATTTAATTATTCATAGACAATTATGTACTTATCTAAAATTTTAGTTAAAAATTAAAGATTTTGTTGGAAAAACCCGCATTTTCCGGGGAAAATTTTCGTCGAAGTAAATCGGGAAAAACACGCCTCTATGCAGAATTTAATTACGGTGAATTTTTATTCGACTGTTTTTGGTGTAAAGTTAAAATTTTTGGAGTTATAGAGCAAAAATTGAAAAAACACGATTTTCGGGCGCCATTTTGTTTATAAAAAAGTAGCACACTACCTGCGGACTTTGCATACCTATATTATCAATATATACAATCATAAGATTCGATTCCAGCAATAAAATTGCTGGTAAATAACTTTTCCTTGTATTTTGCTAATTAGCCCAAAGTAACTTGGAATTTACAGAAATTACAAACGAAAAATAACACGTATTTTCCAAAAGTTTGGAAAAACGAATGACAGGTTGTACCGGTAAAACTGCATTTTTATACTGACGTAAATGAAAGTGACAGTGTCTGAATTACAATCTTAATAGGCTCAGTCTTAATTAAAGAGTATTATTTGCATACATTTTTAATCGCAGGAAATACGTAGTACTTCCTTCCAACAAAGAAGAAAGTTAACGTAAGTATGCAGAATATGACAAAATTGGAACATCTACTAGTAGAGCAGAAACTATAAGGAGTAGCAAACAAAAATTGCACAGGAATTCATAAGTATACAAATTCCAAACTAACTGTTGTGTACAGATAAAATAAAAATGTACAAAGCAATGTAGACGAAGCAATAAAGCACTAAAATCGGCCTTACCTCCGAAAAAAAAGGACAAGACGGATCTTAATAATTCTTTTTGCATTCGATTCGTGAATGCGCCAGGAAACTTTGTGACTCCAAGCCATAATATAATATTGAAAAAGTGCATACAAAAAATGCATTCTTAAAGTGCATCTCAAACAGACAATAAAAAAAATTCAGAACTCGTCAATTATCGGCGGAAATGAGTTCAATTTTGTTACTCGGGAGTTTTTGGGGTAGCTGAAAACGAATATGACGTCAAAAGTGATCTCCGGAGTACCTGTTGCCAAGGGTACCTACTGTTTACCTCGTCATTAAAATTCATTAAAAAATTAGTCAAAAATCATTACTCGGGGGGTTTTTAGGGCCGCTAAGGACGAATATTACATCGGAAGTGATTTTCGGAGTACTTGATGCCCAGGGTACCTACTGTTTAGCTCTCTTAAGAAGTTTTCGGCAAAAAATTTATTAAAAAATTAAGTATTGGTAATTCAAAAATAGTAAAATATTGCTTTACACTTGACTGGATGAACTTGCTGCCATAGGTATTAATAGAGAAAGAATACACTGTACTGCTTTTAACAATAGAAACGTAAACACTGGCATGCGGTACGGGATACATCAAGATAACTTTACGCCAACGTAACACGTTTTACAACAAAGTTGGAACTTTACCGCGCTGAGCAGATGGGACGTGAATTATAAATTGTAAAATTCCCTCATCTTTCTTAGTCTCAGCATCCGTTATGGCTTGCAAATTGTAGAAGCCTCGGAGGTGTAACCAGAGAAGGTTCCCATTATTTTCAGTCTGGTGGGATGTAGAGTAACATTATGTTGTTTTATATGCCATTAAAAAATTAAGCATTCACAGATAAGAAAAAAAGAGTATTAATAACGAAATTCATAGAAATGTATAAACTAAAATTTTAATTGCAATTTGAACTATCAGCAATTTTTTTAAACAATATTTATTTGTCAATGTTTTTTTCAAAAATGTTAATTAGTTTTCTCAGAATTTGAAAAAATGAATGCATTTAAAAAGCATTGGCCCCAAATTTCGCGCCAATGTTCTTAATGACAAATACACTTATATAAAATCGAAATATTTATCTAGTCCATAGAAATAAGATTTTTCTCGTCACACATCCCTCTCCAGGCCGAAACCCAATTTTTTGAGTAGTATGGACATCTATATTAATAACCTATATGTTTCCTGCAGCCGATTTTAATGATATACATAGTTATAAACAAATGAAGATCAAAAAACGGTAAATTTTCGCTTTTTTCGTCTATAACCAAAAAGTTGAACAAATTTGAGAGTAAGAAACTCATAAATCGTCTTAAAAATTTCAATATGGCGTTAGCTGAATATGTCTATCCTTATTGGTTGCTTAGAAAATTGCAAAATAAATCATAAATTTTGAGTTTTTATAAATATTCATAACTTATGTAAAAATTAACTTAGATCCTTCTTATTACACGAATTGCTGAGACTTCTGGTGCTTAAATTATATTTTAAATTTCAAAGCAATTGGTCAAATAGTTTAAAAGTTATTTCATTTGTTTATCCCAAATTCACTTTTTTTGGAACACTATTAGTCAGAAAATTATAAGGTTACATGAAGACTGACAGTTTATGGAAGAACATTTATACTATTGACTTAATTAAAAAAGAAATGACAAAAAGTAATTTTAAACAGTGTAAAATTATTTTGCAAAAACACGTCGATTTTTTGCTCACTTATAAACAATTAGAATAAGTTTTTAACTGTTACCCGTAGAAAAAATATTTTTTCATATTTGGAAAGACTAAATTTTTATACACATTTAGAAAGAAAAACAATTTTCCTAGGACAATTAGGGACGAAGTTAGCCCCCCTTTTTTTAATTCATATGTTTTTGCAAAATAATTTTGCAGTATTTAGAATTATTTTTTGTAATTTTTTTAATTAAATTAATAGTATAAATGTTCTTCTTTTATAAACTATCCAAAGTATTAGTGTAACTTCATCATTTTCTGACTTACAGCGTTGCAAAAAAATTAATTTGGGATAAAAAAATTAAATATCTTTTAAACTATTTGACCAATTGCTTTGAAATTTAGAATATTGAAATTTGTTTAAAATACTTAACTTTTTGGTTATAGACGAAAAAAGCGAAAATTTACCGTTTTTTGATCTTCATTTGTTTATAACTATGTATATCATCAAAATCGGCTGCAGGAAACATTTAGGTTATTAATATAGATGTCCATACTAAAAAAATTTGGTTTCGGGCTGGAGTAGGTTGTGTCACCAACAGGATATTTTTTTCCTTATTTCTCTGAACTAATAGTAAAATACCAACTTTATAATAAGACCATATTTCCCAATGTAAAGAGAAAAAACAAAAATTAAAATAATACAAAAAAAAGCGGGACATACCGAATGGAGCTTATCCATAAGTTCTGAAATCTGCACTTTGCTACACATCGTTACAGTCCTTAGCAGTCAATAAAATAAAATCACTATCCAATATCGAACCACTGTGTCAAAAAAAGTACACTACTAGTTAAAAAAGTCCGCAAAACATTCTAAAATTCTTAAAACAAAAAACCTATACATTTCGAAACATCGTCACGTTGTTCTTGAGCGAGCTAAATACCTCAAACCGAGAAAGTCGAGAGACCGACTAGCACCGATCGACAATTGAATGGGTTCTGTCGGTACGGAAACAGGTGAGCATCGCAATCGAGACCACAACAAACAAACACGAGCCCACTACTGCTTGATTTTACCGATTCTTCGGTTCAATCTTTCACTATCACCGTTCCAAAGCGCCCTTACCGTTGTAGTGCAATGAGCGCTGCAGCAGGTGGATGGATGCACAAGAACAGTTTGTTGGCGGCGCAAGGTGCAACCGTAGGCGGTGTAGCGATTCACTTTCAATTATTGCTTTGCTTTTGATGTCAAAGACATCAGGAATATTTTTTGAAGAGGTATAAATTACATTATTTGCTTTTCAGCAGAGTAGCTACAAGTGTAATGGATTCAAGACACCTGGGCAATGACAAGCCCATTGACATTGATAGATGCAATACTTGAACTACCCAAAAACTCGTTTAAAGTAAAGAAAAGTTTCTATTGTATCTTCCAATACTTAATTTCTATTCATCTTCCACTTACTCTTAAAATATCGAAGACCCTAAAGAAGATTAGACAAACAATGACAAACAACAGATCTATTATTACATACATACGTTCACCAAATTTTACATAAAGTATGCTTCACGAATTTGCGATTTATTTAGATTATTGCTAGTCACTTGACAGCCAATGCAATGGACCACTCTCTTGTACAGTGTAAGATATGAAAGAGTAAATTGCTCTAGTAATGGAAATATGAAAAAAGTAATTTCTAACATGAAATAAATAAAATCCTTGTATTATAGTACTAATAAGAAGTTATATCTATCTAATCCGCCCTAAATATCCATCCTTGGATATAGTCCTCGTCTTCCTTCTTCCATGCCTTTCTATCTTGGGCAATTTAAATCAATTTTGTTTCTTCAGGTCATCTGACAATCGCATTTGTGGCCTTCTCCTCTTTTTCGTTTGTGGTTCCATGGTCTCCTGTGTATAATCGTCTTTGTCCATCTTTCATCCTTCTGCCTTAGGATGTGTCCGGCGAACTTTCATTTAAGCTTTGCTACTTGGGTAGAGACATCTTTCACTTTTTGTTTTGTTACGGATCCATTCGTTTCTTTTCCTGCCTGATAGTTTAATGTTCACCATTTGTCTGTCCATGGATCTTTCTGTTTTTGCTATTTTTTTTCCATATTTTTCTTTATAAATGCCCAGGTCTGAGAGCCATATATGAGGACATGAAGTATACATTAATTAATAAAATGATAGATATAAGAAAATATAATGATCTAATAAGAAGTTATTTAGAATAAATCATTTTGAACAAGAATTGTTGCAACAATCCATGTGAACAATACATTTTAAGAGGAATTTTTTTCTTTTTTAATGGCATGGACTTTATGTCAATCAGCCAGTAACAACATGACTACTATATCAAGAAGAATAAATATTTAAAGACCGTAAGTCCATAAAATATTAATAATGAAGAAAAATTAGTTCAGTAGCTGTTGAGACGTAGGTAATTTAAGTACTGAAATAAAAATACTAAGCCAATAAGGTACTAAGCTAAGGTAAGCTAATTATAGCCTCCTTTCAACATCATAGGTATGTTCAAAAACGATCTACATAAATTGAATAACAATAATATAAGAATATAGTCAAACTCGTTTATTAGAATACCGTTTATAGGAATATCCTGGTTTATAGAATAGATATTTTAGATTCCGAAACGTTTCTACTAGCCAAAAATAATCTTTTATTAGAATATCCCGGTTATAGAAATACTTTTGATTTGCACGAAAGCTATTCCAATAAGCGGGTTCGACTGTAATAATATAAGAATAATAATAAACAAGACGGTGAGTTTCTCAAAGTTACATAGCAAGTTTTTTCTTTGTTTTTATCTTCCTCGGCCCCTACTCAATTCGAAAGCTGCCTTGCTATGGACTGTCCAAGTTGCTCACCACATTTTCTCTATATACATACAAACATACATACACATATACACACATATACTTTTAGTACTTGACACTACAACACTATTTTGGTACTTAACAGAAACATCACCAATGCATTATACATACTCTCTTGTCCATTGGCTAAGATGCTAAGAATATTAAACGGAGCTGGTATCTTAAGTTTATGTAGCTGCTGAATAAGGTATTTAAAATGCTGCTAGGCTGCTGATTAAGGTTGTAAGGTATTTAAAAACATAAAAAGATGGAGGGCAACGTAAAAATACGTATTTCTGACTATTTGGTGGGCATCAGTACGGTTTAGCCTAAAACAAAGTCTGTTTCTAACTTGGCGACACCGTATAAGGTGGAAAGATGCAGACAGAGAGAATTTGGAGAAAATTGGAGTGGACAATGGAAAATGATTACAAAAGGTCGACAAACATGGAAGGGAATAGTAAACACTGCAAAGACTCATGAATAGTTACAACGTCATTAATGATGACCCATAACAAAGTCATTTTGTTATGCCCTTTGTTAAGAGACTATTTGAATTTCGAAGGTGTTACGGATTAAGATGTAGATTTTAGGGCTTAAGTGTACTACAGACAATTCTGTATACTGCATTTTTAAATATATACAATTATGCAAATAGTTATTTATGATATAAGTGTTAAAAGTACACGTTTAAGGCACGCATGTGAAAGTTTGCAGAATGAGCGATAGCGAGTTCTGCAATTCACATGAGTGCCTTAAAAATGTACTTTTTAACACATATATCATACAATATTTTTTCTAAAAACGTAATTACAGGACAATATCTACAAAAACTTTTACTTGAACTTGACTGACAGTCCATTTTTATATTTTTTTGACATTACATCAAAATTGCCTATACGGTCAATAGTGGAGTCACTGAAGGTGGATATGAGCTATTACCTCCCATTTCGTTGAACCTCCGTCGATTTGCATGAAAATTGGTGAGTGGTTAGAGGATATCTCAAGGAACAAAGGTGACATGGTGCCAACTTGCGCTTTTAGCCTGGGGGTGGATGCCACCCCTTCTCAGGGGTGAAAATTATTTTATTAAAAAAATTTGTTATATAAAGTTATTAAACTAAATCAAAACTTTTTGAGTTATTAAAGATCAAAGATTTTAATTTTTCTTGAGAAAAATGCATGTTTTTAACCAATTTTTCATCAATAACTCAAAAAGTGTAAGTTTTTACAAAAAAGTTATGATTATCAAAATTGAAGCTAATAAAAAATGAAATAAATCCCTTATTAGAAAAACCTTCTAGTGGTAACAAAAAGTGAGTTATAGGTAATTATTGAATGTATATTTTTTTCGGCGAGTAAAAAAGTCGAAGTATTCAAGCTGAAATAACGGGAAATTTATGCATTTTATAACATAAACTTATAAAACATTTGTCAAAGTACTTAAAAATATCTATCAAATGAGCCCCCGAACATGTTGATAGCGCTAAAATTTATGCTCCGAATTTTATTCAAAATTTATCTTTTAAAAATTTTTCCAAAAAATGTTATTGTTTTTTTTTAATAACTCCGTTTGTGTTTATGATATCACGTTCATCTAAAATTTTTTTGAAAGAGTGCTATTTAATCACGTTGAACCTAATCTTTTAGACCCCTTACTTTTTTAAAAATAAAAGGTTAAATGGCCCCGGTTGCATGGTTCCCACAGAAAAATTTAAGATTTGAACGTTTCTATCTAGGATATTTTTTACCCTATAGAAATAGTAAAACAGGTAAAATATTTGGCACAGAAAACAGTAAAATTTGGTTACATATAATTTTTTACATATATTGAGTATTTTTGGAGTTATTATCAAAAGAATATGATAATTACATTAATTTTTAAAAGTATGATTTTTTTAAATTATATCTTTTTTTTCAAAAATATGCATTCTAAACCGGTCAAAATTATCGAAAACATTACTTATGTTAATATAAAGAAGATCTTGTAAGGATTGCTATAAATTTAAATTTTTGTGGAAATGGAGTATGTTTTATTTTTCACTTTTTCCTAAAAAATTCGAAACGGTTCTTTTATTTTCATTATAACCTGCTTAATTTTGACGCTATTACCTTGTTGTGAAGCTCATTTGATAGATATTCCAAAGTACTTTGACAAATGTTTAGCAGAAATATTTTATATACTGCATCGTTTTCCCGTTATTTAAGCTTGAATATTTGGATTTGAGTACTCGTCGAAAAAAATACACATTCAATTGCCAATAACTCACTTTGAACTAACATTAGTTTAGTTCTTTATGTGAGGAATGTATTTAATTTTTTATTATCTTCAATTTCAGTAATAATAACTTTTTTGCAAAAGCTTATAGTTTTTGATTTATACGTGAAAAACCGATTTAAAACATGCATTTTTTTACGAAAAAATAAAATCTTCGGTCTTTAATAACTCAAAAAGCGTTGAATTATTTTAATAACTTTTTAATTTTAAATTTTAATTTTGCTTACAATTTGTCCCTCTATCGACTTAAGGTATTATTCTCAATAAAATAATGTTCACCCACGAGAAGGGGTGGCATCCACCCCCAGGGTAAAATCGCAAGTTGGCATCATGTCACCTTTGTTCCTTGAGGTATCCTCTAATTACTCACCAATTTTCATGAAAATCGATAGAGGTTCAACGAAATCGGAGGTGAAAGCCTTCAGTAACTGCACTACAATACGAACTGCAGTGCCTTAACATTTTTTAAAGCACCTGTGCCTTAAAGTAGCATTTTTAATGCTCGTATGGAGTGAGAAAAATTGCATTTTTAACACGGTTGTAGAAAAAAGTATTTAAGAAGATAATATCTAGTGGACCAATTTAGATACCTTATAGATTAAAAAGCATAGCTACATACAGTAGGGAAAATGAAAGAATACCCATGAACGAACACATAAAACACGCTGTATTTTCTTGTCACCGTGTCACACAAAAAATTGGCCAGCGCAAGTACATGTAATAATTATTATTAGATTCAATTGCGCTGGGCAATTTTCTTTGTGACACGATGACAGGAAAATACAGCGTGTTTTATATGTTCGTTCATGGGTATTCTTTAATTTTTCCGACTTTGTATATTTCTACTCATACAATAAACAATTAGTTAATGTCACGATTGTTATGCGATTTATGTTTTCTTTAAATTTGTGTAAATATCTAGTCGTTCTAGGTGAGTCATAATTGATCATCGTATATATATTGAAAATTTAGAAAGTCATGTAGGAATGGATTTTTTATAGTTTTGTGAATCTTACTAATTAACACTTACAGCTGGCTATTAAAAAATATTTCACGTGTTTACTCACGTGTTTATTATGCATGCTAAATCAATATAATAATAATCAGAACAAATAGGGAACTCTACCTATTATTTTTTAATATTGACTACGTCACCTACGTATTATTTAATGTTTTATTATATATTATTGGAAGATTTGCTATATTTATAATAATGTTAATGTCCGACTGGTTAATTATTTGGCAAATAATGACATGATTTCGAAGTCAGTTAAGCATGATATAATGCCCAAGGGCGTTATTTTGAAAAATAACGCCCTAGGGTATTAAATTTAAATAACTAGTTAAATAATGTAAAGTTGACAAATAATAACCTAAGCAAAACTATGGTTACCACAATTAATATACGACTATTGCTGGTAAATGTACTTATTTGAAAACTAATTAATTCAAAATTCATTCAAATTTTTTGCATAGAAAGAATAATTTAGTCGGACATTAAACGTTGAAGGCACCACGGGTATTATAGATAATAACGCTTTCGGTCAACGTATATCCCTCAGGCGAAAGGCACTCGGTATATACACCATTGACCTCAAGCGTTATTATCCTAATAATACCCATGGTACCTTAATATCTATTACTTACATACTTCTTAACTAATAGGTACACTAAACTAAAACTATTGATAAGGTAATTTGTTTAGATAAGCGATTTATGGTTTTTAAAATTAATTAAGTAGCTCATAATATCTAATGTAACACGTTTAGTCCTGTCGCCAGGGGGGTACAACGGCCTGCTTTATTCAGATGGACTTACCCCAGTATTTTTCATGTATTTTGACCCGTAGAATACGAATTTTTTGGGTAACAGTTGATCCGGATGTCGATAAGATTTGTTATAGACAAAGAACTTGAGGAGTTACATAACAGCGATTTCTCCTAAAACAAAACATTTTTTTGTATTTTTTGGGTCATTCTAAGCAAAAAATGTTCTGACAAGTTTTTTCGTAGGATGCATAGTTTTCAAGATAAACGTGAGTGAACTTTCAAAAAATCGAAAAATTTCAATTTTTGAACCCGAATAACTTTTGATTAAAAAATAAAATAGCAATTCTGCTTACAGCATTTGAAAGTTCAAGTCAAATTATATCGGTTTTGGTTATATGCATTGCTAAAAATTTATTTTTTTATTGTTAAACAAAGCTATAAACACCTAGTGCGTGAGTGATGTTTTCAATGATTTCTCATTTAAAACCGAACGAGTAGGTAGAGTAGGTACAAGTGCAAGCGAGGCATATCTACGTAGCATGCATTAAAACGCATGTATTAGGCACGGGAAACACTGTGTGTTTATAGCTTTGTTTAACAATAAATAAAATAAATTTTTAGCAATGCAAATAATCAAAACCGATATAATTTGACTTAAACTTTCAAATGTGGTAAGCAGAATTGCTATTTTATGTTTTAATCAAAAGTTATTCGAGTTCAAATATTGCAATTTTTCGATTTTTTGAAAGTTCAACAGCGGTTATCTCGAAAACTATGCATCCTACGAAAAAACTTTTAAGAACAATCTTTGCTTAGAATGACCCAAAAAATACAAAAAATGTTTTATTTTGCGAGAAATCGCTTTATATAATTCCTCAAGTTCTTGTTTTATAACAATCTTATCGACATCCGGATCAACTGTTACCTAAAAAATTCGTGTTCTGCGGGTCAAAATACATAAAAAAACTTTGGCAAGTCCATCTGAATAAAGGAGGCCATTGTACCCCCTGGCGACAGGACTAGTTAGTATTTTTTGTTATTTGATGCCTTTTTGCAAGGCTAGTAAAAAAATTGATCTAAACTGATAATAAGAAGACATACTTGCAAACAAAATTTGAAACATGAATAAAGATAAAGATTGTCGCTATTTATATCACGACCAAATACAAAAAATATGACTATATACTACTCTAGAGCTAGAGTACAGTGTAGGCCGGAAGCAAAGCAGAAAATGAAATCTAAATTCAATGACCACAGTGTACTAAAGATCTAAATGGGTAATTTCATAGGAATGATGAAAAAATAAAAATAACAATAATCTCTTCGTATATATAATATGTGCAGTAGGAATGTAACAGTTAATACTAGTAAGTTGTGGGCATTTTTTAAACAAATGCAATGTAACCGGAAACATCTTAGAAAAAGGCGTAGTTATTAAAATATAACAGAGTCAGTGGTCCTGAAGCTACGGATACAGAATTTCTCAAATGTGGCACCGAAATACTGTATCGTTTGTTCACAAAAATTGTTAATATACGTCGTATAAAGGGATATCCCGTTTCCAACCAAAGGTGCCCAGAAAGACCACACTAGTTATGGGAGCATCACAATAGCTTCTACACTTAGTCCTTAGTCGTTTATACCAACTGATATTAAAGGACTTTATAGAAGAAGAATCCTGCTATTATTAAGAGGAAGAAAAAAGTATATTCAGGCCGGCAGGTCTTGAACTAATGATATGGTTTGCTTACAGCAGATCATAGAAGTGAAAACAACATAAAATCAAGAAGTGCACGTAACTTTTATTGATCTGAAAAAATCTACGATGTAGTGCCAATAAAAAATCTTTGGGAAGTACTTCGAGATATCAATATCAATGACACGCTCATAAAGCACTACAAAAATTATATAATGGGTCCACATCTTGAATTAAAATAAGCAAAACATTATAGCCTAGATTTGCTGTGACGAAAGGACTGCGACACGGTTGCTATATTTCTCCAACACTTTTTATAATATTCAGACTGTTTAGTTTTAAATTAGATATATACCCTAGTATACATGGTAACACTGCTTCCCCGCTTCCCACATAATGCACCTGATTCGTGCCGATTTATTCAGTTATTCGTCATTCTATAGTGGCAATATAACTCATTATCATAAGAGGTGTTGCCGATTTTATCGTTTCCTTTAGAGGGGTATATCTAATCCAACACTAAACAGTCTCTATATATAGAAAAAGCATTAGATAATTGGAAAAAAAAGTATCATCGTATGAGACTGTATCATGTAGTATATCTACTACAATTTTTAGTAGATAGAGGCAGGTATACAGATATACATCATACGAAAATTGGCCGAAGAATATTAGAAACAGGAACTTAACAGGAACAGGAACTTATTCCAAAAAAAAAATCCAAATATTGCAGCATTGGAATGGACACTGCAATAATTGTACTAGATAACAAGGAGATGGGAACTGTTGATGAACACAAATATCTGCAAACAATGTTCAATCGAGAAGGACAGATGACCAAGAAATTAACACCGTAATAAAATAAACCAGAAAAGCCATAGAACACCTTAACGGAATTCTCTGAAACAATAATGTAACAAAGAAAATAAATTTTTATATCTATGAAACTCTGGTGAAAAGTATTCTATTATACGGATGTAAAACGTAGCAGATAATAGAGAGAAACCAAAGAAAGATAGAAACCATGGAAATGGAAAAATAAGGCGACGAAAGCTAATGGTATTGGGAAGGAAGAGAATAAGAAATAAAGAAATCGGGGAACGCTTGGGAAGAGAAAGTACAATAATGAATGATATGCAACGAAAGCAGCTCATATGGTACAAGAATGTACAGTGAAGGAAAAACAACAATGAGTGATATGCAACGAAAACAGTTCATATGTTAGAGAAATGTACAGTGAAGGAAACACAATAGATCGCCAAACAAGTAGGTACCCGCATAAACTTCTACAGGATAACAGAATATAGGAAGAACGAAAAAACATGGATGAAGGAGTAAGAAAATCAATGAGCTGCAAATAACTTAGAGAAGAACAATGAAACAGCCGTGATAAATGGAAATTAAGCATCGGTTAACGTCGAAAGACGTTCTAAACCGATTATATATGTAGAGGTACAGCTGGTTCCTAAAAAAACTGATACGACTCTTAGTAAGATTTAATCATTTTGAGCAGTGTATAATTGGTCTGACATTATATTATATTTATTATGACAGAAAAATAATAAAATAAACAAACAAACAGCCATTTTTTGAGGTTGAAGTTATCTGACAAATTTTAAGATTTGACAGTGACAGTGACAGTATGTAAATAATAAGTATTTATCCTTCAAAATATAATAAATTAAATATCATTAAACTAATATTCATGATATCACACCTCATCAAAAGCTTTTTACAAGAACATAGTCAGCGATTTTGATGTGGCTTAGAACAAGACTACATCAGGATCGCCTATAAATCGTGCTGGTAATTGCCTTGCAGCGAGACCAAAAACAAAAAGAATAAGAAGAAGAAAGTACACTGCTCAATTTTCTACAAAATACGCTTTAAGAGTCGTATCAGTTTTTTTTGGAACCAGCTGTACATAGATATACAATGTTAAATAAGGTACCAAGGCAATCGTGTTTTAATAAATTATTACCCTTTACCACCTACCTTGTATAATTTATGTTATCCCAGATATCTTCGCAGAAAATATACAAATTGCCTGAATTAACTTTTTATAAAATTAATAACTTCAATAATAATCCAGTTATGATTTAATTAACGCACACGTCTCACACATATTACAAACTTCATCCTATTTCTCGAAAGCTATCTGTATTCGTTTTGTTAATTTTAGTAGTTTATTTATATATACATACATGAGGATAAGTAAATAATTTATGTACTTGAGGACATATTACAATGATCCTTATCAACTGTGACGATTTTCTGTCAAGGGCATATGAAAAGTGCATATATGCAATTTCTGCTAAATAAAATAACCGTGAAGTATCTTTTGTTTGGAGACCACTTCAAAAATGTTTAGCTAAAAAGAGAAATAAATGTAACAAAAGCAACATCTATATTATTCAAGTCAGATGTGGAATATGAATTATATTACTCTTATGATGTCCCTCTTATGACTCCCTCATATGGGGAGCGCTCTCTCTCTCTCTCTCTCTCTATATATATATATATATATATATATATATCTCTCTCTCTTTCTCTCCCTCTTATGGCGCTACAGCCCAAGTCGGGCCCTGGTCTCCCACAGCATCAGCCTAAAAGTATCTCTGTCTTTGGCTGGCTCTCCTCCAGTTGTCTACCCTCAATATCTCTTTAGCATCGGTTCTCACTTCGTCTATCCACCTCTTCCTTGGTCTTATTCTTATAAGGTGACTTGCCCAGCGCAATCTTTGTATTTTTGTATAATTTGCTACAGAGGGTTCTTTGTAATATTTTTCTTCGAGAAGTTCACTTATATTATCCGTTTCCGTATTCATTCCTCCTCGCTGTCATTCTCAGTTATCTATACACCCAGGTATGTCAGCTGTTCTAGTACTTCTATATTAGCGTCGTCTACTGTTAAATTCTGCAAGTTTCGTTAGTTCCTTGCTTGTATTAGAGCTTTAGTTTTATCTACGTTGACATCACAACAGTCTACGTTTAAAGCCGAAAGAGGAGAGTCACTGTTATCATACTCTCCCAAAAAGTAGCAGGCGATTCAGGCGAAACCTACCCAGGCGACTTATCTGGCTCTACCTCGATTCCGAGGCGCACTTCAAAAGTACTCTGACTAGCGTAATCTGCATAGATGGGCTGATCAGACCTTGAGAGGCACCCAGGAACCTCACTATCGTCCGGCCATCCAAATATTGCAGCAGCTGCTGCAAAAGTAGCCCAGAAATTGCCGAGTGTGACAAAAGAAAGGTGACCTACCTTTATTGCGGAAGTGGCAATCACAAGTCTAACGAGTGCCAAAAGCCAATCTAACCCTACCTGCCCGAATGGCAAGGGCAAAGATCTTGCCTGGCACCCGAGTTGCCCAAAAAGGCAGAAAGCCGCTACATCCTTCAAAAAACTCAAACCTATTGTTGCTGAGAGAAAAATTCCTCTAGGAACACTTACAGATGCTGCTAAGCTGGTAATGGAATTCGTCACCATGCTTTTGCTAAATGTTCTTCCTGGCAGAAGGGACACAATTTTCAAATACGCATCAGATCTCTGCACTACCTTCTTCGGTCACCGTATGATACCAGTTAGAAATAACCTTTGTTTCCGTCCATAATAAATCCAGCAGGCAGAACGCTCACAAACCTACTTCTTGATCTGCCAATATCCAGAAGCACCAACTACGTGTCAAGTATTTCGGACCTGCTGGAATGTCCATCATTGAACATATCCTTTGTACAGACACTGTGCTGGGTATGTTCGATGATGAATGCTTCATAGCGGACTCTATTACCTCTGACCACCTCCCATTGTTAGTGAAAACTAACTTCACAGAACCCCCGCCAATAAGACTTGTCATTTATAAGGAAGATTACCGTAAAGCTAATTGGGAACTTTTCCAAGACTACATCAATCATAACATTCCTCAGTTAGGTAATATTTCAACCACCTATGAAGTTGACAGTGGAATTTCTAAAATTGATAGTCTTCTACAAGAAGCCTCATCCCTAGCAATTCCAAGAACTCGATATAATCCATATACTCCAGCACTACCTCCCAGAATAATCGCTAACATCAAAACAAAGCGAAGACTTATCAGAGAGTATAAAAGATCCCGAGACCCCCGCATCAAAACAGAGTACAACCGACTCTCAGCGTCCATTAGGTTGAAGGTTAACAGGCTGAAACAAGCTCAGTGGACCTCTCAACTGGACTATAGAGAAGCAAGTTAATTCTGAAACAAATTCAAAATCCTAACAAATCAAAAATCAAAACCTCATTCACATCTCGTAGTTAATAACATCATTCTCAATAATCCACTAGATAAGGCTGAAGCTGTCAAAAGCTCTTTCCAAGCAGCCTTTATCTCACTAAATAACCCTAATTTCAACGAGCGACATAGACACAATATCGAAATGAGAGTGGAAGAAATACTCCGCACCCCCCTCATGGAAAGCTTCAATATAGTTCTGTGACGTCTCTTGCGGTTCTTCCCATCCAGTTTACATCATCTGCGTAGATTGCAATCTGCTTAGACTTATTTTGGGTTTTTTGGGTTTTTTTGGGTAACAGTTTTTTGGGTTTACGGACATTTTTCTTATGACATATTCCATACATAATATATTAAAAATAGTTGGTACCAGTCCATCTCCCTATTAAGCCCTTTAATTATCTGGAAGGGATCTGTCAATTGTGTGTCATGGTGGTTTTAACTAACTTTACCAATTTCCTTGGTATATCAAATTCTTGCATAATTTCATATATTTTATCTCTATGTATGTTATCATACGCTTGTCGAAAATATATAAAGATTTGGTAGATATCTATGTCGTGCTCCCAGTCCTGTCGCCAGTGGGGGTACAACGGCCTCCTTAATTCAGATGGACTTACCCAAGTATTTTTATGTATTTTGACCCGTAGAACGCGAATTTTTTGGGTAACAATCGATCCGGATGTCGATAAGATTGTTATAAACAAAGAACTTGAGGAATCACATAACAGCGATTTTTCGCAAAACAAAACATTTTTTTTGTATTTTTTAGATCATAAGCAAAAAATGTCTTTACAAGTTTTTTCGTAGGATTATAGTTTTCGACATAAACGCGGTTGAACTTTCAAAAAATCGAAAAAATGCAATTTTTGTACCCGGATAACTTTTGATTGAAAAATAAAATAGCAATTCTGCTTACCGCATTTGAAAGTTCAAGTCAAATTCTATCGGTTTTGATTACTTTCATTGCTAAAAATTAATTTTTTTATTGTTAAACAAAGCTATAAACACATAGTGATTGAATGCTGTTTTCAAGCATTTCTCATTTGAAATCGAACGAGTAGGCACGTATATGGGCCATTCCACGAACATACTTCTGTTTTGGATTACTTCGACAACTAATATTTTACTGTGCAACATAAGAAGTACGAAAGTAAATGGCGCTAATAATTATTCCAATAAACAACAATGTAATTTGCAATTTACTTTCGTTCTTCTTATTTTGCACAGTAAAATATTCGTTGTCGCAGTAATCCAAAACAGGCGTATATTCGTGGAATGGCCCATACAGACAATTTCTACGTAGATTACGTATTAATACATTAAAACGCATGCATTGGACACGGGAAACACTATGTGTTTATGGCTTTGTTTAACAAATAAAAACTTAATTTTAAGCAATGCAAATAATCAAAACCGATAGAATTTGACTTGAACTTTCAAATGCAGTAAGCATAATTGCTATTTTGTCTTTTAATCGAAAGTTATTCGGGTTCAAAAATTGCACTTTTTCGATTTTTTGAAAGTTTAACCGCGTTTATCTCGAAAACTATGCATCCTACGAAAAAACTTGTAAGAGCATTTTTTGCTGAGAATCACCCAAGAAATACAAAATAATGTTTTGTTTTGCGAAAAATCGCTGTTATGTGATTCCTCAAGTTCTTTGTCTATAACAATCTTATCGACATCCGGATCAACTGTTACCCAAAAAATTCGTGTTCTACGGGTCAAAATACATAAAAAAAAACTTGGGTAAGTCCATCTGAATTAAGGAGGCCGTTGTACCCCCCCTGGCGACAGGACTATCCCAGGCTTTAGCTAATATTTGTTTTACGTTGAATAGCTGGTCAATAGTAGATCGTCTTGGTCTGAATCCGGCCTGGTATTCTCCTATGATTTGTTCTGTGAAGTGGCTTAATATCCGGTTCATGATCCACGTAAACACCTTAAACTCACACAGAGTAAGGGTATGTCTCTATAATTTTTGTAGCTGAGTTTGTCTCCTTCTTTTGGACTGGACATATAATTGCTCTTTTCCAGTCTCCTGAATATACCAGTGTGTGTCCTCTAATTTTGAGAATTTCAGCTGGTATGCTGTCAATCCCTGTGGCTTTATTATTTTTGAGTGCTTTAAAGGCATCCATTATGGATGGGGACACACTATGGAGTCATAAATGATGATTTTTTGCAGGATTTTTTGATAAAAATATACTTACAATTTACTGGTAATTGGTAATATTGTCCGACAAATTTACTCCAGCGGTACTCCAGTTGGCGGATACACCAAAGTTTAGAAACCTCTATTAGTGGAGTCACTGAAGGTGGATATGAGCTATTACCTCCAATTTGAACCTCCATCGATTTGGATGAAATTTGGTGGTTAGAGGATATCTCAAGGAACAAAGGTGGCATGGTGCCAACTTGCGCTTTTACCCTGGGGTGGATGCCACCCCTTATCGGGGGTGAAAATTATTTTATTAAAAATAACCCCATAATGCGACAGAGGGACAAATTATAAGCAAAATTTGTTATATAAAATTATTAATATAAATTAAAACTTTTTGAGTTATTAAAGATCAAAGATTTTAATTATTCGCGAGAAAAATGCATGTTTTTAAACGATTTTTCATAAATAACTCAAAAACTATAAGTTTTTACAAAAAAGTTATTATTACCAAAATTGAAGATATTAAAAAACGAAATAAATCCCTTACTAGAAAAACCATTTAGTGTTAACTAAAAGTGAGTTATAGGTTTAGGCGACTACCCAAATCTAAGTATTCAAGCTTAAATAACGGGAAAATTATGCATGTTATAACACAAACTTATTAAACATTTGTCTAAGTATTTAAAAATATCTATCAGATGAGCTTACGAACAAGTTGATAGCATTAAAATTTATGCTCCAAAAATTTTTCAAGATATCTTTTAAAAATTTTTCCAAAAAATGTTATTGTTTTTTTTTAATAACTCCGTTAATTTTGAGACATGAGATTCGACTAACAACCATTTGAAAGCTAAAACTAAGGGCTTTTAAAACCACGTTAAATTTAATCTTTTAGACCTCTTACTTTTTTAATAATAAAAGGTTAAATTGCCCAGTTACATGGTTCTCGCAAGCAAAATTTAAGATTAAAACGTTTCTATCTCGGTTATTTGGACCCTACAGAAATACTAAAAAAGGTAAAATATTTGATACAGAAAAAACTAAAGTTTGATTATATATAATTTTTTTCGTATATTGAGTATTTTTGAAGTTATTATTAAAAGAAAATGAAAATAACGATAATCTGAAAAATTCTGATTTTTTTTTTAAATTATATCTTTTTTTCGAAAATATGTATTCTAAACCGGTCAAAATTGTCAAAATCATTACTCATGCTAATATAAAGAAACTCTTGTAAGGATTTCTATAAATTTTAATTTTTGTGGAAATGGCGATGTTTTATTTTTCACTTTTTCCAAAAAAATTCCAAAAAGTTCTCTTATTTTCATCATAACTTGCTTAGTTTTGATGCTATTAACGTCTTATGGAGCTCATTTGATAGGTATTCTGAAGTTCTTTAACAAGTGTTTAGTAGGTATATTTTATAAAATACATAGTTTTCCCGTTATTTAAGCTTGAATACTTAGATTTGCGTACTCGTCGAAAAAAATATACTTTCAATTACCCATAACTTACTTTCAATTAACATGAGTGTAGTTCTTTAAATGAGAATTGTATTCAATTTTTTATTATCTTTAATTTTGGTAATAATAACTTTTTTGTAAAAGCTTATAGTTTTTGAGTTATACGTGAAAAACTGCTTTAAAACATGCATTTCTTTACGAAAAAATAAAATCTTTGATCTTTAATAACTCAAAAAGTATTGATTTATATTAATAACTTTATATAACAAATTTTGCTTAGAATTTGTCCCTATATCGATTTATGGCATTATTTTTAATGAAATAATTTTCACCACCGAGATGGGGTGGCATCCACCCCCAGGGTAAAAGCGCAAGTTGGCATCATGTCACCTTTGTTCCTTGAGGTATCCTCTAACTACTCAATAATTTTCATAAAAATCGATGGAGGTTCAACGAAATCGGAGGTGAAAACCTTCAGTGACTGCACTATATATTTAGGAAACGCCTCCCTCCCGAAAATTTTCCAAGATAGAAACGTTGTCCGACTCGACATGACTAACTGAATGAATAAAAAAGTCTCATGAGGGAAGTAATACATTTTTTTAAGTGTGGGTCCAAGGTCTGTAAATAAATGCCGGTTTACTTGTTATCGTTAGCACGCAAGGAATAGTTATATTTAATAGATAAAAAACTAACAGTAATTACTTTGATATGTTTATTACTAGAGGTATGTATTGTTATAATTTTTTAACCTATGGGAATTCCTACTTTATGGTCAACCTTTAGCGTGTCAACACAAAAAAAATGTACAAAAATAGGTTTCACTTGCATGAATAGTCGCAATAAAGTGTTTGAAAAAATGACCAAACCTTTCGACACTCCCTCGCTGTACCTACTGGCTTGATTAAACTAAAAAAAAAACGTTGAGCTATTAATTTCTTCATCGATGTTAAAATCTTGAATAACCTTCAATTCATGCCAACTGTAAGAGATTTATAATGACACTAATAGGAAGAACACAAGAAGGCAATTTGTTTAGTTAATTCTTGTACACATGACACGAACGAAATTTAAAAATTGTATTGTAATATTAAAAAAAATTAAATGTCATGTTTCATCATAACGCAGTAAAATTCAAAGTTTATAAGAGAAGTTCTTTAGTGACTTGTATTGCTAATTAAAGGAAAAGGAAAATTGAACTAGAAAAAGAAAAATACAAATATAGGCATAAAGTTAAAATAATGAACGCGAATGCATGGGCAGTAAGGAGCTGAATTATTGGGCAAAACAGACTCGAGAGAAACCTTTGTAGGCCCAGAACCAATCCGTGACATAAAAAACACGAGGTTTAGAAGTAACTGATAAAAATAATCAAAAGAGATGGAAGGTTCTTTAAGGGCACATCCAGACTTACAAAATAACCAAGAATATTGATAAAATAGTCTCGGACAATTTGATGAACCTCGATAAAAGAGAGATTGGACATTGTCGTTTAAGAAAACACCAATACAAACTTGGTAAGGTGAATTCACAAGATGAATGAACATGGTGCAGAAAATTCGAAATGAAAGAAGACACTGCCATACAAATCCTATGCAACTGCAATAGACTTACTTACTCCGCGGCGTTACAACCCTTCGTGGGTTTTAGCCGACTCGACAAGATGCCTCCATTCTTCTCTGTCTTAAGCAAGGTCTATCCAATTCTTCATGCCCATAGCTTTCAGGTGTCCTGCTATATTATCTCGCCACCGGAATCGAGGGCGTCCGTGTGTTCCTCCCATACCAGCTTAAGGCCCGGCGCAAATTGAACCTAAGCGAGACACAACCTGCGCCGGCGCGGCGGGACGAGTGACTCGTACATTTATTTTTCTAGCGTACCGCATATTGAACACAACCCATCCCAATCTTTGGCTATCGAAGTGGCGAATAGAGACGGGCATAATCAGTGCGGACATGTAACGGTTACTTTTGATACCGGTTCTCAGTGGTACTGAGTACAAATCATCATCATCATCATCATCATCATCATCATCATCATCATCATCATCATCATCATCATCATCATCATCATCATCATCATCATCATCATCATCATCATCATCATCATCATCATCATCATCATCATCATCATCATCATCATCATCATCATCATCATCATCATCATCACCTAGCCCTTTGCGTCCACCGCTGGACATAGGCCTCCCTCATTTTTGTCCATTGTGCTCTATTTTGAGCACTTTGCATCCAATTTTTAGACATTTTCTTGAGATCGTCAGTCCAACGAGTAGGTGGTCTTCCTCTACTTCTTCTGTCTAATCACGGCCTCCACTCAAGTAATCTCTTCGTCCATCTCCCATTACTGATTCGGGCGACGTGTCCGGCCCAGTTCTATTTCAGGGTGGCAATTCGGGAAATTACATCGGTAACTCCTGTTCTTCGTCTTAAGTCTTCATTTCTAACTCGGTCACGAAGCAATATACTCAGCATTGACCTTTCCATTTTCCTCTGGGCTATTTGCAGCATTTTAGAAGTTGTCGCTGTCAATGTCAAAGTTTCGGCACCATAAGTCATCACAGGCAACACACATTGGTCAAATGTTTTACGTTTTAAAGAAATTGGTATATCGCTTTTAAATATGTCTTTGAGTTTTCCATAGGCTGCCCATGCTAGGTTTATTCTTCTTCGTAGTTCGCATGTTTGGTTGTCTCTTGTGATCTTTATTTCGTGTCCAAGGTATATGTATTTTTCCACTAGCTCTACATCATTGTCTCCAATATTGATATTTCCGCTAGGTACTAGGTTTGTCATGAATTTTGTTTTGGAGATGTTTACTTTAAGACCTACACTGGCACACACTAACTGAAGTTCATGTAGCATTGTACATATCTCCTTAAGGTTGTCAGAGAATAAAACTATGTCGTCTGCGAATTTCAAATTTGTTAATCTTCTACCGTCAATATTCAGGCCTCGCTCTTCCCAGTTAAGTTTTTTACAAGCTTATTCTAGTACAGCGGTAAACAGTTTAGGCGATAAGGTATCGCCCTGTCGGACTCCTCTGCCGATTGGGATATGGTCCGTGTTTTTATGTAGTTTCACCGACATAGTTGCGTTCTTGTATGTATTGTAAATTAACCTTGTGTATCGGTAGTCAATGCGGTATGCTTGTAGTGCTTCCAGAATTTTGTCAAATTCTACCGTGTCAAAGGCTTTATGGAAATCTACAAAAGCCAAAACGAGTGGTCGATTGTATTCGATAGTCTTTTCTATTACCGTTTTAATGCTCTGTAGGTGATCATTTGTTCCAAATCCAGTACGAAATCCCGCTTGCTCCATTGGCTGGTAGAAATCAAGTTTTTTCTCAAGACGATTCGTTACTATTCTTGTAAGGAGTTTGTATAAGTGACTAAGAAGGCTTATTGGTCTGTAATTTTCTAATTCATGGGGATCTGCTTTTTTGTACAATAGAATTACTTCAGCATTGTGCCATTTGTCGGGTATATTACTATCTAAAAGGCACATGTTAAAAAGGTTTTTATTTTCTTAAGAAGACAAGTGCCTCCGATTTTAATAATTGCATCAGTAACTACACAATCCTCGCCTGGAGATTTGTTATTCTTAGCTTTTCTTAGGGCTAGCCCTAAGTACAAATACTGATTACAAAATACTGATGTATTTGATCCTTGTACTGAATTGAGTAGGCAACTTAAAATCGGTATTTGCGTACTTGTAACTAGTAACGTTTTAAAAATATCTTACACGTCCCTAGTAGTCGTAGCGGTATGATTTTCGAAAACATCGAATTTGATTTGATCATAAGTGAGTGCATAAAAAGATAATTTTACACTGAATATTTTATTTCTGCACATAATACCTACATATTTAAAATAATCTCTCCCTTACTGCCCGGTCATAACTCATATTCCTCAATTTACTGATCGGATCACAATCATTTACAATTACTTTAGGTCATAATTCATAATCCTTCCGCTACTGATCGGTCATAAAAAATAACACTATCTGCATATTTCGTTTTTAATTTTTAGGCATAAACAAAAATGTAATATGCCGACAAGTTGAATTTGATGGTAATACGATATTTTTATCGATAACGGTTTTAAGTAACATGAATCATTTTTCACCTTATTTTTCTAATAATGTGTTTTTGTAAAGGCATAGCTTTGATTATTAATTTCGTATCGCCGCTTATTTAGTCTATCAAAAGTTATCAGAATTTAATGACAAAGACAACGCAGTTTTCACTCGGGGTGTTGACTATGCTAATATTTTTATTTATCATAATAAAGTGTACTTAGGTACCATCCGTATTCATTTCAGATACGTCCATCTCGCAAACAAAAACAACTAAAAATAAACATCTGGCGGTGAGTCACGCGTCCCACGGCCCAAGAAAACTGTACGCCGATGACAAACGTTCCCAAGCGAGACCTGCGAACGCATGCACTGATAGTAGGATGCGCAAAACTGTCTACGCAGTCCGCCGACGCATGTTGTGTCTCGCTTAGGATCAATTTACGCCGGGCCTACTGATATTTGGTCCGAATGTCTTCTGAGATGTCCTACCCGAAGTCTTCTGGACTTTATTTCTTTTATTATGTTGGCGTCTGGGTAAAGTTCTTCGAGCTCTTTGTTAGTTCTTATCCTATATTGTCCTGCTGCTTCATCAAGTACAGACCCAAAGATCTTTCTTAGGATTTTTCTTTCCCAAACACGTACTCTCTTCGTTTGCCTTTGTTATCGTCCACGTTTCGCTTCTATACATCACAGCGGGTCGTATTTCGTATTAGTTTTTTTATATACTTGTATCTTTGTACGTCTTGTGTCGGCTTTATAAGGTTTTGAAGGGCATAAAGATATCTGTTGCCGGCTTGTATCCTGCTGTTTATTTCTTGTGATCCGTTATTGTTGTTCCAAGATACCTAAATTCTCTAACTCGCTCAAAGTTAAAGTCATATAAATGGTGATGTTCTGACCGATTATGTCTCTGCTTTGGTTATTGCGACAAATATACGTATATTTCGTTTTATTTTCATTGCTAAGGAGCTCCATTTTCTCTGCTTCCTTCTCGACTCTGACGAAAGTCACCTTCATCCGTAATCTGTTGTTTCCTATTAAATCGATATCGTCTGCAAATTCTAACCGTAGGTTCGGTCCTTCTCAATGAAGGGTCTAAGAAAGTTGGTCGAGAACATTTCGTCGACGGAAAATTAGTCGACAACATTTGGTCGACAAACAGTTGGTCGAATGCACAATTCATCGAATGTACAATTCGTCGACAAGCGTTAATTTGATCAAATGGATTTTTCGTCGACAAACTGTCTTTAGGATCTTTAGGATAAAACGATTAATGGTGACAAATAACGGATTATTGGTTTTTATTTTGTTAACTGGAATATTGTATTATACATGTCTGAATTTATTTTTTTAGGGTTTTGTTAATTTTTTTTTCTAAATCTTAATTATTTTTAAATGTAATGAAAAAGTTGGCTGCGGTGGGAGAGTAGACAGCAAATATAAACCGATATTTTAATTAGTGATGTTGTTCCGTTCTTCTTTTTGGTGTCGGCGCACTTGCGAACGGAGCAATTCCGGACAAGTCAAATTTGGGGGCACTTGCGGACAAGACGAAATATGCGAGATGCTGAGGTAAATAAATTGTTAGGGAATCGAGGCATTTCCGTGCAATGTTTTCGACTGCAATAATCAGTCAATATCAATAAAAAAGTAAAGAAATCGCGAGAATAAAATTCCCATCACACTTTATTCAAGGCTTAGGACTGGCAATCTATAAAATAATTTTTTTGATATGATACAAAGAAACTAACTTTATATATTGGCGTGTTTCCGCCATGTATTATTCCCTTTGGGTCTTTTTCGACGAAAAATCCATTCGATCAAATGTTCGTCGACGAATTGTACATTCGATGAATTGTGCATTCGACCAACTGTTTGTCGACTAAATGTTCTCGACCAACTTTCCGACACCGCTCAATGAAATACCGTAGTCGGTTTTTCGATTATTGCACTTCTGATTATATTATGTTCCAGAGCTAGGTTGAATAGTTGTGGTGAAAGTGCATCTCCCTGTTTTATTGTTTATTTCGAATGTCTCCGAGTATTGTTGTCCAACTCTCACCTTACATCGCAACCGTGCAACCGTTTTTTTGGCTAGTTTTTTTGGAAAGCCAAGTTCCTGCATCGCTGTCCATAGTCTAGCCCTGCGTACTCCATCAAATGCTTGTTAAAAATCTATGAACATCTGATGAAGCTCACGATCAAGCTCCCAGCATCTTTCCCTTAAGTTGTGCTCATTACGGAGACCAAAGGATTGTATCCTCGCTCCGACCCTCGCTCCCTGGTATTTATATTCGTGAATTCTGGCATTTAAAATATTGTATTTATTTTACATAGCGATCGATAATACAGTTTCGATCGCTATGTAAAATAAATTCTTCTTCTTTACGTGCCATCTCCGCGACGAAGGTTGGCAATCATCATTGCTATTCTCACTTTCGACACTAGAGCCCGAAAGAGTTCAGTTGAGCTGCATCCAAACCATTCTCTAAGATTTCTCAGCCAGGACATTTTTCTCCTACCTATGCTGCGCCGTCCTTGAATCTTTCCCTGCATAATTAATTTTAGAAGTTCATATCTGTCACCACGTGTTATATGACCCAAGTATTGAAGTTTTCTTATTTTGATGGAATCCAGTATCTCCCTGCTGTTCTGTATTCTCCTTAGTACTTCCTCATTGGTTATTCTGTCTGTCCAGGAGATTCTCAGCATTCTTCGATATGTGTACATCTCAAATGCTTCCAATCTATTGAGGCATTGTTTATTGAGAGTCCATGTCTCCACACCATACAAAAGTACAGAAAATACATAACATTTTAGTACCCGCTTTCTAAGATTTAGGCTGAGGTCTCTACTACATAATATTTGTTTCATATTAGTGAATGCACTTCTAGCCTTTTCTATACTAATTCGGATTTCTTTGGTATAATCGTTTGTTTCACTAATGTTGGTCCCTAAATAGTTATAATTCTGAACTCGTTCTATCGTCTTATTATTTAAGTGTAGATGGATGTTTCTAATATTTTTCTTTGATATAACCATGAATTTTGTTGTCTTTATGTTTAGTGACAGACCAAATTCTTCACTCGTTGCAACAACCTTATCTAAAATTCTTTGTAGATCTGTAATAGTTTCTGCTATTAGTATTGTGTCATCAGCGTATCTAATTTCACATATTTATGGGTAGGCCATTTACTTTTATGCCTGCTACTTCATCTTCTAATGCTTTTTTGAATATTTCTTCTGAGTATGCATTAAACAGTGATGGCGATAAGACACAACCCTGTCTAACGCCTCTTTTGATTTTTATTTTATTGGTGTTTAAATTATTTATTCTTATGACAGCTTCTGGTTCATAATACAGATTATTTATTATTCTTATATCCCGTGTGTCGATGTTCTTTGTTCTCAAGAGTTTTATTAACGGATTATGTTTCACCGTATCGAATGCCTTGTTATAATCTAGGAAGCAGTAAAATAAATACATTGTTTTAAATGCGAGAATTCACGAATATAAATACAACGGAGCAAGGGTCGGAGCGAGGATACAATCCTTTGGTCTCCGTAGTGAGCGCACCCTTATCTGTTTTATTGTGAATATCTGGACAAGACTACAGCGGCCTGGTCTAAATCAGCATTGATAATCCCCAACGATTTCTTCTGTTTCTGTTTTGGTTCTTTCTAGCAGGCTGTTTGCAAGGACTTTGTAGATGGTATTTAGGAGTAAGTGATAAAATAAGTGATCTACTGCAGAAGAAAGATAAAAACTTAATAAATTCCAAATACGGTTTTTAATATTAATAAAACGAAAAGAGTGTAACTATGATTTACTATCAAATAAAACATCATTATTAATTTACCATGCTAATAAAGATAATGACAAAGTCACCTAGAGCTATACATTCGGATTGAAATACACTTTTTCCACGTAAAACAATTTTAAAGAGCTTTCTCGGCGCCTTTGCATGTAGGTCAATCACGAAAGATTAAGTCGTAAAGATTAAAGACAAAAAAACAGTGAGCAATAAATTTTCGTCTTTTTATTTGGTGTTTACAAGAGATTCATTAACTGAGTACTTTTATTCAAACACAATAATGCTAATAAGGTATACGGGGGAAATGCAAAAGAATTGGCAAATAATAATAATACTGGGCTAATTGGAAAGTATAAAGGAAATGAAAAAATAGCATATCAAAGTGTGCAAGAAGTAATTTCTTTAGCTCTGCGCTTTTAACATAAACGTCAATATACGAGCTAATGCTAAAATAAAAAAGGAATCTTGTAAAAAAAAAGAAGTACAAAACTCGTTTTTTACTTACGTCAATTAGAAAAAAGTACCACTACTTGAGGCATATGCATGAACATATCGACAATATTAATCGGTATTACAATGTGTAGTGCAATTATGTATGCTATTGGTTTGATTTGTCCTCCGTGCAACCACCAAACAGAAAAAACAGAAAAAACGGCCACATAAACGTTACAAACACATAAAAACTTATTTCATGGTGTGGGTGTATCATCCAACTATTTTGGCCTAGGAGAGACAGCTGACTGACAAAGTTGGATATTCAAATTTGATTTTATCTGTTTCGTGTTGACGTTTGACGGCTGACATTACAATATGAATATTCTCTACATTTTTACAACGAAAATTGAAAATTTACGAAGAGATTTGATAAGGAAATGTACCTAAGATGTCTGTACTAATCATCTAATAATTTAATTGTCTAAATGATTAATTTCAAGACTAAATGGCCCAAAATATATACACACCTTGTTAGGTTAAAAAATAACAAGAAATAATAAAATAATTCAGTTTTTTAATCGTGAATGGTACTTTTATGAAAGAAAAAATAACAGCACCATTCACAAATTAACAAATGTATTTTTTTTACTTTTTGTTATTTTTTAACGTAACACGGTGTGTATATATTTTGGGCCGTTTAGTCTTGAAATTAATCATTTAGATAATTAAATTATTGGTTGATTAATACATTAATACATCTAAGGTACATTTTTTTAGCAAATATCTTTGTAAATTTTCAATTTTCCTTGTAAGAATATAGAAAATATTCATATTTTAATGTCAGCTGTCAAAAGTCAACACGAAACAGATAAAAGCAGATTTGAAAATCCAACTTTGTCAGTCAGCTGTCTCTCCTAAGACAAAATGGTTGGGTGATACACCCACACCATGAAATTTTTTATGTGTTTGTAACGTTTATGTGGCCGTTTTTTCTGTTTTTTTTTTCTGTTTGGGGGTTGCACGGAGGACAAATCAACTCAATAGCGTACATACTTGCACATTGTAATGCAGATTAATATTGTCAAGATGCTCAATGCTCATGCATATGCCTCAAGTAGTGGTACTTTTTTTTAATTGACGTAAGTAAAAAAAGAGTGTTGTACATCTTTTTCTTACAAGATTCCTTTTTTATTGTAGCATTAGCTCGAATTATTCATTCAAGTGTGTACAAGTTTATCAGCCTTTCAACTATAATTGAAAAGATATATCCAAGCTATCATAGATATATAACAACTATCTATACAAAGAAGTAATACAAAGAGGACTGTTGAATACGAAACATAAAAGGTTGCCATTCCACGTCCGATACTTCTTCTGCAGATTGGTGATTTATCTCTTGCTATTTTGACCACACGTGTCATCCCTATTCTGCTTATGTGGATATTCCATTCTTTTTTATATCTAGTGTCTATTCGTTTATACACCGTACGTTACATTTTCTTGTAATATCTTTACTCTATTTTCGACCTCTCAGCGTATTTCCTGTATTTCTTCTCAGTACTCTCATCTCTGCCGTTTCCAGTAGTCTTTGTACTGTGGCTCCCATCAGCAATTCGGCCTTCCTCTAGGCCTAGTAGTTGTTGGTTTCATTGTTAACATATTCTTTATTAATTCTTCTTCCCCCTTATATGGACATGCCCAAACAATTTTAGCCTTTGGGCCTTTATGTGTCGAATGATGTCTACTCCCGTTCTTATGATTGTGGTTGCGTTTTTGTACTTCGATGAGTTGAGTATGTCTGTTGCTGAATCTGCAATAATTTAGTACTTTCAAGATGGATTCAATTTTCAATTGAAAATTGATTGATTAATTAAAGTTCCGCAGTGTTATTCCCCTCTGTTCCTGTTCTGAAAATCTGTTGAAAATTAGTAGGTACTAATGTTATTCAGTGAAGTGATGATGATATTCCAAAGTTTTCTCAATCACAATCTTCAGAGATTTATATTTTTAAGGATCTTTCTTGTCCTACTAGATGAAGTAGAAGCGTGGACTCTAAGTGAGGTTATGCTTAAATGCTTGACAGCCTTTGAGATGTGGTTATACAGATGACTACTAAAAAAAAGCTGGGCCGACAGAGTTAGAAATGAGGAGGTTCTTATACGGCTAAACCAAACACTTCTTCTTGTTCTAGTGGCTTCAATAATGAAGGTTGGCTATAACCATTGCAAATTCGTCTCTGTCTTCCGCTTTTCTTTAAAGCGTCTGTTTAACCCGGTCCAGTCGCGAATGTTTTTCAGCCATGATATTTGTCGTCTACCAGGACCCAAATATGCTGTTTTTCTCTTTTTAACGGTGGTCAGAAGTTATCTGTCTATTCCCATTCTCTGCAACATTATTTCGTTGGTAATATGATGGGTCCACGGCATTTTCAAAATTCTCCTGAAAAACCACATCTCAAAAGCTTTTAGTTTTCTCACTAAGTCAACATTAATAGTCCAAGCTTCAACACCATAAAGAAGAATAGGGTGGATATAACATTTTACCATCCGATATCGTATTTGAAGTTTGAGTCTTTGATTAATCTTCCGTAATCCAGACTCAGTGAACAAAAGCATTCTGCAACTGAAAAAACCAAAAACAACACACAATGAATTAGACAAAGAAATATTACAACAAATAGAAAAAAGGAAGATCTCAAATAAATCTAACAAAAAGGGAACCGCAGAATATAGAGAACTTAATAGGCAGATTAGAAAAGGAATCAGAAAACAAAAAAGAAAAGAAGAAGAAGAATTAATAACAACTATTGAAAAAAATAAGAGTATGAAATGCCTCAGACCGACACTAGGACGACGTCAGATAATATCATTAATGGGAAAAGACGAAAATGAAATCACAACTAGAGAAAACATACTGAAACGAATAGAAGAATTTTATACGGAACTCTACAGAACACATCAACAATACGATGAAATGAGACCAGCACGGAAATTAATGAAAAATGTTGGATCGGAAATAATGCCAAAAGTAACAATTTCATAGGTAACTACAGCATTGGGAAACATGAAGAGAAATAAAGCTGCAGGAGAAGATAGGATTACCACATATATGATATTAGAAGGAGGTACGGAACTCATTGCAATTGTAGCTAAGCTTATAGACAGTTGTTTACATCAGGGCAAAGTCCCTAAGAGCTGGAACAACTCTAAAGCAATCTTATTACACAAGAAAGGTGATAATCGAAAGTTGGAAAACTACAGGCCCATAAGTCTATTGTCACACCTATTTAAAATACTCACCAAAGTCATAACTACCCGACTAACAAGAAAATTAGATGAATACCAACCATATGAACAGGCAGGTTTTAGAAAAGGCTATTCAACTTCCGATCACCTGTTAACCACAAAAATATTGATAGAAAAATGTAACGAATACAAGTTTCCAGTTTTTATAGCATTTGTAGACTACGAAAAAGCTTTCGATACTATAGAACACACTGCCGTAATAAACGCAATGCAAAATTGTAGAATAGACAGCAGATATATTAACTTAATAAAAGAAACTATGAACCAAGCTACAGCTACATACTACCTAAATGAAAATGAATACACGGACCCTGTACCATTAAACAGGAGAATCAAACAGGGAGACACACTATCACCCAAACTGTTCACCTTATTTTGGAGGACGTTTTTAAAAATCTCAATTGGAAATATAAGAGAATAAACATCAATGGCCGCTACCTCAGTAATCTACGATTTGCGGATGACATAATCCTGATAGCTACTGACCTACAAGAACTGCAAACCATGCTTTCAAAACTACACACAGAATCTTCTAAAATAGGACTGAAAATGAATTTAAACAAAACAAAAGTCATACAATCTGAAGAAACGATGACAATAATAAACAACAAAGTTATAGAAAAAGTTGAAGAATATATATACTTAGGACAAAAAATAATACTAAATAGCGAAATTCAAACGGAAGAAATAAAAAGAAGAAGAAAGTTAGCATGGACAATGGGCAGCATTCGGCAAACTGAACTATATACTCAGAAATCAGCAAATTCAACTACATCTTAGATCTAAAGTTTTTGATGCATGCATTATTCCGATAATAACATATGGGGCACAAACATGGACAATCACAAAAAAGAATATGAACATACTCAGAGTCACTCAACATGCGATGAAAAGAGCAATGCTTGGCATATCACTTAAGGACAGAAAAACAAACACATGGATAAGACAGAAAACCAAAGTCAACGATGTGGTTCAAAAATCACCAAAATTGAAATGGGAATACGCTGGACATGTAGCTAGGAGCGATCTTAACAAATGGCACAGAACAATTCTAACCTGAAGACCATACGAACACAAAAGACCCAGAGGCAGACCTCCTATGAGATGGACAGATTATCTGAAACGAACTGCCGGGAAAAATTGGTTACAAGTAACGTGCAACAAAAAACAATGGAAAGGAAGACTTGAAGAGGCTTATGTTCAGATGTGGACGTGAATGGCTAGACGAAGAAGAAGAAGAAGAATCCAGACTCCTAGGTATTTCATTTTGTCCAATTGTTCGATATCTTCATTTTTTAACTAGATTCTTGTTATGACTTTATCTCCCTTGCTGTTCACTATGGCTTTTGTTTTCTTTCTTTCCAAACCAAACAAGACAACTGGTCAATATCATAAAGAGACGCCAGCTGAAATACTTCGGTCACATGATGAGACACCATGAAAAATATGTTCTTTAACATCTGATTATGCAGGTAAACGTGGTTCTGGTAAACGTGAAAATCGATTACATCGTTATTTAGAGCTGCTGTCAATAAAGTCACGATAGCGAATAAAGTAGCCAACATGATATCCAACGTTTATGGAACTAGAAGAAGAAGAATAAGCAAATCCAAGCTTACTGGAAGCTATTGGACGATGTTCTTCTTCTTGATGTGCCTATCCGTGACGAATGTTGGCGATCATCATGGCAATCTTCACCTTATCTGCAGCAACGCGGAAAAGCTGCACAGATGTTGTGTTGAACCTGGTTCTGAGGTTCTTTAACCAGGATGTTCTTCTTCTTCCTGGACCTCACTTTCCAAACATTTTTCCTTACAGGATGGCTTGTAGGAGGGCATATCTGAATTCATTTTGCATAATGTGTCCAAAGTATTTCAACTTTCGAGATTTGATGGTGGTTAGTACTTCTCGGTTCCTCCCCATTCTTCTACGGACCTCCTCATTTGTGACCCGATCAGTCCATGGGATTTTAAGAATTCTGGACGATGTTAAAACGTTGAATGAAAAACATGATACGTTTAATATGTTTAAAACTGTTAGAGAAGTAGCTGGTCTTTATCATAAGAAAACTCCACATTCTAGAATCGATTCGTCGGGAAAAATAATAACAGACGAACACGAAATTCGACCTACCTGGTATAATTATATAAATGAACTGTATAATGATGATTGACCCGAAGAACTGGAGACTTCAGATGAAGGTGAAGGACCAGAAATACTAAAATCAGAAATACTACATGCTATAAAATTGGCAAAAAACAAGAAAGCCGTTGGTCCTGATAACATACCTACAAAAATGTTAAAGCTCATAATGAGGAAAACATTGGAATACTAGTCAAACTTTTCAATGATGTTTATTCGACTGGTGATAACCCTGAAGATTGGTTAAAGTCCGAATTCATAACCCTACCAAAAAAACAACGTCCGAAAAACTGTAGCGATTATAGAATTATAAGCCTTATGAGCCACACTTTGAAAATCTGTCTACGTATCATCCACAGTAGAATCAGAGATAAATGTAAAGAAGACCAGGATGAAACACAATTTGGCTTCAGAAATCGACTGGGAACCCGGGACGCACTCTTTGCACTAAATGTATTATTGCAGAAATGCCGAGATCAAAGGAAAGACGTCTTTGCTATATTTATTGACTATGAGAAGGCCTTTGATCAAGTACAACATCACAAATTAATTAAAATATTAAAGGATAAAGGAGCTGATAGCCAAGATGTACGAATCATAGAAAAATTATACTGGCGTCAAACAGCGACAGCTTGCATAAATGGAAAATTAACAGAAATATGCAAAATACAAAGTGGTGTCAGACAGGGTTGTATACTGTCCCCACTGTTATTCAATTTATTATTAGATAGAACATTTAAGGAAGCGCTGCATAATTTGGAATGGGTGTGAAAGTTAATGGAATTCTGGTAAATATAATCAGATATGCAGACGATACAGTTATTTTAAGTGATGATATGAATGTATTACAACATCTTTTAAATGCCATTGACACAGTGAGAAGAGAGTTTGGCCTAAACATAAACTGTTCAAAAACAAAATACATGGTATTTAGCCGTTTGGCCCATCAAGATTCACGGTTGTGTGTTGATGGTCACATAATTCAAAGAGTACCCAGTTTTAAATATCTTGGTTGCCATATTACTGAACAAAGTAGAATCGAGATTCTACATTTCGAGACCTGCACGACATTTTTACAAATGAGGTCATTCTTCTGTAATAATAACTTACAACTTCAACTTCGGAAGCGCATGATTAAATGTTACATTTGGTCAGTCCTCTTGTATGGTGTCGAAGCATGGACATTTGAAATGTGGCTGCACAGACGTATACTGAAAATACCATGGACGGTTATGCTGACAAATGTGGCAGTCCTTAAGAGAGCAAATGCTGCCCGCGAACGGCTTGATAACATCAAATATAGAAAGAAGCCTATTTGGGACACGTAGTAAGGGGAGACCGGTATAATATTCTGCAACTTATTATGATGGGTAAAATCGGAAGACGCAGAGGAATTGGTAGAAAGCAGGGCTCTTGGTTGAAGAATATCCGGGAATGTATAGGAATAAAGAACACCTGTTTAGAATAGCTCGAGATAGAGACAATTTCGCCATGTTAATCGCCAACGCCAAGGGGACTTGATAGGGCACCTTAAGAAGAAGAACGATGTTAGGTATAACCTTTGATTCCGACAATATACATCTCCATCATTCTTCTGCATTATTTATGCAGAGAAATGACGTTGAAACGAAAGTAGAACTTTAAATACAAAATCCTTTTCCACACTAAATGTGGAATTACCTGCGAATAAAATTATAAAATCAGCCCATCTAAAACCACAACAATTCTAGTAACAAACGCAAATACGATAAATAAAACAACTATTAACATAGTTCCGAAATCGTTCTACTTAAAACAAACAAAAATGTCGTCCGCACAGGTTACTGACATCGATGTCAATCAATGGAGAACCCATCCGAGCCATCAATGCAAGACACCTTTGTTTTTCTTAATGAGTTTTTTTTTTATTATTTTGCATTCGAGCGTTTAGTATCAAAGTCGTCTATCATCAACTCGTGGGTATCGTAGTAGCAAATGCATGTGGTTTCCGATTGATTTTTAACGGGTGCTGTTTTTAGTTAAAGTGCACAAAGAATAAGAGAAAATTACAAACAAAATAATAAATCAATAAAACAAGATAATGTAAATAAATCTAACATGACAAAAGAATCACTAGAATAGGTCAAGAGGTGCAGTACACATCGATTGTAATCAGCTCCGAAATTGTCAGGAATCTCAGCTTCAGTAAAGAATAAAATGATTCGTCAATGAAGACTACCTAAATTCATATAAGTAAGATAATTAATTGTAAAACACATGAAAACGGCCAGAATAAGAAGAAATAATGCAAATGCAGTCCAATTTTAGAATAGTACTTAAGATGGATCATCACCATGGCTTTTCATTCCGGGTGGAATGTTTGCCGCTCTTATTTAGAGCTCTCTGATTCGCTTATTGCAGTGAATCACTCCGCATTCCTCATTTCGATATGTGCATGGTTCCCTCCAGTTTCTCACTTCCAGAATTTTGATATCTCTCATGACCTGGTCCTCCCATCTCTCTCTGGGTCTTCCCTTTGGTCGTTCAGTTTCTGGTTTTCATCTGGTGATCTTCTTGATCAGTAGGTCGTTTTTCCTTCTGTCTATGTGTCCCAGCCATCTCAGCCTCTGTGCTTTAATAAATCTAACTATATCTTCTCCCTTCATTATTTCTCTTAGTTCATGGTTCATTCTTCTTCTCATTTCTCCGTTGTCCATTCTTATCGGGCCCATAATCCGTCTGAGGATTGTCCTTTCGAATATTCTCAATTTTTCTTCATCTTTTTCCGTTAGGCACATTGTCTCAGCTGCGTACGAAACTACTGGTCTGATTGCAACTCTGTATATTTTCAATTTTGTATTTTTGGATAAGTTCTTGTCCTTCATAAGCCTTATGATATCTCCAGTATGTTCTGTTGCCTGCTAGTATTCGTTCCGTTACTTCTTCACTTCTCTTGTTTTGGCCATTCGCTATTACCCGTAAATATTCTTTCAAAAGTGTAGTTTTCTAGTTTGATTTCTCTCGTACTGTTATCTTCTCTTCTAGAGCAGAGTAGATATTTGGTTTTTCCTTCATTAATTTCTAGACCCCTTTTCCGTGCTTCTTTTGCCAGGATTGTTACTGTTTCTTTTAATCATTCATTGGCTCTTCCCATAAGAACTAAATCATCTGCATATGCAACTATTTGTCTTGAGGAGTGGGCTATAGTTCCTTTAATTTTGCTGGCCTTGACTGTTCCTTCTACTGCTAGGTTGAATAATTATGAACATAAGATGGATATGAAAATAAAATTTAAAACAAACCAAAAAAAATAAAAGAAACGGTATTTATATTACTAATAAAAAACAAGCCATAAAATACAAAATCCTCTAAGTAAAACATAAAAACAACAATATTTCAGTATCTAGAAAGAAGAGGACTTATACATGTAGGTGAGCACTTATAAAAACAGGTTACTAATTTGAGAACTAATTTCTAAATGAATGCTGAGATCTGCTAAAAAATAAAATGTGCAACTGGATGGTTGTGCAACTGGATAACCTATATGTATCGGATTAATTTTAGTGAGGTCAGCCAAGAATATGTCGACAATATACCATCAAGGTATTGGTTTACATCAGGAAAGGTGTTTCCAAAAAGAAAGGTTTTCCTAATAATTTACAGCTCGTATTTATCGTTTCTAAGTATGTGCCCCAAATATGCTGTTTTTCTCTTTTTAATGGTGTAGTATGATACAATTAATCCAAAAATGGCATAACCCAGACATCCAAAGTGAAAGTTATCCTCCAACACCAAATTGTTCTATATGGTCCACATAATGTTCAGAAAAAAAGTCACACCATTTTGAGAGTCGGGTTTGGGGGGGAGACAGGGGAGAAATCTGTAAATTCGTAGTTTTTTAGGTTTTTCGTCAATATTTCTAAAACTATGCGGTTTAGCATAAACAACCCTCTATACAAAAATGTTCTGAATTAAATTTGAAATAAAAAAGTTTCTATGCATACATAATACTTCTAAAATGAACGGTTCCAAAGTTACGGTGGTAGTATAGTATACTTGGTGCAAAAAAAAGGCCTAACCCAGACATCCAAAGTAAAAGTTTTTCTCCAACACCAAATTGTTCTATATGGTCCACATATTGCTCAGTAAAAAGTTACACCATTTTGAGCGTCCGGTTTGGAGGGGAGATTGGTGAGAAGTCGGTAAATTAGTAGTTTTTTTAAGTTTTTCATCAATATTTCTAAAACTATGCTTTTACTCCATTAAAATGTTACATTTTTTAAGCCGTACCTTGCATTTGTTAGAGGAGTCAATTTTATTTCTTTAATGTGTAAGGGGGATCAGTAGAAGTCTAAGTTCAAGTTTTTGGGGTCGCCACCCTTGTCCCCCGGCCGCCATCTTGGAAATGGTGTGCAAAGGGGTTTCGCGCTATATCTCGTAAACTACCAACCCTACGGAAAATCTAGATTTAACATAAAATGTAGCAAATTAAATTTTCTACAATTTTATTTTTATTACTTTTTATCGTCAAGTGACCAACAAAAAGATATAAACAAAAATATGTAAAAAAATTTTAACAAGATTCCTTTTGGAGGTTATAACTTTTTTTCAGTTCATTTTAAAATAAAATAACATTATAGCAATTTTGTAGAGGGTTTTTCAGCGAACAATTTTCACTATAAATTTGTTCAATTCTATTTATTTATATAGGTGTTACAGCGCTCCAAACTTGACCAGATTCTCGAATGCTCATAGGGATATGATAAAAACAAAAGTTAGGCTTACTTTTCTATCTATATATATTTTTATTTATACAATTTTTTATGATTTTAACATTTCTATGCTATTACCAATCTGTTTTTGACCTTTCTCACCACTATAAAACTTATAACCCGAAGCATATATAGAAACGGCCCAAGAAGTTGTTTGAGGATAAATTCGCCGGTTCAGAAGAAGAATGACGCAACCGCATATTGCAAAATTCTTAAGAAGAGCAAAAAACGAATTTTTGTTATCAAGATTATAAGGTATGATCAAAATTAGACATTCACCACACCGTGGTCAGGATCTCGAGATATAAGCGTTTTTTGGAGTGTGCCGCTTGTTTATGAAGTAACATAATTTTTTTCCTATTGTATAGTTGGACTTAAAATTTTCCAAAAAACTTCTTCATGAATTATATTTTATTGTTGTGTTGGTTAAAATTATAAACTAAAAGGTTTGTCACTCAACTTTTTTAAGTAAACATGAAACTAACGAAATATGATGACAAAATGTTTAAAAACTAATAACTCCTTTTTAATGTGTTTAAATATTTAGGACAAACCAAATTGTTATCTACATACTTCAGAGATTAAACAGTAAAATTTTCAAAAGGAAATATTTACAGTGACCAAAGATACAGCGAGGTAAATTTGAAAAATCATCAAAATTGATTTTCGGCATTTTTGTATAAAATTTGATTTTTGAACATGTTCCACCAAATCTAGATAAAAATAAACTTCATATTGGGATTCAGCGATCTCGAAAACATAAAAATAGACCAAAATTGGTCATTCACCTTAAATTTTATTTTCGTGGTCGGCATAAAGATTGCTGCCGCTCGACTAATATATAGATAGAAAAGTATTTTTTTTATTGTATTCCTATGAGAATTCGAGAATCTGGTCAAGAAAACCTAGATAATAAATAAAATTAAACAACTTTATACCGAAAATTGTTCATTGAAAAATTCTCTATAAAATCGCTATGATGTTATTTTATTGTGAAATGAACGGAAAAAAAGTTATAACCTCCAAAAGGAAACTTCTTACAAAATTTTCTCATATTTTTATTTATAACTTTTTTGTTGGTCACTTGACGATAAAAAGTAATAGATATAAAATTATAGAAAATTTAATTTGCTACATTTTATGTGTAATTAAATTTTCTGTAGGATTGCTAGTTTAGAAGATACAGCGCGAAAACCCTTTGCACCCTTTTTTCCAATATGGCGGCCGGGGGACAAGGGTGGCGACCCCAAAAACTTGAACTTAAGCTTCTACTGAACCCCCCTACATATTAAAAAAATAAAATTGACTCCTCTAAGAAATGCAACCTAAATGTAACATTTTAATGGACTATTTAGCGTAAACAAAGACCTTTACAAAAATGTTCTACATAAAATTTAAAACAAAAAAGGTTTTATAGGTAAATAATTGTTATAAAATCAACGGTTCCAGAGTTACAATTGATAAGTGGAGGTTTTCGATACTTTTTATATTTATTGGGCAATTGATGATGATTTTATGTGGTGAGGTTGACTGTTCTTCAAGGGCTTATCACTAACATACCATCGGCCACTGAAATAGCAAATTTTATTTACAAAACATAATTCTGTTAAAGAAAATTTATTTCATCAGTAATAATACATATTATCATCATCATCAGCCCATAGTCGTCCACTGCTGAACATAGGCCTCCTCGAAAAACTTAAATTCCTGAATGGAATAATATTATAAATTGCCCAAAAAATATAAAAAGTATCGAAAACCACTTTTCACCCTCCGTAACTCTGGAACTGTTAATTTTAAAAATTATGTATACCACCTTTTTTGTTTTAAATTTTATGTAGAACATTTTTGTATAGAACATTGTTTACGCTAAAGCATAGTTTTAGAAATATTGACGAAAAACGTAAAAAAACTACTAATTTACCGACTTCTCCCCCAACCCCCCCCCCCCCCAAACCGGACGCTCAAAATCGTGTAACTTTTTACTGAACAATATGTGGACCATATAAAACAATTTGGTGTTGGAGGAAAACTTTTACTTTGGATGTCTGGGTTAGGCCTTTTTTGGATCAATTATACTATACTACCTCCGTAACTTTGGAACTGTTCATTTTAGAAGGATTATGCATAGGACCTTTTTCATTTCAAATTTAACGTAGAACATTTTTGTATAGAAAATCGTTCATGCTAAACCGCATAGTTTTGAAAATATTGACGATAAACGTAAAAAACTACGAATTTGCCGATTTTTCCCCCTCTCCCCCCAAACCCGACGCTCAAAATGGTGTGACTTTTTTCTGAACATTATGTGGACCATATAGAACAATTTGGTGTTGGAGGATAACTTTCACCATGGATGTCTGGGTTCGGGTCTAGTTATACCATACTAGTGGTCAAAAGTTCTCTGTCTCTGTTCCCATTCTGTGCAACACCGTTTCGTTCGAAATATGACCGGTCCACGGTATTTTCAAAATTCTCCTGAAAAGCCACATCTCAAAAGCTTCTAGCTTTCTCATTAGGTCAAAATTAAGAGCACAAGCTTTGACACCGTAAAGAAGAATAGAGTAGATATAACATTTTACCATCCGATATCGGATTTGCAGATTGAGTCTTTGGTTACTCTTTTAGTCTTTGAAATTTCCTCATCTTCAAAAAGGCTGCCCTTGATTGCTCTATTCAGACTCCCAATTATTTCATTTTGTCCACTTGTTCGATATTTTCATTTTTTATCTGGATCCTTATCCGTGCCGGGTTTAGGGGACTTGCGGCCCTAGGCCAAATTACCCCGAGCAGCCCCTGATAACTTAACGATTATGTGATTAAAGCATAAAGTACATTTCATATCAATACATAACATTTATTTTAATTTTACTTTTTAAAATTGGTACAACATGCAAAGCATAACGTAAATAATGAATAGAAATGCCACTACTGTTCTATTTGAGTGTAATATACCGGTTTATAGCATCCTGTGCCTTCCGGGTCCTATTTTCCAGCCACGTCGATCTGTCCAATCTCCTGGTCGTAGATCTCTCTCAGACATGGCTTTCTGGATTCCACTTATCTAGGTAGTTTTCGGTCTGCCCCTTTTCCATCTTTCCATTCCATTATCAGCTTTGGGAGTCGATGTTCCTCCATTCCTTGTACATAGCCATACCAACAAAGTTGTTTTTGTTGGACTTATTCTATTGTTTGTTTTCTTATTTATAATATCTCTTACTCGTTCATTCGTTATATGTGAGACTCTGGAGATGTAGGCCAATCTTCGCCAGAAGTTAATTTCCAGTGCGAGCAACTTCTGTTCTGTTCTCTTATTCAGTTGCTAGGTTTCACATCCATAAAGTACCACGTTTTTAAAGATGCTATTATATAGCTGTGTTTTATTTTCTTTTGATCTGGTTTTTGACTAAAGTAGTGAGTTCAAAGCTCCTATTAATTTCTTTCCTTTCATAATTCTTTTCTCTATTTCGAATTCTGTCCTTCCACTTTGTTGGATTCTCGTTCCAAGGTATACATAATCAGATATTGGCTCGATAACCATATCATCCTCTAGTTGTAACTCATTTTTCTGTCCTCCTATACACATATATTTCGTTTTCTTTATATTAACGTATAGGCCCTATTTTTGGTTATCTCGAAACAGCCGGTTTGTCATAAATATTAGATCATCTTTATCCTGGGCAATCACCTCCTGATCGTCAGCAAAATGCAGTGTGTATGATGTTGAGTCGTCGTTTAGCTGTATCCACATTCTAGAACATGATTTCCGCCACTTATTCACCATGAAGCTATCGGATAATCTGTTGTTGATTTTTATGTTTGCTTGAATGTTTTTATAGAATTTTGGCACTGCTTTTATTAAAGTTATATTAATAGGGGATTTTTCCAGGACTTGCCATAATTTACAACGTGGTACGGTATCATATGCCTTAGTTAGATGGACGAATAGTAGATGTATTTCTCTGTCTCTGGCTACTTTTTGTTTCGTTGAGTTGGTTGAACGTGAAGATGTGGTCGATGCGGGATCTTCCTGCTCAGAATCCTGCTTGTTGTTCGATCTCTAAAGGTGCATATTAATTTTCTATTAAAGTTTTTAAAGTTTTTTCATATAATCTGCTAAAGGTGTTGGTTACAGTAATACAGCGATAGTTCTTGCAGTCTTCCTTGTTACCCTTTTTGTGTATTGGGGTTATCCATCCTGTTTTCTATTTGAGTACGGTACATAAATAGGTTGACATATTGTGTTCACTAATTAAATAATCTTGGTTTACCAATTTGGCTGGAAATCCAAATTTTTCATTAAGACTGAAATAAACTTCGGACCTTTAATTCAATTCTGAATAAAGCCTGTCAATTACAACATTGAATGTATTAATTGCCTTGTTAGTTTTAATTGCTTCTTTGCCTTTAAAATGGGGTTCAATGGATTCATCTTCTTTGTCTTCGCCAGGGAGAGCTTTTCTTTTTGGGCGTCTTTTTATTTCAAGGATATAGGTTTCATTTTTAGACAACTCTTTTCCTCTTTTTTTATAGGACTTAAACTTATCTCGCAGACTAAATACGTACCCCTTTAGAGATTTGTATATGTTGCAAGTCACATTCAAGTCTGTAGCGATCTTTTGCAATGTTTTACTACTCTTGTTAAAACGTTGTAAAATATCATACCACACGTTGAGTAGAATAGTATTCTCTAATTTGAAATAGTTATTTTCCTAACAAGTGCAGAAAGTCATTCTTTTCCGCACGCGACTGCAGTTTGCCGAAGGACACGAAGCGGGAGTTCGGCAAGCAGTCGAGTGCGGAAAAGAGACTTTCTGCAAGAGTTAGGAACAATATTTTTTCTAAGAGTCTTTAAAAAATTACCAAATCTTAATCAATTAATAATTTAATTAATATGAAAATACATACACAAATTAATTCTTTGACAAGGTTGTCAAAACCAAATTTTCAATATAATTAGTTAGCATGACGACGATCTTGGTTTCCATCACGATGATTCAAAACGACTGTTATTGTCTACCGATTTGACTTTCGAATATTATGTCAATAGTATATTACTTTATGAGGCGGAGAAGCATGACTTTTCTTGACGCGCCCGATATTACGCGCCGAACGAAGTGAGGCGCGTAATAGAGGGCAAGTCAAGAAAAGTCGCTTCTTTGCCGAATAAAGTATACTATTTTTTCTTCAAACGTAGCAAAATCTAGAATGCCTCAAACGACATGGGGGCTGGAAATCAAGCACGGTTGCCGAAGGATATATAGAGGATTCAATAAGAAATAAGAACGATAATGCTCAAAAAATTTTACTCATGATTCGCCAACATCGGGCATGATTGCTGAAAGTTGTGCTCGACCATCAGTATCATCAACAATTACCAATGCGTATCAAGAGTCGGGAACATTTTCGCACGGTTTCAATTTTGAAAATGCCTCATTAACTAATTGTACTTTTAATATTACTATAAATAAAAATGATGTTTAATTGTTGTTAATGACATTTGTATTGTTGCTTTGTGACATGTTTCATATTGTTGCCATGACAACATTTTTCCCTCCGCCGTAAAAAAATGGGAAAAAAAACTGCTGCCGGCGGAGACATCAAACTTTGACAGGATCAAGTTAGATAAGTAATGTCATCATTATTTGACGTTTGAAGAAAAAATAATTTTATATCATCGAATTGTCGAGTTAATTTCATTAAAACAGGAACACAATAAGATATATTTGAAATAAATTAGTAAATAATATCTAAATATTAGTTTATTGCATGTATTATAATTACTTTAAGGCCATATTAACATATCTAAATTAACACGCGTGCGGAAAAGTAAAAAACGCGTGCGGAAAAGTAACACGCGTGCGGAAAAGTAACACGCGTGCGGAAAAGTAACACGCGTGCGGAAAAGTAACACGCGTGCGGAAAAGTGAAACTTTCTAAACTAAAATCCGTGCGCGAAAGTAGATATTTTTGCACGCTCGTAGAAAAAACTGTTTACTGATTCCATTAGTTTCAGTTCGGCTCACATTTGTTTCCCCTGCATCGACTGATATTTTTTTACTGCAACGTAGTAGCTCCAGCAGTAAAATAAAATAGCTTTTACAGCATGCCATTTGGTAGCCCATCGTGTAACGTTTACTCTTTTTGGAAGGGGTTTCTTTTCGTTATTACTATTTTTGACAATGTTTTCCAACACGGCCCTACTTGAAGTAGATGCACTCATGAATGCATTGTTACCACAAAAGTTTTTTTATAAAACGGTGCGGCCCCCTTTTGCTTGCGGCCCTAGGCCGCGGCCTAGTCGGCCTAGTGGTAAATCCGGCACTGATCCTTATTATGACTTCCCTCATGCTGATCACCAAGATTTTTGTTTTCGTTTTGTTTATTGTTAAACCAAACTATTCCCCAGTATCATAAATTGTGTTTAGAAGCGCCTGCAGGTCTTTTTCACTTTCAGCGATAAGGACTGTATCGTCGGCATAACGAATATTATTTATATTTTCACCATTTATCTCGATCCCTTCTGTGCTGTTTTCAAGTGTTTGTGTAAATAGCTCTTCGGAGTATATATTAAATAGTAATGGTGAGAGTACACAGCCCTGTCTTACTCCTTTATATTATGCTTAACTTTGTCCAAATGACTTTGTTACTTTGTTTAAGTAATAGACCAGATCTCATAATTAACTAGATAAAAATACTTACGCCCGGTTCCACCAACGTGATCTAAGTAAAATCTTACGTAAGTTTTGCTTAGTCAAAAAAATTTCTTAGTTGTAATTTGCGTTCCGCCATACAAGTTTTTACTTAACTTAGCCAAGAAAAAACTTAAATTATCAGAGATACCAACTTTGCAAAATTGTCAAAAATTCTTAACCTTTTGACTCGTTTTTAATGAAAAAACACCAAAAATGAAGAACATTTGTGCCATTTTTGACATTAATGTCATTAGATATTAGAAAATGTCATTTCAATATTTATTGTAAATTGTTATTATATTATATGGTTCTTGTCATGTTCTTATGTATTTTGCGAAATTATTTGCTCAATTAAAATGAATTTAGTTTAGCATTAATTTAGTTGCTAGTTTTAAAATATAACGCTTTAAAAACGAGAGAGTTTTAAAAATTAAGGTATGTAATAGTTTTGATTTGTCAGAGTATGGAAATAGTTTATAAGAATATGCAAAAATTAAAAAAGGAGTAAACTTTTCTGATCAAAAACGAGGAATTGGTTTCCTTGGTGTCCAAATACAAGGACAGCATTGAAAATAAAAAAAACAATGGTGTGTATACTAAAGATAAAGAGACTACACTACACTATATTATATACTATAAACTATTAGATAATACTTTATACTATATATTACGGTAGAATTTACAAATAATAGGAATATATAAATCAAAATAAATCGCAAAAATGCGAATTATCCTAACGTAATATCAACAGAAGAAATTTAACCTCACTTATTTGTCAATATATGACACAACATGAATTTCAATGCATGCGTCAAGTTAAAATTTCTACTTAAGTCGTCATAATAGGTGACTTAAGCTTAAGCAAAAATATTTGTTCTTAAGTAAATATTTTTCGTTGGTGGAACGAAACTCAACAGTAGTACATCCTTTTGTAGTAGTACAAAAGGAGTACATCCTTTTGATTAACCTTGTAAAAACAAATAGTTGGACAAAATATCGTTGAAAAAGCGATTAGGAGACTTGCAAATGAGGTGCTCCGTGAGAGATAACACGTCAGATACAAATCGTCGTCGACACAAGAGAACCACGTAACTCCAATTTTTACTTAAAATGAGATTTTACTGCCATCCATTAGGAAATCGCCTATTCCAGCCATCCGACAAATAATAAGTCATTTAAATGTAGATTTCTAATTTTAAAATGTATACTAGAAAAGCAGGAAGCAGGTATCTCCCCTTGTCAAAAAATTATGTTAGTAAAACACGCAACTCCCGCGCATTTTCTGTTAAGTCAGTTAAGTGATTATTGCCGTTGATTTGGTTTATTTTTTTGGAGTGAAATAGAGGCTTTTAAGTTCTAATTTTACATCTGTAAGGAAGTAAGATAAAGTAAGTTGATTTGGGTAATAAATGTTTTTAGTACGATTTAAAAATAAAGGGATTTTTGTTGCTTTAAACTATCGCTGGAGTTACATGGTTTTCCATATTTTATTTGATGAACTCATGTTGGAGTTACATGTTATTCCTGAAAAATTAAGGAAAATGGAGTTACGAGGTATTCTTGTGTTGACGACGAAATGTAACAATTATTGATGTCCATTCAAAAATTAAAATTGAAGTGTTTTAAGATATTTTTTAAAGTTGCCTGTTTTTTAAATAATGAATTTATTTCATACTTGTGCATCATACTGTATGTAGCAATATTCACATATTGGAAAATATCCAATAACACTTACAAGATCCAAAGAAAATGACTTTAATAAAGGCAATTAGCAAAACTACTAAAAAAGAGAAAATACCATGGTTAAAAAAGTGTAAATTAAATAAGACCAAACTAGCAAAGTATAAAGTTAATAAACGGTTTTTAATGTAAAAAATAATCTTAATTTGTAATCTTTGAAACAATTACAGTAATTTGATTCGCGAGTGTATTATGTCATTTCTAAACAAAATATTAGTGATTTAATTTACTTTTGACAACATGAAAATTAATCTATGAAGCTGATAAGGTTATATGGAGCGAAATGAGATGTAATTTGGTAAACAGTTTTACGACGAAATTTTACCATGAACAATATGAACATGCATGATGTTTTAGAATTTTATTACTTTGGTACTAATATTTTAGTAGGTACTCTGGAATTGTAATAATTAATTAATTATAATTTTGTTACATTTAATTTGTCAAACCCATGTTGCATGCATACGTTATGTTTCTGCATACGTTTTTGTTCAGTTTCAAACTTTTGACTATGGCTAATATGCGTTTTTTGTACGGATTAACCAATGACTGCCTAAGAAGCAATACATTTTATATCCAGCGTTATTAAAATAACCCTTTAATACCATGTTCCGTATTGCCAAATAAAACTGTGTAAAGAAACTGGAAAGATATTAATAGGCCAGGGTAATAAGACAAAAATATACCCTGTTCGTGAAACTTCAGCAGCCAGGGTACTGAAGCATTTTTCGACAGGTAATAACCTATACGCTCTGAGCTTCGCTGGTGGCGCTCCTAGCGGATTACTGGAATTATCTTTCACCGGTAATTTTTAAATTTATTATTTAATTGTTATCGCTTAATATTTACAACGCAAAAAATTAATTAAATTGTAATCGATTTTTTTAAGATTTTGCTAATCATTTTGACGTTCTATTGATAAAATATGAATTTCTTACTTCGGATACTTTCACAATTATCGTGTAGATGGCGCTAAGATTTTTAGATTAAATTATAATTACATATTACGGAACATTAAAAAAACTTAAATTCACTATTTAAAACGTAAGTATATTTAAGGTAAAAATATATACCACAGCTTTGACCAACTAATATTTTTTATAATTAATGTTTTTAATTTTAATTTTACATTAATCACTTTGACATTTATGTCAAATTTCCGGTAAACGTTTACAGACTTGCCACTACTGGCGCTCGAGAATTTGTAAATATCCCCTCTACGTACGAGCTCACAGCGGATAGGAACAAATTATAACTATTTCCTGCGTAGGATCTGGCGGCCATTTTTATTTATAAACAATTAACTGTCAAAAATGGCATTTTCCTCTTTTTTCTTCAAATCAACGGAAAACCGTGAAACTTATTTTTTCTGTACAAATATCTTCGAGATTATGGAAAAAGCTTTAGAATGACGTATTACAAAGTATGATATACTCATTTATTGTTAATATAATTGCGAAAAAAGGACGGAATTGCAAAAAAAATATTTTCTTAATAACTGTTGTAAAAATTAGTGAACAGCTTTGACATTTTTGTCAAATGAGGGTTCTTTGGTGCTTAAAATGTGACAAAAATTTCTAAGCGATTCATTCAATTGTTTAAATTTTATTCAAATTGTTTATCCCAGAGAGCATTTTTTTTGCAATAACATAGGTCAGAAAAAAATTACTTTAGAACCATTCCACAGGTGTCAAATGAAAGAGCATGAGCTACATTTTCAACATGGTTTAAAAAAGTGAATAAAAAATACATTTATTAGTAATAAATAATTCTGCAAAAGTATCGTCAATTTTTCTTTATAAACTTTTTGAATAACTTTTTCCAAAAAAATTAACTTTTTTACCCTGTTTTAAGTGCACAACTACCAAGTAATGTTATCTATATCATAATTGATAAAAAATTGTAATAAATGTGTATAATTTCTTATATAACAAAATAAAAAGTTTATAAGGAAAGATTTACGATAGTTTTGCATAATTATTTATTACTAATAAATTTATTTTTTATTTACTTTTTTTAAACCAAGTTGAAAATATAGCTCATGCTCTTTCATTTGACACATGTGGAATGGTTCTAACGTCATTTTCTTCTGACTTATGTTATTGCAAAAAAAATGCTCTCTGGGATAAACAATTTGAATACAATTTAAACAATTGAATGAATTGCTTTGAAATTTTTATCACATATTAAGCACCAAAGAACCCTTATTTGACAAAATTTTTAAAGCTGTACACTAATTTTTAAAACAGTTATTGCAAAAATAATTTTTTTTTGCAATTCCGACCTTTTTTCGCAATTATATTAACAATAAATGAATATATCAAACTTTGTAATATGTAATTTTAAAGCTCTTTCCATAATCTCGAAGATATTTGTACTAAAAAAACCATAAGTTTCCCTGTTTTTCATTGATTTGAAAAAAAAGTGAAAAATGCCATTTTTTGACACTTAATTGTTTATAAATAAAAATGGCCGCCAGATCCTACGCAGGGAATAGTTACAATTTGCTCTTATAGGTATTACCTGTCGAAAAAACGCTTCAGTACCCTGGCTGTTCAAGTGTCATGGAAAAAACCTTATTACCCTGGACTACAAAGACACCTTAGTATTTCTATTACTATGCGAGATATCACGTCTTTACCACCAGATATCTGTTGTATATGCCTTCCTCATGTTGTTTTATATGTTTATTTCAATATTATACCAAGGCACTTACCACTAAAAACACCAGAATGAATCGATTTTTAAATACAGCACCTAGAGCCCTACAACTTTTTGCATTGTGTTTAGGATGATGTCAGGAAAAAAGTCTACCATAGAAAAATGTGAGGAACTGCTTAATTGCATTTTAAAGTGCATAAAATGCGTCCAAAAGTGCATAAACAAAATAAACATGTCAATAAGACTACGCCATCAGCACCGACCTCTGGAGCACTTGGTGCCCAGGGTCTCCGCTAAGGCACGTCATCTTCTGGAGTTTCGAGGGTTTCCGGCATTAAACTGATGCAAATAGACTTCTCGGGTAGTTTTTGGGGTTGCTGAAAACGAATACGCCATCAGAACCGACACCCGCAGTACCTGGTGTCTAGGGTCACGTCATCTTCTGGAGTTTCAAGCGATTTCGGCACTAAATTGATGCAATTATAGATGCAGATTATACGGGTGTTTTTAGGATGGCTGAAGTTGAATACGCCATCAGAACTGACTTCCGGAGCGACTTTCGAAGGTTTTCAGCCTTGAATGTATGCAAATAGATTACTAGGTGATTTTTGGGGTCGCTTAATACGAATACGACATCACAACCGACCCCAAGTTCTACCTGGTGCCCAAGGTCACTACTAAGGCATGTTATCTTCTGGAATTTGGAGGTTCTTTGAGCACAAGATGCACCGGTGGTCGGTTCTGATATCTTGTTCTTGTTCGGCAACCCCATAAACCCCCGAGTAGTCTTTTTGCATCAATTTGGTGCCGAAAACCCTTGAAATTTCAGATGAAGTGCCTTAGCAGTAAACCTGGGCACGAGGTACTCAAGTGGTCGGTTCTGATGGCGTATTCGTCTTCAGCGATCCCAAAAACCCACCAAGTAACACAATCTGGCCCTTAATACACTTATTTTGACATGTTTATGCATTTTTGACGAATTTTAAGCACTTTAAAATGCAACTATGCATTTCCACCCATTTTTATATAGTATACTTTTTTCCTGATATCATTCTAAAGACAATGCAAAAAGTTGCAAATCTCTAGGTGCTGTATTTAAAAATCGATTTATATATTATAGTAAAAGATTTATCGGCTAAAATTATAATTTTAAAATTGTGCGTTAAATTCGGTGCGTAGTGTTAGTCTAGTCGCTACATAGGGGGTCCCGTGGACACTTTTAGGTCGCCGCGATTTGATGGTGGTATTATAGGTTTTTTGGGTCGCTGAATCCAATGGAAGTGGTCTGGAAGCCCAAATGTGGTGCGTTTAATTGTTATTAACAAATTATGGTAAAATTATGTGTTTTTCAGAAATTATTAGAAGCCCTGTACATAAATTGATAGTGTTAAGGTTTTCTCTGGTGTATTTTTGGTCGCTGAATCGAATGCGACTAGTCGCGATTACTCAAAATATGTTCTTCTTTTGTTAATAACAAAATAAATAGTTTATTCGCCGAAAAGCTCTAAATGCGCTATCTATGTACAGCAAGTTTGTAGTCTTTTTCATAGTATTTTTATACGCTAAATTGATTGCCGCTAGTCGTGATAGCTTAAACTACGTTCCGACTTTGTTATCAATAAATTATTGCAAAAATATCGGTTTATAGTACGTTCACTCACGGTTTTTGCTCTAAATTTTAAGAAACCACTTGGATTGACATGAAATTTGGCATACACCTAGCTAACATGTCAAACACAAAAAGTCATATTGTGCCGATGTCTGCTTTTACCCTGGGGGTGAGTTTCACCCCTTTTTGGGGGTGAAAAAAGAAACCTTTATAATAAGTCCGGAAGTGGATAAACTGATTAATTCTAAGCAACTTTTGTTCCATACAGTTTTTTCACTAACTCAACACTTTTCGAGTTATTTGGTTTTTTTGTTGAAAAATGAACATATTCACTCGCAAATAACTCGAAAAGTATTGACTTAGTGAAAAACCTGTATAGAACAAACGTTGCTTAGAATTAATCAGTTTATTAAATTCCGGACTTATTTTAAAGATTTCTTCTTTCACCCCCGAAACGGGGTGAAACTCATACCCAGGGGAAAAACACACATTGGCACAATATCACTTTTGTTTTGTTTGACATGTTAGCTACGTGCATGCCAAATATTATGTCATTCCAAGTGGGTTTTTAAAATTTAGAGCAAAAACTGTGAGTAAACGTGCTATAAACCGTTATTTTTGCAATAATTTATTATGTAATAACAAAGTCGGAACGTGGCTTAAGCTATCACGCCTAGTGGCAATCGATTTAGCGTATACAAATACTATGAAAAAGACTATAAAGGGATCATCCATAAACTACGTCGTTGAGAAGAGGGAGGGGGGCTTGCTTATTACGACGGGATACGACAGGGGGAGGGGGTATGAGTGCCCATTCGACGTCGTTTAATATTTTAGTATGTATATTTAAATTTTTCGCTATTGTGTCTATAAAAATAATTCTTTACTATCTTTAAAATTATATGGTGGCGAAAAAGGAAGCGAAAGTAGCAGTAGCAAAAGCCAAAGCAGAAGCGTATTCAAACCTATACGATCAACTTGATACCAGGGAAGGCGAAACGAAGATATATAAAATAGCCAAACAGAGAGCAAAGAAAGCAAAAGATTTTAATCAGATTAGATGTATCCGAGACGAAAATAATAAAATACTAGTTCACGAAAGGGATGTCAAAAAGAGATGGAGAAAGTACTTTGACAGCTTATTAAATGAAGAATTTGACAGACAGCATGTAGAGTCAACGGAGACAGTAGCATCAATGGTCACCAATATAACCAACGAGGAAGTGGCTCAAGTGCTTCAAATAATAAAGAAAGGAAAAGCGGTAGGACCAGATGATATTCCTGGGGAAGTATCGAGAGCATTGGGAGAGACAGGAACAAGGTGGCTAGCAGGTCTATTTAATAGAATTATGGAAATTGGACAAATGCCAGACAAATGGAGAAGCAGTATACTGGTACCTGTTTACAAAAACAAGAAAGATATACAACAATGTACAAACTACAGGGCTATAAAACTGCTTAGCCACACCATGAAAATATGGGAAAGAGTAATTGATAGACGGATACGTGAAGAGACCGAAATATCCGAGAATCAATTTGGCTTTATGCAGGGTAGATCAACAACAGATGCAATTTTCATTATAAGACAGTTGATGGAAAAATACAGGAGTAAAGAAACAAACGCTCATATGGTATTCATTGATCTTGAGAAAGCATATGATAGAGTTCCTCGAGAGATTCTGTGGTGGGCACTCAATAAGAAAGGAGTCCCTGGTGAATATGTAAAGATTGTGAGGGATATGTATGAGGGAGTAACGACTAGTGTTAGGACAGGTGTGGGAGAGACTGATAAATTTCATGTGAAAGTAGGATTGCATCAAGGCTCGGTGCTTAGGCCGTATTTATTCTCATTAGTTTTGGACCAGATAACAGCGAAACTACAGGGTAACATTCCATGTATGCTGATGATGTCGTGTTAGTAGTAAATAGTGAAAGAGCCTTAGAACAAAAACTGGAACAGTGGAGACAAACTCTGGAGGAAAAAGGTTTAAAACTTAGTAGGACAAAAACAGAGTATTTGGAATGTTCATTTAAAGATGGAGCTACTACAAATAAAATGGTATCTTTGGATGGTGAAATGATTGTGAAAAGCAATAGTTTTAAGAACCTAGGATCCGTATTACAGAGTAATGGAGAAATAGATGGAGATGCATGCAGTAGGATTCGGGCTGGATGGATGAAGTGGAAAGAAGCGAGTAGTGTGTTGTGTGACAGAAAAATTCCAATGAAGCTGAAGGGAAAATTCTATAAAACAGCCATAAGGCCGGCTATGATGTACAGAACTGAATGTTGGGCAGTGAAAAAGAAAGAGGAACAACGAATGTATGTGGCGGAAATGAGAATGCTTAGATGGATGAGTGGAGTGACAAAGAAGGATAAAATTAGAAATGAGTATATTAGGGGAAGTCTAGGTGTGGCACCAATTGATGCCAAAATGAGAGAGCATAGGTTAAGATAGTTTGGTCATATTCAACGTCGAGACGTTAATCACCCAATACTAAGAATAGCTGAAGTGCAGATTCCTGGAAGGAGTAGGAGAGGAAAACCAAAGAAGACCTGGGGTGAGACGATAAGGCAGGACATGTTGGTAAAGGGGATTAACATTGATATGACCCAAGATAGAATTGTGTGGAGAAATGCAATTAGGGAAGCCGACCCCGCATAGGGATAAGGCAAAGAGAATGATGATGACTTTTGTACAGGACAACAAACAATAAGACATTGTTCTTTGGGTTTAAACAATCGGTTCTATATACAGAGCAACGTCTAGAAGCAAAAAAATATTAAATTGTTAGTTCATTTATGTGCTGCATACTGTGCGTGAAACAACAGTTCTGAAAGAACGAATAGAAATAAAATATTGTTTTCTATTAATTTAGTTAGTAAGTCGTATTTATTTAAGTTACAGGGGTAAAAAAAAGGAGAAAATTTAGTCTGATTTTTCATTTTAAATATTTCATTCAAAAGAAACCTTTTGTTTATTCTAAGGGACTTTCAACCCTCGGTAATAATGTAATATTTTATTCTACGTTTAAATTTTTCAAATATATTTATTAGTTTTCTCAGGATTCGAAAAAAATTAATGCAGTTAAATAGCATTGGACCAAGATTTTACGCGTACCCTATCAAATTTAATTAAAAAAAAAACAGAAATATTGATTTGTTTAATCAATGAAAGGGGGGTCGTGAGTTGCAATGAGGACGTCGACATGGGGGGGCTCGTCTCTAAACGACGAATTACGACGAGGGGGGAGGGTATTAAAAAGTCCAAATTTTTTATGACGTAGTTTATGGATGCTCCCATTGCTGTAGATTACAAACTACAAACAGCTACTTGCTGTAGATAGCACATTTCAAGCTTTTCGGCGAATAAACAATTATTTTGTTATTAACAAAATAAGAACATATTTTGAGTAATCGCGTTTAGTCGCATTCGATTCAGCGACCAAAAATACACCAGAGAAGACCTTAACACTATCAATTTATTAACAGGGCTTCTAATAATTTATGAAAAACACCTAATTTTACCATAATTTGTTAATAACAATTAAACGCACCACATTTGGGCTTCCAGACCACTTCCATTGGATTCACCGACCCAAAAAACCTATAAAACATACCACCATCAAATCGCGGCGATCTAAAAGTGTCCACGGGACCCCTTATGTTGCGACTAGACTATGTATTTTCTTTAATTTTCATTTCAACTTTTTGCAATTATTGCAAGAACATAATAAACAGGAAGATGAAAGCTAACTTACATTTTTGCAGCAATTCAGTTTTTCCCAATCCAACATTTTGTTTTGCACGCACCATTAGCACCTTTATCACTGATTTAAATAAATGACACTTAAATAAATGACACTTTTTTGTGTACACTAAAGATCACGAAATAAAAATGAATTAGTCAATAACTCGAGATGACTGACTTGTTGCTACGTAAATTAGAATTATCTTGATCCTCCAACGTACAGTAAATTCCGATAACAAAATTTAAACAAAACAATATAAAAAAGTCAACTTGATGATATATTATGCTGCTATTTCAAACGTGTAAAATTTCCTATAATAGAAATGCATTCCAGTGGCGAAGTAACTGAGCGACGAAAGGGATAAAAGTACATATTATAAAATACTTTTTGGGGTCCTGTCATTTTCAAGCTAGCTATATTATATTTATGTGAAATTGCTATTTTTTTAATCAGGTTGTGGCAGAAGGTATTTAGAAATATAATCTAGAGCAGTGGTTCTCAACCTTTTTGATTCATATACCACTAAAATATTTTTGGTACCACCTAACTGAAATAGGTACTCTAAGCAATTCTAATTTTTATACTGGAATTTTAAAGATGTAATTATGGATAAAAAATGGAATTATGGAGAAAAAATTCAACAAGAGTAAAACTTTTTTCGGTTATAAAAGGTTATTCAGTGAAACGGTACGATTTGGCAACGCTACTGACGATAAAATAGAGGTGTTGCGGGCTTGCGACGTAAACATTGTGAATCTAGAGAGTGGGAAGTTTACTTATTATGGAGACTTGGTCGGTAACTGTAACGGTCAGTGACTTGGTCGAGTACGAGTACTGTAAAAGCTTATTACAAAAATGGTGAAATTTGTGTGCGCGTACAACGAGCTTTTCGTTTAGACTACCATTTGCCGCCCGCGCTACAATTTCTTCTAAATTCACCATTTCTGCAATAAGCTATCACAGCAAATACGCATTGTCCGCTCGACAACGTCTGCATGATAAGTGAACTTCCCACTCTCTAGATTCACAACGTTTACGTCGCACGCCCGCGGTTCCTCTAGTTTATCGTCAGCAGCGTTGCCAAATCGTACTGTTTCACTGAATCACCTTGTATTTTTAGTGTATGTAGTAAATAAAATTAATTATTAAAATGTAGTACTGCAAGCAAAATACAATAAATTAAATTACTTTTATATATTAATTGCATATCATATCAATATTGTGGAGCAACATACAATTTTTCTTCTTCAATGACAGTAGGTACAAAATATATGTCAATTTGACAATTTCAATTGACAATGAATTATTTAAGAAAGTTGCAAGATTTCTCCGGTGTTCGCGCACGATCGTTTCTCGTATCCCCTCTAAGTACTTGCACACCGCGAATAGGTAAGGAGTTAGAAAAACAAACTAATTAGCGAGAAGGTTGTGGTTCAGTATTTCTATCTGGTTCGGTGTTACCTAGATATACTCAAAGATCAGATTCTACATTAAGTTCTTTTTTATTTTTATTTATCCGCAGAAACCACTCGAGTTATTAGCAGTAGATTTATAATACAATATAGAGAAAAAATATACATTTTTAGAAGATATGAGTGAGAAAAATATGGTAATTATTTACAGTTTACAAAAAAATGAATCATAATTTTTTATACAGTTTACAGTGGTTTAAAAAAGACAGAACTTCGTTGAATTTTGTAACCAGTGCTTCTTTCAGGCTGTTGGGTATCTTGAATATCACCTTCGCTGAAGTGTACACACTCTATTACACTATTATTATTATAATATATGGTTAATTGTGAGAGGTGCTTGGCATCTTTTTCACATTGGTGGTGGTTCTTTGGAGATTATGTAGCAGTGGGTTAGTCGTGTGTGTTTAAGCCGAAATCTGCCGATAATCACCTGGTCTTTTCTTTTTGGTGGCATAAAAAGATTTTTGAAGATACGTCTGGTTTAATGGTTTTAAGATTTGTGTTTGTTTGATCCCATATTTCTTGCAGATTGGTATGCCTGCTGTAGTCGGAACGTTCGCATTGTCTATCGCTTCAAATGCTATTGTGTCTGCTAACTCATTACCAGTTATTCCTACATGGGATGGGACCCACATAAATGAGATGGTTTTCCCAGAAAATTGAAGCTGATGCAACGCGTCTTTAATTAAAAACATATTTATGTGGGTAGGATAAACATGTTTGATGGCCTGTAAAGAACTTAGTGAATCTGATAATATTGTATTTGTTTTTCATTTGTATTTTTACAATGGTTTAGTGCGTCAAGTATTGCTTGAAGTTCTACAGTATAAATACTGCAGCCATCAGTTAATCTAGTGCCGGAAATTACGTTTTCTGATACAGTAGCAGCAGCTATTCCGTTACAACTTTTGGAGGCATCAGTAAAGAAAAATTTGTAAGAAGAGTATTTGAGTAAATTTTCATGATATTGAAGTCTGATCATTAAGTTTCACATTAAGTTTGTTTCTGTATAAGTTCTTAATATGTAGCATTGCTACAACACTCGCACAGGTGTGTTGTCGAAAAGGGTATCAAGCATTTTAAAGCGTGTTTTGCAAGAGAAGGAAACCAAAATACTCAAAATTCCCAAAATTCCTGTTATTTATTATTGCGGTGCTGATTTTGGCGGTCTTTTTGTGTTTTTGCGTTTTGCGAACCACCGCAAATAATGATATGTGACATGTACATGTACCACAGGTTGAGAACCGCTGATCTAAAGGTAATATTTAGAAATTAAGGAATTCTTCGGACCGATTTCGAAAGTGGAAATCGAAACGTCAAATAAACTGATTTTAAAGTAAAATTGTGGTTTCTGCTGGATATGTATGTCGCACTCATTGAATTGTTGCAACGTGTTGCAACGAAATTGAAAATGGTTATTCATTTTTGATTTACATGTTTACTCCTTTTGGAGTACGATGGGAACCATTCTCGTTGGAACTTTACCACGTTGAGCAGATGGGACGTGAATTATAAATTGTAAAATTCGTTCATCTTCTTTAATCTCAGCATCCGTATGGCTTGCAAATTGTAGAAGCCTCGGAGGTGTAACCAGAGAAGGTTCCCATTGTTTTCAATCTGGTAGGATGTATAGTAGCATTTCTTGATGTTGTTTTATGTGCTATTAGATTGAAAACTTAGTCTTTTGCTAGCAGTTGCCGCTAGGGCATCTTAGCCATTTCGTTCATTGCAATCCATGACTGCACGCCGGGGTGTGACCTAGTTGCGTCAGAGAGAGCAACATATGTGCCTCCTGATGAGAGACTAATAAGTTTCGAAACCGGTAGAGGTGCTTGCTGCACTCTCTGATTGAACTAGAATAATGATGCGGCTGTAGTTTCGTGTTGCAACGGAATTGAAAATGGTTATTATGTTTGCTCCGATTGGAGTACGAAGGGAACCATTCTCGTTGGAACTTTACCGCGCTACGCAGATGTAACGTGAATTATAAATTGTAGAATTCCCTCATCTTCTTTAGTCTCAGCATCCGTATGGCTTGCAAATTACAGAAGCCTCGGAGGGATAACCAGAGAAGGTTCCCATTGTTTTCAATCTAATAGGTTGTAGAGTAGCATTTTTTGATGGTGTTTTATGTGCTATTAGATTCAAAACTTAGTCTTTTGCTAGCAGTTGTCGCTAGGGCATCCCAGCCATTTCGTTCGTTGCAGTCCGTAACTGCACCCCGGGATTTGTCCTAGTTGGGTCAGGGAGAGAGGGCAGCATATGTGCCTCCTGATGAAAGACTAATAAGTTTCGAAACCAGTAGAGTTGCTTGCTGCACTCTTTGATTGAACTAGAATAATGATGCGTCTGTAGTTTCGTGTTGCAACGAAATTAAAAATGGTTAATCATTTTTGATTTATTATTTATTTTTTATAATCGACAGTAATAGTACTTTCATTTTTGGGCATTTTAGAATTTCCGAGTCTTAAGCATTGTAACTGTGCAATTTATTTCCGTACAATACTGTAACACGACTCAGGTACTTACTTACCTATTGTATCTGGTTAATTGTCGGGTTGAAATGGCTCGTCAGCATCCGGTATTACTAGACTATTAAAATTTATTGGCTTCCTTTTCTGAAAAATTCTTATTTTGGTATTATATGTATATAATCAGATTTTGTCGAAGATATGTCATAACATGTCATATACTCTGGGCTAATTAGCAAAATACAAGGAAAAGTTATTTACCAGCATTGTATTGCTGGAATTGAATATTATGATTCTATATATTAATAATATAGGTATGCAAAGTCCGCAGAGGGTGTGCTACTCTTTTTATAAACAAAATGGCGCCCGAAAATCGTGTTTTTTTTTTCAATTTTTGCTCTATAACTTTACACCAAAAACACCCAAATAAAAATTCACCGTAATTAAATTCTGCATAGAAACGTGTTTTCCCGATTTACTTCGACGAAAATTTTTCCCGAAAAATGCGGGTATTTCCAACAAAATCTTTAATTTTCAACAAAAATTTTAGATAAGTAATGTTTATCAATAATTAAATAACTTGGTGATATAAAAGATCTTTTAGCATAGATTATAATTCCAGAAGCCGATGGAAATTTAATGAACAGTTTAGCAACAATTGAATTGTTAATAAAAAATTTACGGTCGCTATAATAACCACAATAATTATGATACATAAGAATAGCTATGCTTTTTGTATAAAAAGACAGTGTACCTATATAATGTAGTTTACAGAATTGAAATTGTACTATTTAAGCGGCCTCAGGAATATTTTAAAATTAAAAACAATTTTTTGGCTTATAAACAAATAGAATATCTCGGGAAATATTCAATTAAATTAAATCATGAGAACGGCATTGGAAAAAAAGCGGCAGGACGCTTCTTTTAAAAGAAAAAACGTTTAATTGCGATGAGTGGTTCCTGAGATACAACCAGTTAAATTTGACCGGCATTTACGGCAAAGATATAAACAATAGGATGATAATTTTCGAATCATCACCTTTTTAGTTTTGTCCTCTTTCTTCACACCAATTTTTATATCTTTAAAATACTCATAACATATATTATTATAATAAAAACTATCGATATTACTAGTTAAAATTCCAATCAAAAATTAGGTTGGAGAAAATTTAATCTCAAAGTTCAAAATCGGTATACGTTAAAAAATGCATTTTCTCGGCTTCTCGTGGAGCAATTTTCTTCATTCTTTTTTTGTTCCCAAGTAACTCGAGTAGAGCCATATAACTAATGCATTATTAAATGTCAAACTTGCTTTTGTTTTGTTATAATAGATTAATTTATTTATAAGAAAAGAAAACTACATATTTTTTCCAGTGGCAGACTTTTTTTTAGATAAACTTACTACAAGTGTACCTTTTAACGTTAAAAACACAAATATTCTCATTTGTAAGTTGTATAATTATTTAAAAATTCTTTATTTAAACAAATTAAAAAATTTGTTATAATAAATAAATTAATCTATTATAACAAAACAAAAGCAAGTTTGACATTTAATAATGCGTTAGTTAGATGTCTCTACTCGAGTTACTTGGGAACAAAAATAATAATGAAGAAAATTGCTCAATGGAAAGCCGAGAAAACGTATTTTTTTAACGTATACCGATTTTGAACTTTGAGATTACATTTTCTCCAACCTAATTTTTGATTTGAATTTTGCTAGTTTTGGCAATTTTCACTAGTAATATCGATAGTTTTTATTATAATAATATATGTTATGAGTATTTTAATGATATAAAAATTGATGTAGAGAAAGAGGACAAATATAAAAAGCTGATGGTTTGAAAATTATCATCCTATTGTTTATATCTTTGCCGTAAATGCCGGTCAACTTTGACCGGTTGTATCTCAGGAATTACTTGTCACAATTAAACGTTTTTTTTAAACGAAGCGTCCTGCCGCTTTTTTTCCAATACCATTTTCATAATTTAATTTAATTTAATATTTCTCCAGATATTCTATTTGTTTATAAGCCAAACAATTGTTTATAATTTTAAAATATTCCTGAGACCGCTTAAATAGTACAATTTCAATTCTGTAAACTACATTATATAGGTACACCGTCTTTTATACAAAAATCATAGTTATCCTTATGTATCATAAATATTGTGGTTATTATAGCGACCGTAAATTTTTAATTAACAATTCAATTGTTGCTAAACTGTTTATTCAATTTCCATCGGCTTCTGGAATTATAATCTATGCGAAAAGAGCTTTTATATTACCAAGTTATTTAATTATTGATAAACAATTACTTATCTAAAATTTTAGTGGAAAATTAAAGATTTCGTTGGAAAACCCGCATTTTCCGGGGAAAATTTTCGTCGAAGTAAATCGGGAAAAACACGTTGCTATGTAGAATTTAATTATGGTGAATTTTTATTTGGGTGTTTTTGGTGTAAATTTAAAATCTTTCGAGTTATAGAGCAAAAATTGAAAAAAACACGATTTTCGGGCGCCATTTTGTTTATCAAAAAAGTAGCACACCATCTGCGGACTTTGAATACATACCTATATTATTAATATATAGAATCATACGATTCGATTCCAGCAATAAAATTGCTGGTAAAAAGCTTTTCCCAAAAATGGCCTATTCACCGATAATCTGCCCAAACTAATAGGTATACAGTAGAACCTCGATTATCCGTCAGGGCACCGGACCAAGGATATGACGGATAATCGAAAAGACGGTTAACAGAACATTAAGAAAAGTTAAAAATTGATAATACAACTCTCAAATTTTATTTGTTTGTTTTGTTTGATAATACAATAAGAGGACTTTGTGTTCGTGTTAATATTGTCAAATTTGGTTTAAAATATTCTGAAATGTTTGTTTGTTTTACTGATGCTTCACATTTTGCAAGGGATGTATTACTTGATCTGCGTAAGATCATGCAATTTACTTTATTGGATCCTTCTTGTCGAGAATACCACTCGATGAATGGTTTCATGTGCGATGCAGCTTCTCTAGCTTCTTTAGGCAAATCTTTGTCAGTTGCAAAAGCATCATCGACATGGCCACCGTCAAATTCCAAGTTTGTGTCAGCTTCTGAAGCTGTTTCGTCAGCCTCTGTTGTGACATTTCAACGATTCCATCATCTGTCAGCAATCGATAGCCGCTTGCGTCCTCATCACAAATTAACCATTCCTTTAAGTCATCTTTAGGCAACGAAAACAAAACAGTTGATTCAGCCATAACTTCATTTGTTACCGCATTGTACATTTCAGCGAATTTCGTTTGGCTTATCGCAATGCTAAAAAAAAATGATTTGATGACTCAAATTTTTTTTATGTAGTCAATACAACTTATGTACGGACCCTGACGGTTAACAGAGGTGACGGTTAATGGAGAGACGGATAATCGAGGTTCCACTGTACTACATACAGCCTGCAGCAGACATGTGCAGCAGAAACAAATAGGAACAAGTAATTACCTACATGTAAAATATGAAAAATATTTTTAAGTAAAATTGTGATATATTCCCAAAAAAATGGACCTAAAATGAACAAAAAAAGATATACTTAATGCTCGTATTAACCAGAATTTCGCTAATTTATTAGTTATTTTGCTAATTTCTCTTCCTCAAAACTAATCAACGATACATTTTTTCTCTACTTGAGGATTCCGACAGCACTGGATGATCAGTTTCCAATAAAAATATATCGCTCAAAAGCTTGGTATTTCCGTGCGTATATAAGTATGTACAACTTATAAAAAAACTTTTCGCAGAATGAACATAATTAAACCTTGAAATCTCCGCATCGCCATTCATGTTACATATAATTATTGAAGCATTCTTGTAGCTGTAACGACTGACGACGACAATGATATTATGTTGCATTTTCATTGTTTCATGTTTACAAGGTTAGATCGCATCTCAATTGATAGTAGTATTGATTCAGATGTTACGTGTGTTAAACTAATTCAATTGATATCTACATAATTAGTTTTTATTAAACATTGAAATTGGATCAATGTCTGTAACAACTGATATTGACAATTATCCTAAATTGTATTTATATAAAGCAAGGTTATCTACCAAAGACAAAAAGTTATACCTACATTTTGCTAATGCATCTAATAGGCGAGCGACGAACCGCCAAAAAAATGACCATGGCCTATGGTAGGGAAGCCCAAGCGGGGATTTTTACAGTTACTCGAGCGCGTCACATTATCACATGGGGAGAAACCTTGTACCCTGTAAATGTACCTCTACCATATATATTGGCTATTAATACAGGGGGGCCCGAAAAAAAAATCTATCCTTAGAAAAACTCGAGATCGTCAGATTAAGATAAGGTAAGTTGAGTACATGCAAAACAGTGTATATTTCAAAAATCTGACGATTCAAATCAGTCACAAAGTTTTACAAAAAAAAGCGAATTTCGCGAAATAAACGTCAGATCGAAAAACTAATAAATACAAGTTCAATATTTTTCAAAAATCTATCGAATGATACCAAACACGACCCCCACGGAGAGGGGTGGGGGATAAATTTAAAATTTTAAGTAAAATTGTGGTACGAAGCCCGCGATATTTCGCGAAATGAACATCAGATCGAAAAACTGAAAAATACACGATGGACTCAACAAGACGATAAGTTACATGTGAAGGATATACATTTTTTCGAAGGATATACGACGATGGAGTATTTACAACAGTACTTTTTTATATGTAAAAGAAAAAGATCTGTTTTAACTATTTATAATGGGAAGTAAGCCACAATATTATTAAAAAATGATTTTATTAATGTTTCGACGCCCAAATCGGGTGCCGTTGTCAAAATACAAAATACTACTAACATAAATAAAAATGTTGTTGCTTAGTAAAAAAATTCTTCTAATAATTTATTTAATCTGACTCATTTATATCGGCAATTCAGATACACATGATACGTTTTAAAGTAGAAGACTTTAAAATGATATTGCCAACATTTATGAGTTGCATTCCTGGGACGACTTTACTGAAAGATAGTTCATTCGATTACATGAAATCAACCCAACTCAAGAATATCTGTCACAAAAAAAAATCATAGCATGTAATTATGCTCTAATTATGCTAAACGAAACCAATTGTGTCGCAAATTCCTCGGTGGAATGCAGTAGGATGTGGATACCCATACTGAAAGAGGAAGTCAATAAAAAGAAAATACCACAATTAGTAAGTCAATAGTCGAGTTAGTACATATTTTATATTTTAGTATTACTTATTAGGGTGTCCGAAAAGTAGTGGAACGGTCGAATATTTCGCGAACTAAACATCGGCTCGAAAAACTGAAAAATACGTGTTCAATCATTTTCAAAAATCTATCAAATGACACCAAACACCAACCCCCACTACACCCCCTGGAGGTGGAGTGGAGGGTAACTTTAAAATCTCAAATGGAAACCTCTAGTTTTTCTTGCAGATTTGGATTCGTTACGTAAAAGTAAGCAACTTTTATTCAAGACATTTTTTCGAACTGTGGATAGATGGCGCTATAATTGAGAAAAACGATTTATCCTGATACCATAGGTAAATTATAGAAACGGTCTAATATCTCGAGATATACACTTCCAAATGAGAAACCAAAAAAAAGGTTTTTAATACTTTTCGAAAACCTATCGAATAACACTAAACATGAGTCTCCAACCCACCCCCTGGAGGTGGGGTGGGGGGTAACTTTAAAATCTTAAATAGCAAACCCCACATTTTATTACAGATTCGGATTCGCCATGAAAAATTAAGCAACATTTATTCGAAACATTTTTTAGAATTGTTGATAGATGGCGCTTTAATTGGAAAAACACGATTTATTAGCGCCATCTATCAGTAATTTTAAAAAATGTTTCGAATAAATGTTGCTTAATTTTTCATGACGAATTCGAATCTGCAATAAATAGTGGGGGTTGCTATTTAAGATTTTAAATTTACCCCCCACCCCACCTCCAGGGGGTGGGTTGGAGGCTCATGTTTAGAGTTATTCGATAGGTTTTCGAAAAGTATTAAAAACCTTTTTTTTTGGTTTCTCATTTGGAAGTGTATTTCTCGAGATATTAGACCGTTTCTATAATTTACCTATGGTATCAGGATAAATCGTTTTTCTCAATTATAGCGCCATCTATCCACAGTTCGAAAAAATGTCTTGAATAAAAGTTGCTAACTTTTACGTAACGAATCCAAATCTGCAAGAAAAACTAGGGGTTTCCATTTGAGATTTTAAAGTTACCCCCACCCCACCTCCAGGGGGTGTAGTGGGGTTGGTGTTTGGTGTCATTGGACAGATTTTTGAAAATGATTGAATACGTATTTTTCAGTTTTTCGATCCGATGTTTAGTTCGCGAAATATTCGACCGTTCCACTACTTTTGGGACACCCTATATATCCATGTATTATTAATATTATTTATAATTTAAACAAAATTATAGTAAAGTCAGAAGTTGGTATTAATTTTGAGAGTAAATTAAATGTAAGACCAAATACTTACGATGTCGGGATAGTATCACGAGGTTTTTCCTGGTTTTTCCCTCGTGATTTACTATGAGATCTCTAACGCGAGAATTTTAATGTCACCGTTGCATGTGGTTGTCTTTTTAAAGACAGATCACATGCTATGATTTTTTTTTTGTGACGGATATTCTTGAGTTGGGGTTGATTTCATGTAATCGAATGAACTATCTTTCAGTAAAGTCGTCCCAGGAACGCAACTCATAAATGTTGGCAATATAATTTTAAAGTCTTCTACTTTAAAACGTATCATGTGTATCTGAATTGCCGATATAAATGAGTCAGATTAAATAAATTATCAGAAGAATTTTTTTACTAAGCAACAACATTTTTATTTATGTTAGTAGTGTTTTGTATTTTGACAACGGCACCCGATTTTGGCGTCGAAACGTTAATAAAATCATTTTTTAATAATATTGTGACTTAAACCATATAATAATATTGTGACTTTCCCATTATAAATAGTTAAAATTGTAAAAATGCCACAAGAAAATAGCTTCAGAACAACATTAAAAAATATCTGCATAATATGTAATTTTTGCCCATATTATACCGATTCCGAATTAGACTGCTGTGCTGCGATGTATGTACAATATGTACATGTACATGCTCTGAATAATGTTGCAATAAAAGTCACGTTTAAGAAGACAATTTAGACGATTCTCAATTAAATAATGAGTTTCCAGAGCATGAATTTTTGGATGATTTTATAGTCTATTTACTAATAATAAAATTGTTTTTTAAGTATGATGTAATATAATTCCTTTATTTTTTAAATCATTTATTTAATTATTATTTTGTTTTGATACGTAAAGTACATGTTTTTGATGTCCGGAGTATCCACATTGTTTTTAAAAAGAGCGTACAGAAGTGCCATAAAAAGTTAATGATTGGACTGATATTGTTGAAAATTGGATAGTAGGCCGATATTTTCAACGAAAATTTTTCATTTAAAAATTAGCAAAGTCTGTTCGTTCGTTTGTGCGTTGCTGCCCCTGCAATACTTGGAGCCGATCTGCCAATGGAATGCCATGTAGTTTTGACTCCTGAATCTAAATCTGAAAACGGTTTTTCGATATCTCAAACCATCTTCGAGATAACCGACCTGAATTGTGACGTTACAATCCTTCGAGTATATTCGTTTTCGATGGAAATTTTAATGCAGATGTTTACTTAGACTCTAACGTTTCGATTTTATCCCAGCATTAGTAGTCAAGACGGTCTCCCGTCTCAATTTAGAGGTGATGTGCGGAAATTTCAAGAAATATTTCCAAATCGATGTATTGTAGAAGAGGTGTTATCCACCTCGTTTTCTAGATTGAACCTTCTTAGACTTTTGTTGTGAGGTTATTTCATTAAAAAGTAAAATCAATGTAAATACACAGATAACATTGAAATTCTGAAACAATGCATTAGAAAAGACGTTTAAGTTACTTATCACTCTTATTATCATTCAGAAAGTTACTGATGGATTCGACCATCGAATTGGCCACTCTCAGATAGTTAATGGTGTTTTTGGTCATTTTAATTCGTCATTTTAAACATTTGATTTAATAAAATATAACTTAACGTACTCCCTGGTGTAGTTGGTATAAGATGTAATTAAGAATTTAAATTCTAAAAACCCAAAAACGTTACATTCAGAATGTTTTCGGAGTTATCAGTCCATCATCCGTGAACTATGTGTCCCTGCAAAATAGCCACAATGCCAAACACTGGTTGGATTAAATTTTCAACCTACATTGTAAATACAAGGAAATAAAAATATGTACGTACATATTTACAATGTAGTTTGAACATTTAATCCAACCAGTGTTTGACTATTTTGCAAAGACACTGAGTTCACTGATGATGGACTGATAAGTCCAAAAACGTTCTGAATGTAATCCTTTTGGATTTTTAGAATTTTAATTGCTAATTAAATTTTATACCAACTACACCAGGGAGTTTTAACTTCATGTTAAGTTATTTAACTAGATGGTATACAGCCAACTTTCGGGAACTGTCCCGTTTTATTTAATAAAATATGTTTCCGTGTTTCATTTATTTTTATTTTTTGTTATTTTGCTCCTAGCATATTCTAACAGATTTTCTCGAATATTCCATAAGTAATTAGAGAAGTACATATAGCTAAACCTTATAACGTTGAATTTGTCTCTGAAATGACTAATAATTTCGTCAATTGAATATACCGTATACCATGCCATTAAAAAAGGGTCGATAACTAACAACAACTATAAAAGAAATAAATTGCTATATTTGTAACCCATTTTTAAATCAGGGTATAAGTTAAACTAAGCGAGAACGTAGAATGGCTCAGACGCTAAGCATTTGAAATAGAGTCATTTTTTAATTTGACTATTTTTTAAAGGAATAAGATGAAAGCACACTTTAAAAACTTTAATTATTATTAAGCCCACCGATAGATCAGAGAAATAAGGAAAAAAATATCCTGTTGGTGACACAACCCCCTCCAGGCCGAAACCAAATTTTTTAGTAGCATGGACACCTATTATAATAATCTATATGTTTCCTGCAGCCGATTTTTATGATATACATAGTTATAAACAAATGAAGATCAAAAAACGGTAAATTTTCGCTTTTTTTGTCTATTACTAAAAAATTAGGCATTTTAAACAAATTTGAGAGTAAGAGTCTTATAAACCGTATAAAAAACTTCAATATAGCGTTCGCTGAATATGTCTATCCTTATTGGTTGCTTAGAAAATTGCAAAATAAATCATACATTTTGAATTTTTATAAATATTCATAACTTATGTAAAAATTAACTTAGAACCTTCTTATTACAAAGAATGCTGAGACTTATGGTGCTTAAATCATACCCTTAATTTCAAAGCAATTGGTCAAATAGGTTAAAAGTTATTTAATTTGTTTATCTCAAATAAATTTTTTTGCAACACTGTAAGTCAGAAAATGATGAAGTTACAGTAATACTTTCGATAGTTTATGAAAGAAGAAAATTTACAGTATTAATTTAATTAAAAAAAATGACAAAAAATAATTATAAATATTGCAAAATTATTTTGAAAAAACATGTGAATTAAAAAAGTGGGGGGCTAACTTTGTCCCTAATTGTCCTAGGACAGTTGTTTTCTTTCTAAATGTGTATAAAAATTCAGCCTTTCTAAATATGAAAAAATAATTTTTCTACGGGTAACGGTTAAAAAGTTATTCTAATTGTTTATAAAAGTAAGCAAAAAATCGACATGTTTTCAAAATAATTTTACACGGTTTAAAATGATTTTTTGTCATCTATTTTTAATTAAGGTAATAGTATAAATGTTCTTCTTTCATAAACTGTCCGAAGTATTATTGTAACCTCATAATTTTCTGACTTATAGTGATGCAAAAAAATGAATTTGGGAAAAACAAATTAAATGAATTTTAAACTATTTGATCAATTGCTTTGAAATTCAAAATATAATTTAAGTACAAGAAGTCTCAGCATTCCGTGTAATAAGAAGGTTCTAAGTTAATTTTTCTAATGTAATAAAGATGGACATATTCAGCGAACGCCGTATTGAAGTTTTTTATACGATTTATGAGTTTTTTACTCTCAAATTTGTTTAAAGTGCTTAACTTTTTGGTAATAGACGAAAAATGCGAAAATTTACCGTTTTTCGATATTTATTTGTTTATAACTATGTATATCATCAAAATCGGCTGCAGGAAACATATAGGTTAATAATATAGATGTCCATACTACTCAAAAAATTTATTCTCGGCCTGGAGGGGGATGTGTCACTAGAAAAATCTTATTTCTCTGGACTACGATTGGTAATTGTTGTGAAAGCAATTTAAAACTATTTTCACTTCTTAATAACTAAATTTTCTTAACGATTCATTTTCAGATGACTTTCACAAGTCATTTCTTACGTTGCGGAAAATCCGTATACAAGAAATCTTTTGACAGTTCAACCTTTAGTTCCATAAAATAGTAAATAATATAGTGATTTTTTAGCAGATCTCTAGTTCTTAAATATTTCACATACATTTTCTACTTTGAACTCGATTTCTAGGAAATATAACAAACATAAAGAAATATTTATGAACACCGTGTACAATTTATTATAGACTAAAAGATTTATTCGGTCAGAAAATTCCTTTTACACTGAATTATTTGCATCATAACTAACATGTAGATACCACACGTCGCTTCAGGAAACTAATTACCTTTCTTAGATAAAATAGTTTCTCATCGAGGTATCACTCCACAAGCAGAAGAGGACTTCAGACAAAGAGCCCTTTGAGAGGAAACTGTGTACATCTCTTTTAACGCATACATCGTATATACTTAACTTAAAAAGTAAAATTCAGGCTTATTCACAACTAAAATAGTAAATTCGTTAAAATGCCACAAGAAACTAGCTTCAGAACAATGTACAATGTTTATTGCTTTATTTTTCTTTGTTCATTTTGTATCTATATATTGTTAAAAAAAGCGATACAAGCTATAACATTTATGTGAATGAAGATTGTCAGCTTAATTGGGCTAGATATTTTCTGCCTGACATATTCGGCAAACAAGTTTTAAGGCATTGATCGATCGAGAGCTTTAGTGAATAGTATACATAAAAGCAAGAATTATATGTAATGATGAGGAGCGAAAGATATTGAAACTCGTAATTATTAAAGAAAAAATAGAGGGTAGGAGAAACGTAGGAAGGAGACGCGTTTCCTGGTTAAAGAACCTGAGAGAATGGTTTAGTTGTAGCTCAAGAAAACTGTTCAGAGCACCTGCCTCGAAGGTCAAAATAACCATGATGATTGCCAACCTTCGTCGTGGAGTTGGCAGTTAAAGAAGAAGAAGATCAAACGAAAAATTATAGAAAAACTAAGTTTTTCAACCTAATAAAAATATTTGTAAAATAAAATATTTTTAAAAGATTTTTAATTGAAAAACTTATTAGCCCATTTCCCTGGTGACATCTCCAAGGCTTCTACAATATGCAAGCCAAATTGATGCTGCAGTGAAGACAAAAGGGAAGGAATTCTACACTATGCAATTCACAACCCCCGTCTGCAGCTTGGTAAAGTTCCAACGGAATAGTTACTCTATAGGAGTAATACTAATGAAAAAATAAAAATATATACCATTTTTATTCAGTTGCAATGCGAAGTCAAAACCGTCTTAATTTTTACTTAGATTAGAGAGTGAAGCCAGCACTCTTATCGACGATTTCACCTCTTGTTAGAGGCTCTTCAGAGAATGCATATGCTGCTTTCTCTAATCCTGGTAAAAACCCTTCGACATATTAGTCCCCCATTGCAACTAACGTGAAGGTAGTAGGTGCGTAACGGCATCTGCTAAATGAAAGACTAAGTTTTTCAACCTAATAAATATTTTTACAAATAAATGAAAGACTAAGTTTTTTAACCTAATAAATATTTGTAAAAATATTTATTAGGTTGAAAAACTTAGTCTTTCATTTAGCAGATGCCGCTACGCACCTACTACCTTCACGTTAGTTGCAATGGGGGACTAATATGTCGAAGGGTTTTTTCCCTTAACTAACGTGAAGGTAGTAGGTGCGTAGCGGCATCTGCTAAATGAAAGACTAAGTTTTTCAACCTAATAAATATTTTTACAAATATTTATTAGGTTGAAAAACTTAGTCTTTCATTTAGCAGATGCCGCTACGCACCTACTACCTTCACGTCAGTTGCAATGGGGGACTAATATGTCGAAGGGTTTTTACCAGGATTAGAGAAAGGAGCCTATGCATTCTCTGAAGAGCCTCTAACAAGAGGTGAAATCGTCGATAAGAGTGCTGGCTGCACTCTCTAATCTAAGTAAAAATTAAGACGGTTTTAGCTTCGCATTGCAACTGAATAAAAATGGTATACATTTTTATTTTCAAAAATTATAGCTATATTGCATACTGTGAATTAAGAGATGACATATGACGTGACTAAATGCTAGATTGCACCAACAGATTTTAAGCTTAAGACGTGCCTTAAGCTTAGTTTACAAAACATACGCGTTGCACAATTAAGTCTTAGATCAATTTTCAGCTTGCCACAATGGATTTCCACGTGGATTGCATAAATAAAAATCGAAAATTATGAGCTTAAGATTTGTTGGTGCAACCAGGCATAAGAAACATCAAAGCATGGACTTGGACTTCCAGTAACAATTCGAAGAAGGCAAGAGTTTGCATAAGTCATCGTCAACCTTCCTTAGAAGAGGGCACCTGAGGAAGAAGTTGGTTGTTTTCTTTCATCTGCACGTTTTATATGTTAAACGAGACCAAGTCGAAGGAGACCAGGTCGCAAAGTACACTCATGGTTCAGAGACATAAGAAACTGGTGCTACATACGCAATAATAAGAATATCAGAAGAAGAATCATTACGCATAATGCAACCAGCTTGAACGCCTACACGGTGTATCGCATCTTCAAGATATGCTTCGTGTTCCACATACAAAAACTGGTTCTCACTCAAGAAGATCTATACGGGAAAAACCAAGGTAAACAAACGTCATGGAAAGTCAGTTTGGATGAAAGATTGCAGAACCATTATGTTTATAGACGAATCTCGTTTTACGATATCTTTATCTGATGGCCGCCAAAGGGCAAAAAGGGCTAGAGAATACTATGCCGAATGTTACTTATCTCCTATGGTACAGCTTGGTGTTATAATGGTAAAGGTAAAATGGTATGGGGTGACATTTCTGTGGGCAGCACATATACAGATCTTGTTATGTTATGTTGGGAGTAGGTGGCCTTAATGCTGTTAGGTACATTAGGGAATTTCTGGAAGAATACGTTTTACCTTATATGCATTTTGTATGTGAGAATTTTCTACTAATGCAGGATAATGCTCGGTCACATTATCGGCACATAGCTAGGATAATAATGCAATACTTTACAGCTCTTGGTATTCAGTTACTAGCCTGGCCTGCTAGAAGACCAGATTTTAACTCGCTAGAGCATTTTTGGAACAACTTGGGAAGGGTAGTCAGGCAATATTATAATGAGTTTGAAACTGTGGTACCATATTTTACAGATGTTGGTATTAAGTTACTAGCATGGCCTCCTAGAGGTCCAGATCTTAACTTGATAGAACATTTGTGGGAAAACTTAAGAAGGGTAGTCAGGCAATATTATAACGAGTTCGAAACTGGTAGCATTAAAACAGGCGATAATAAATCAGTGGCAACAAATTCCGCAATACAAGATTGGTGTTTTGATCCAGTCTAAGCTCGAGGAGGAAATACTCGTTTTTGATATCCATATTTTACAAATATTATTTTATGATTTTGATTTAAATAATTTCTTACTCCGGAATAAAAAAAATTGTAAAGTTATATTTTTACTTTAGTCAATATTTTGGAACTTCGTTTTTATTTTATGTTTTGTTATTGAACATATAATAAAGATTATTTAATTCATAGGAGATTCTGACCAATAGCAAGCTACAGAAATCTAAATTAAACTGATTATTTTTTAATGATTTTAACTTCCAATCGTATAGTAAGATATTTGATCACGTGTTTAATTCTGTCCAATCAGATTAAAATTATACTGAGAATTATCTACTGTAGAAAATTACCGATAGAATTTTTTTAAGGAGATTGTTTTTCTTTAATGGCAACCAGTTTCCTAGTTTTGACAACTGTCACATTTAAGAAAATATCCATAATATACTTATTAAAAAATAATCTTACGAATATCACACGACAGTAAGAATAAATAAGAAAATAATGCTTCATTTTTACTCAAATTTGTTGCCATTGGACAATAGCCACTCGAGCCCTGCGGGCTCTCGTGTCTATTGCCAGACAACAAATTTTCGAAAAACTGTCGCATTATTTTCAATTTATTCTCACTCTCTTGTGATATTATACCCGATAATTTTTGATAATTCCCCGTCGTCAAGTATATTACGTCAGATGCCCTTCGTTCAAGAAGAAAGAAGAGGAGGAAAAACAGCTGTACCAACGATAGGGGTGAAATATATGGCGAGTAGAAGGCAGAGGGAATAAGTTTTGATGAGAGGTGAATAAGTGAGATATATTGTATGAGACAGACTGTGGGAAAGAAGCTCAAAATAAAAAAAACCCAATCTTGGGACCAAAAAAAGGGGGGAACGGGGAAAATAAAGCTCCTTGCTTACAGTCTGTGGATAAATGAAGGTAAAGTGCTTCGGAAGCGATGTCGACCTTGCAGCGGCCATTCCGTTTTCGGAGCGCTGGATGACAGAGGAGGGTCTGGTTTAGCAGGTAGGCATTCGGCGTAGCCTCGGCGACGAGAGAGCGTTTTAAAGCACCTCGGGAACTATCGCTGGTACTACGAAGAATGAATCCTGCACTAAGGTCAGTCAGGCGGCGTTCTGGACTGAGGTGTCTTTCGAAGATTCCAGACCCCCCCTCTTTAAAGACGAAAAAAAAAAAAGATGCCCTTCGTTGATACGAAAAAATACATTCAGTGACATTAATGACAATTAATGTTTTAAAAATTATAAAAGTGATGACTTTTAACCGTCTCAAATATTTATAACAACTGTGTGTTTAATTGTACTAATTTGTACTTACATAAATAAATTACAATAAAATTTTGGTTTTGAACAGTTTTACTCATGAAATAATCGCTACAAATTGCACTCGATCTCTAAAATTAATATAGAATTTTAGAGCTCTTGTGCAATTACTACTGATAATTCATGGGAATTTAAGGTACTAGTACACTTTAGAAGACCACAAATAAGCATTTTTTTAAGATTTCTTTTCTCAGAACCTTTATTAGAAATGAACATAAAACTTTTTACATATTAATATCTAACTCTTGGAGAATACAAAATATATATCTTTTTTCATTTATGCACGCACACTAATATTGTAGAGGGCGCCAAAGTCGAGGCCTCAAAAAAAAATAGTTCCGATGGCGGACAGTTAATCTCAGGATTAGGATCTCTGAAACAAAAAAAATCGTACGGCATTTGAAAAAGGAAGGTTTCTTACGTGACAATTTACCATTACTGTTAGTGAAACATTCCGCAAAGAAAAGATTTTATAGACAAGGTGAAAACGGCGGGTTCGTTGGGAAAAATATTCCCATGAGATTTTTTTGCATAATTACATTCGTGAGACATCCCAGAATAAGGTTCAAGAAGTCGCCCACGTGAAAAGTGGGCCAAATTTTTTTTAACAATTTTTTTTTAATCAAATTGCAAAAATCAATATTTTTGGCCCAGACAATTTTGTTTTTTGGACCATTCTGGATAAAAAAGGTATCTTATAATTTTTCTCTAAAGTTGATCGTTTTCGAGTTATAATCAATTTAAAATTGAAAAAACGAAAAAAGGCGATTTTCAAGGCTTAATAACTCGGTTAAAAGTTATTATTATAAAAGTCAGAAAGCGACTAAATCAAAGTTTAATGCCCCCTACAAGATCCCGAAGAAGTTTTTGTCATTATTTTATTACTAAGCTGTAACTTTTAACCGAGTTATTAAGCCTTGAAAATCGCCATTTTTCGTTTTTTTCAATTTTAAATTGCTTATAACTCGAAAACGATCAACTTTAGAGAAAAATTATAAGAGACCTTTTTTTATCCAGAATGGTCCAAAAAACCTACAGAAAAATTGTCCGGGCCAAAAATATTGATTTTTGCAATTTGATTAAAAAAAATGTTAAAAAAAATTTGGCCCACTTTTCACGTGGGCGAGTTCTTTAACCCTATTCTGGGATGTCTCACGAATGTAATTATGCAAAAAAATCTCATGGGAATATTTTTCCCAACGAACCCGCCGTTCTCGCCTTGTCTATTACGGAAATTTAAAAAAATTTTGTGAAAAATCACCCGTTTTTCTTTAATTTTCCATGGTTAAAGAATATTTATTTTTTAATTTTTGGTGAAATTGTGGTAAATTGTCATGTAAGAAACCTTCCTTTTTCAAATGCAGAACGATTTTTTTGTTTCAGATATCCCAATCCTGAGATTAACTGTCCGCCATCATTTTTCGAGGCCTCGACTTTTGCGCCCTCTGTAATATTAGTGTACGTGCATAAATGAAAAGATATATATTTTTTGTACTCTCTGAGAGTTATATATTAATATGTAAAAAGTTTTATGTTCATTTCTAATAAGGGTTCTGAGAAAAAAATTCTTGAAAAAAATTATTATTTTTGGTCTTCTAAAGTGTACTAGTAACTTAAGTTGTTCTAATACGTGTTATTTTACTTCAAAATAAACTTAGTGTCCGGTTATTCATGTAGTTAGAACACAGGATCAGTTGTGATTTTAAAACATTAAAAATCGACGGTCAATAAAAAAATACGTTTTCAGAAACAACAACCATACAGAGCTTTGAAACAGGCTGGTTTAACCTCTTTCTGACCCTTTCTGATTTCTAGTTCAGACCTGTACATATAAGGAATTGAATAAAGATCGTAGAAGCCCATTTCCATAAAAAATAATTCCTATGACATTATTATTCGATTTCATGATCTACTTTTCAAGAGAAGCAAAAATTATTACCTCGTTAGTTCACCTTGGACGTCAGTCTGGCAGCTTCTTTATTGAAACTGTTGGACTTAACTATCTCCGAGGACAGTGGTGTACGTTATTGATTGTATATAATCTGCAAAAGAAGAAGAACATAATTAGTATACTATCAAAAACCATTGAAAGAATGTAAATATTCGCATTATTTTTCGATTGCTATCAAAAGTAATATCAGAGTCAACTGAAAATCACGTATTTGTTCAGAAGAATACCTATGTTACCGGCCAAACCCGATTTCAGGACAAACTAGTTTGGCCTAGGCCAAACTAGTTTGTCCTAAGCGCGTTAGGATAAACTAGTATGGCTTAGGCCAAACTAGTTTGTCCTATCGCGCGTTTACTAGTTTATCCTGATATAAAGACGCACAGTTCAGGCCAAACTAGTTTATCCTGATATAATAAAGACTCACACTTCAGGATAAACTAGTACGGCCTAGTCTAAACCAATTTAGACGAGTCGAAAGTAATTTAGCGAACATGTAAGGACTTTTACATGCGGGGAATTCCCAAATCACGTCCCAACAGGGATGGCCAAAAAAATTATACATCGATATATTGTATCATATTTATGATACATCGAATAAAGATATATTGATACATGCTATAAATCAATATATTCTTATATAGGTAATTAAATAATATAAAAAATAATAAATAAAAAGATGAGGTTTTCTCCAAAAATGAAAAGAAAAGATAAACTTACGAATGAAATCGAGTACAAATTAATACTATTTTCACCAATTTTGAAAAAATGTCAAAACGTTGAATTATCCACGTCGGTCTGTCTGTCTGTCTGTCCGTAAACTTAACTTCTCCGTCATTTTACCAGGTAGAATGACATGTGATGTGTCAAATAAAAGCTTATAATCCAAGGATGGTACTAAAGGTGAGAAATTTGATTTAGGACTTCCGGTTTTAGAAATGCGACCGGAAGTACTATTTTAAAGTCACCGGAATAGAACAAGTGATATATTATGTATTACTCGACGCGACTTCGCAAGACGAGAACAAATACATACTTCCAGTTTCATGACTGTCTGTCCGTCCGTCCGCGAATACAACTCTTCTGTTATTAATACAGATAGAATGACAAATGAGGTGTCAAATGAAAGCTTATAACCCAAGGATGGTAAGTAACCGTAAGTACTGTTTTAAAGTCAGTCAAAATATAATATGAATGTAAATAATAATAAATAAATAAAGACGTCTCAAAATTCACTATTCACTTCATGTAGGGTAATATTCAGCACTATGCCCTGAAAAATCCTTTTTTGTTTTCTTTAGTTAGAGTGTTCTTCCATATCACTCCATGGAGTGCTTTCGTGGCTTGTTTTCCCTGTACTATTTTCATTTCTATATCTTTCATACAAGTGCCATCTCGGTTTATCATTTACCCTAAATACTTAAAAGTCTTATAACTCTTAATAGTGTCTTCTAAATTTACGTTTAAATCAGCAACCAATCTGTAATCAATTACTTTCGACTAGATTTAATTGGTTTAGTTTAGACTATGCTAAACTAGTTTATCCTAATATAAAATCATACACTTTAGGATATCAGGATAAACTAATTTGGCCTACGCGCGATAGGACAAACTAGTTTGGCCTAGGTCATACTAGCTTATCCTAACGCGCTTAGGACAAACTAGTTTGGCCTAGGCCAAACTAGTTTGTCCTGAAATCGGGTTTGGCCGGTAACACCTATATTATTGGAGCTAAGAAACAAAAAGAGCAAATTTATAAATGTATATAATATGTACATATTGAAAAATACATACTTATGTTTTTGTACACATTTATGACAAATGAATAAATGGAAAAGACAATTATTTTTGATGAGCGCTTTCCTCGATGAAAGCCATCATCAGAGTTATAGTCAAAATATAGGGTGAGGCAGATAAACGGCCTATTAGAAATATCTCGAGAACTAAAGACAACTGAATCATGAAAATTGGAAAGAAGGGATTTTGAAGAGTGATCTATTTAATGAAAATATTTTCATCTCTTTTTTTTAAATAGGACATTACTCTGTATATTTTTACATTTTTGAATTTTTCTCGATGCCTTCTTTCTTAAAATATAACGTTCTGTAATGTTGTACAGGGTAGTTTAAAAGATAATTACGTTTTTTCTTCTTATTTTCGTAGCAACATTCACACCCTGTAGAATTGTAGTAGTTTTACATCAAAAACTCTATTTATGTTCAAATGGTTTTTAATATAGTCTACTATTGTTAAAAATTATTAGTATAGCTAAATGTTGAATTTTAGTATACAGGGTTGGTCGAAAGTCGGAATGAGTCTTCCCTGTATTTTAGTATTGTAATGAAATGATATTTTATGGTACTTTTTTATTTCTTAAGCATTCCCTATACATAACTTCTTTAATTTGTGCTTAATAGTTAATCGCACCAACAATCTTAACTACGTAGGTATTTTGATAGCTTAACCATTATTGGTAATTTTAAGGCTCAGTCTAGATAATTATATATTTATCTCCGAAAAATTATTTGTGATTGAATATCTTCACGGCTAACCTAATAAAATCTCACGTATTTTTTGTTGCAATTAAAAATAATTTTGTAAAATTAAAGCAGTTAGGTATAGGGAATGCTTAAGAAACAAAAAAGTACCATAAAATATCATTTCATTAAAATACTAAAATACTTCTCTATAAAATTTTTATAAAATACTCCTCTCACAGACGTCTAAAGGTGGGAAACTATGTAATGTAATGTTAATTTATACATTTATATCGATAATTTCTACCTCTACTAGTTTCATCTCTTTTTATTTTACAATGTATTATCACATTGCAATGTTTCCCACATTTTGCGTTATTTTGCCGGATATTAGCGTGCTCATCACTGTATACAATCAGATAAAATTTGTGCCCAAATTTCAGTAACTTGATTACTGGATAACAAACAATCTTGACTGAATGTGTGTTCAAAGTACGAGCACAAGTAGAAAATACTCGAGCAGCTTTTCATCGAAAGAATAAACTCCTTACAAAGTTTGTTACAGTTTATTCGACAGAACGTAGACCGCATGAAAATTTCTATGTTACAAAATAATGAGCACTAAGAGAGAACTTTAACCATTAATAAAAAATGTAAAATGTGTTTTCTATGAGGAAAAGATTGACGGAAAAGAAAATCCGGAAGAAGAAAATTTTCGTGGTTAAAACCTGTAAGAGACAAGCATGAATAACCATTGACTACTAAAAACCGCAGAACAGAGATGCATTTGTTGGAAATAATGATGAGTGATGACCAAATCAGTAATAATATATACAGTAATATAAAGAGTATCTATATCTATAGAATAAGAATTCGATTCCGAACTCAAAAAATTGTAAAAAGCAGAGACTATGATGACCTTGGCGCCCTTGTTTTTGGCCAAAAGAAAAAATAGTAAGGGTGTGATTAGAAACCTTGTTGACATTTAGAAAACCAATTAATTGTTCGCATGAACAGAATTTATGATTACGTCTACACCTGCTTGACAGATATTTCAAAATTTGGCGTACAAGTTTCCTTTTTTGGCTTTAATTAAACAATGTATATGTACCTTTGGTACGTACCTAATGTGATGTAGAAATATTCATTTTTCACGATTAGACACACGGACCGTATTGCATATAAATCACAGACCCATTTTTATCGCGCGCAGCGTACAAGAAACCCACATAACCCTTTTCGGAACCACCTCTGTCGTAGGTGCAGTCCGTCTTAGTAATATTTAAATGTTATTCTGCATCTTTGTGTTCTTTCTATTGCAAAATTGTGTTTTAAAATGTCAACTACGGTAATTTCATTGGCGATTTGAACACGAACAATTGCAAATCGATTGCGCACCACGCGAATATAAAAATTAATATGGACAATAATTTGTACACTGAAGCACTGACGAATCAAAATATTCAATTTCCATATTAATATAGAAAATTTTATTTTTGCCGAATTAAATTAAATAAAATCATTAAATATATATTAAAATTAAATGCATCACAAACTAAAGACTAAAAATAAATTAAAAACATTGTAGACCAATACTTATCAATTTAAATAACTCCAGAAATCAATGGAGAATTCAATGTATATAGCAAAAAATGTTATACAAACTTTTTACGGTAAGTTAATATTTTTTAAGTAATTCACGCTCGGAATTTTTTATTTCAAAGAGTTAAAAAAATTACTCGGAAACACCGAAAAAGTCGATATAAAAATAAAAACGAAACCTTTCAAAATAACAATAGAAGAGTCACCGAAGGTTTTCACCTCCGAGTTCGTTAAACCTTCATCGATTTTCATGAAAATTGGTGAGTAGTTAGAGGATACCTCAAGAAACAAAAATGATATGGTGCCAAGTTGCGCTTTTACCTTGGGGGGTGGATGCCACCCCTTCTCAGAGGTGGAAATTATTTTATTAAAAATAACTCCATAAATCGATAAAGAGACAAATTCTAAGCAAAATTTGTTATCTAAAGTTATTAAAATAAATCAATACTTTTTGAGATATTGAAGATCAAAGATTTTAATTTTTCATGAAAAAAATACATGCTTTAAAGCGATTTTTTATAAATCACTCAAAAACTATAAGATTTTACAAAAACGTTACCAAAATTGAAGCTAATAAAAAATCGAATAAATTTCTTACTTGAAACCCATTTAATATTAACTCAAAGTGAGTTATAGGTAATTGTACGTATGTTTTTTTCCGGTGAGTACTCAAATCTAAGTATTCAAGCTTAATAACGAGAAAACGATGCATTTTATAAAATATGCTTACTAAACACTTCTCAAAGTACTCAGAAATACCTATCAAATGAGCTCAAAAAGGAGTTGACAGCATCAAAATTTATGGTCCAAAAATATTTCCAAAAAAAATTTTATTTTTTTTAGAATCACTCCGTTAAACTTTATGATATTAGGTTCAACCAAAACTATTTGCAAGGTAATTTCAAAAGCTAATATCGTATTAAATTTAATCTTTTATATTCCTCATGTTTTAAAAGAAAAGGCTAAAGTCACGGTTACATGATTTTAGGGGTCATCCATAAACTACGTCGTTGAGAAGAGGTGGGCTTGCTTATTGCGACGGAGTACGACAGGGGGAGGGGGGCTATGAGTGCCCATTCGACGTCGTTTAATATATTGGTATATTTAAATTTGTCGCTATTGTGTCTATAAAAATAATTTTTTACTAGCTTCTACCAGCATTAAAGTATCAGATATTCATATAAAAACGTATAGTTTTTGATATGAAATTGAAAATAAAACAAAACGTTTACGAATAAATATACCTTTGTTAAAATTAAAAAGAATAATTCTAAATATAGATACTTTTATCGCATACTTTTCATTTCGTTTTTATCAGTCACGGCGTTAAAATAATATTAGGTAGCATTTTTGTACAACAGGACAACAAACAATAAGACATTGTTCTTTGGGTTTAAACAATCGCTTCTATATACAGAACAACGTCTGGAAGCAAAAAAATATTAAACTGTTAGTTCATTTATGTGCTGCATGCTGTGTGTGAAACAACTAACAGTTCTGAAACAACGAATAGAAATAAAATATTGAAAGTTGAGTCAGGAAATAAAATTCGAAATTTTTTATCCTTTGAGCTTTTTAAGTTGGAAAAAATAAAGCATAACAAAGTGGCGAAATACTCGACAAGGGAAATCTAAAAATGCATTTCACGTCCTGTCATTCACCGTGATAATAATTTTAGCGAATTATTTCCCTTTATATCCACAAAAGTGAATAAAGTATCCCTAAAAGAAAAGAAAGGATGGTTTAGATTTGATTACAGTACAGCACCTCTACTATGTGCTTATACGTATTTCGGAATAGCCGTTTCCTCATCGGAGCACCTGGGTAGAAGCACTGAACTGAAATCAAATCCTTTCATCCTTTCCGGGTAATTATCAAAATAATTACCAAAGATGACGGCTATTCTGAAATACTTATAAGCACATAGTAGAGGTGCTGTACTGTAATCAAATCTAAACCATCCTTTCTTTTCTTTTAGTAAATAAAATATTGTTTTCTATTTAGTTAGTAAGTCGTATTTATACTTTAGAAGAAATGGCATCGAAATCAAAACAAAATAAATATAAAGATTTATATGATGCAGTTAAGAAAGCATACCCCTCAAAATCTTGGTCCAATGCTATTTAAATGCATTCATTTTTTTCGAATACTAAGAAAACTAATAAAGATTTTTGAAAAATTTAAACGCAGATTGAAAGACTGCATTATTGCCGAGGGCCAAAAGTTCCTGAAAACATCTATAATGTTTATTTTAATAAGTTACAGGGGTAAAAAAAGAGAAAATTTTGTCTGATTTTTCATTTCAAACATTTCATTCAAAAAAAACCTTTGTTTATTCTAAGGGAATGTTTGTTTATTCTATTATTTTTTATCCCATAAAAATAAAAAAAGTTAAATATTTGCTAAAGACAAACTCAAATTTTACTATCTATCAATTTGTACGTATATCGAGTATTGTTGGAGTTATTCTAAAAAAAATGAAATTTAGGAGAAAAATTCTAATTTTTAAATCATATTTTTTACAAAAATATGCATCCAAAACCGATTAAAATTTTTGAAATCATTACTTATGCTAGAATAAATAAAGTAGTATAGGGATTACTATAAATTTTAATTTTTGTGGAAATGGTGTATGTTTTATTTATTACTTTTTCGACAATCGAAACTCTTATGATCAAATAACATAACAAAAAGAAGAGATTTTTCAAAAAAAAAATGCTTAGCTATTAAACAAATATGCAAAAAAATCAGCTAAAATAAAAGTGATTAGGATTAGACTAAGGGCCGCTATAGGTGAAATTTCTTAATCATTTTAGGCACGATGGGACCCTATAACTTAAATAGTAGAACCTAAAAGAAAACGTTTGAACACTGTGCCGTCACTTTTCAGTGGCACATGCGTCGACAGTGGCGCATCAAATTTTCCACTTATGGACGGGATAAATAAATTAAAAGTTAACTTACTAACAGAATTCATTTTTTTTTAAGTTCTATGTGATTAACACATAGGATTCATCGTGATTTTAACCCACCACCCCCTTCCCCCTGCCCCCACCATCAAAAACTTCATTTTTCGTTTTTATTTTTTTGGTGGGATGCAATCAATTTTAAAATTTCAAAAAATTCACACGCATAGTTGAGGCTTTTATAAAACATGCCTATTTTTTATAGACCCATAGGTTGAGTGTACATAACCTCAAAAAATTAAAAGAAATTTTTTTTTTCAAAAAAGCGTATAACTTTTTTTGAGGAATAGCTGCCGGTCTAATTTTTTCTTAATCTTGTGTGTTTTATCAAACACTAATATTTTAAATTTTTTTCAGATTTTTCCGTAAGTCTCCCCACCTTCAAAAATCCGAAAAACTGTTTTTTGGGGGTTTTGGGGTATTTTCCCTATTTTATAGACTTCATAATATAGCAAATCAATTTTTTTATAGGTTATATGTAACTTGAAGTAACTGAGTTCTTTAGAATATTTAAAAATCAGAAGAACACGTTCAAATCCCCCAAAACCCCCTTAAAAACAGTTTTTTGGATACCAACGTGGTGTCCACCAACGTGGTGACCAACGTTACATTACTGAAGGTTACATTACTTACATTTTTGAAGGTGACCAACGTTACAGAAAAATCTGAAAAAAATTAGAAATGTAGTGTTTGATAAAATACACAAGACTAAGAAAAAATTAGATCTGCAGCTATCCCCAAAAAAAAGTTATATACTTTTTTTCAAAAAAAAATTTTAAAATTTTTTTGAGGTTATGTACACTCAATCTACAGGTCTATAAAAAATAGACATGTTTTATAAAACCCTTAACTATGCGTGTAAATTTTTTGAAATTTTAAAATTGATTGCATCCCACCAAAAAAAAATAAAATTGAAAAATAAAGTTTTTGATGGTGGGGGCAGGGAGAAGGGGGTGGTGGGTTAAAATTACGATGAATCATATGTCTTAATCACATAAAACTTAAAAAAATGAAAAAAATTAAATTCTGGTAATTAGGGAGGGTATTTTTTAATTTATGTATCCCGTCCATAAGTGGAAAGTTTGATGCGCCATTGTCGACGCATGTGCCACTGAAAAGTGACGGCACAGTGTTAAAACGTTTTCTTTTAGGTTCTGCTATTTAAGTTATAGGGTCCCATCGTGCCTAAAATAATTAAGAATTTTCACCTATAGCGGCTCTTAGTCTAGATGGAAAACACCTGAGTCATTAAAAAAACGATTACCTATCTCATGTTCTTATTAAAAGTATCGAAGTAAATTAATTTTTTTTTATAACATTTTTCAATTTATTCAAAATTATTCTGAATCTAACAGAGATATGGAAAATATGGACAAATACGAAAATGTAGTTGCTTGGGAAAGTATGAAGTATTTGTTTAAATATTTTGTTTTATTATTATTATTATTTAACATGACCCTATTTAATATTTCATACTTACTATCCCTTTCTAGCGTAACATGACCTTACGTACAGATGATATTTCATTTTAATATCCTCTTTTATTTTATATTTAATATTTTATATCTAATTTAGTGTAAAAGTTATAATAGTCCATGTGGTGAGACCGCTCCCGTCTGGAAAAATTTCTGATTCGGTTTCTTTGTGGATTCCTATTCAAAAATGTCACCTTTAAACAAATCTAAAGGGTGCCGGGCGGAATTTTTGGGCAGAAATTGTTTAAACAATTTTTTTAAACAAATACAAAAGATCACTTTTTTGACCCGGAACATATATTTTTGAGTTTCGTGGGTCATTCTGAACAAGAAAGGTATCTTTTAAATTTTCTCAGAAATTGATAATTTTCGAGTTAAAGCCGATTAAAAATCTGAAAAATGCGAAAATACGCATTTTCAAGGCTTAAAAACTCATATTTAAATTAGTATTTTTGAGGTTGCCAGGTACTTAAATTGAAGACTAAATATTCAGCTTCAAGATTCTGAAGAGTGATCACGTCTAACTTTAATTTATACCGTTGTTTTTTAATTGTTAAGTATGCGCGTTTATCCGATTTTTTTGCCGGTGCGGCGCGCTCCGTATCAAAAATCTCCTATTTTCCTCCAAAAAATATTTTTTCTAGATTCTTTAGGACATTCTAAATAAAACAAGTTTCTTGACATTTTTCTCAAAAGTTAATAGTTTTAAAGTTATAAGTAGAGCTCGGGAAATATGCACTTAAAAAACCCTAAAATATGCAAGCAAATATGCACAAAAACAGTTAAAATATGCACTAAAATATGTTTTTATGCATTTAATGCATATAAATAAGAAACGCAGTAATCATCGCATCAAACGCATAATTATGTTATTGCTTTATATTCATCATCATCATCATCGTTCTATTATATTATTATTACAGTTAAAACTATATAATAATAAATTTTTTATAAATCTTCTAGAGAAAAACTGTGCCGTCTATCCGATAATAATTGTTTATATGGGCCATTCCACGAACATACGCCTGTTTTGGATTACTTCGAGAACGAATATTTTACTGTGCAACATAAGAAGTACGAAAGTAAATGGCGCTAATAATTATGTCAATAAACGACAATGTAATTTGCAATTTACTTTCGTTCTTCTTATTTTGCACAGTAAAATATTCGTTGCCGAAATAATCCAAAACAGGCGTATGTTCGTGGAATAGGGCATACGTGGAAAACATTATTTTTTACTTCACATGAAGTTAAAGCAGCACACTTAAAAAATATTATATAATTGAGGGTTCTACAGGTAAAATAAAAAATTATCTTCACAATTCCTTATCTTAATAATATTATTTATTTGAATTATTTTATGATATCCCTCATTTTTCTTTAACACTGTGCAGAATTTTTGATACATTTTGTTGATTTCCCCAAGGTGTTTAATTTTTTAATGAATTGATAATTTCAATACTTTGGTCTAATGAAATGTTTAAGTTTTCTAATTTATTAATTGATTCAACAATATTTACAAAGTTGGTTTGAATATGTGCCAAATTACTTTTTAATAACGGTTTTTTTTTAAATCCACACTTTTTTTATAGCACCTGAACTATATACTTCGAAGCCCCGCGCATATAGCTATTCCCCATCTAGTTATCACAGGTTCAGGTGGTAAAGGCACATTTGGTATACATGATTTTGAACTCTGTTTTACTATTAATCCACTTGTTCAGAAGAATTGATTTAGTTGGCATTATCAAACACTTTTGATAAACACTTAAACAAAACTTTACTGAACTAAATAGGGACAGGTCAGAACGACGATGGCAATTTGTGTTTTGCTAATACAAATTCTGGTAATTTGTTATTTTTTAAGCTTTCGGGAAAAAATATTGATTTATAATTTTATTTCATGCTGCCGGCAATCGGCTTATCGCATTATTGTCCATTAGGATCTATTTTTTTTTATTATAGCTAATACCAACTTTATGTTGCTAATACCAACTTTACCAATTGCATTGCTTGTGTCCTCAGATGTTTGTCAATATTGGAGATATATCTTAAAATAGGCACTTTTAATAAATGCATATGCACTTACACAATTTATCCAAAATATACAAATATGCACTTAGAGATATGGGTTGGTCGTATCGCATATGCGATATGTTGGTTGGTATATCGTATCGTTATGAGTGTGTGTCATGTCTGGACAAGCGAAGGTATAGGAAGAGGAAGAAGACCAGCTGGTCAACCGAGGAGTACCACAGAGCTTCAAGATAGACGCTTTAGACTAGACTACTGGCTCTGCGAAAACGTTTTGCTACTACGCGTCAATTCGCTGACCAATGGTGCGGGGTAGAAAGTAGACCTGTTACTATGCGTACACTATACCTTCGCATTCAAGCCTCTGGACTGGTCTCATTCCACCCTAGACTAGTGCTTCCTTTGACTGTGGACCACGTTCATCAACGTTTAAATTGGTGCAGAGATCGGCAGCAATGGGTGACAGAATGACATAATGTAGCATTCAGCGATGAATCGCGATTTTGTTTTGGAATGCATGATGGTCGTAGGAGTGTGAGACGCCGCATGGAGAGCGACGAGATATCAGGTTTGCTCTTGAGAGGCATGTACATAGGATAGATGGAGTAATGGTTTGAGGACTATTGCCTATGGTAGCCGATCACCACTTGTGTTTATTCGAAGCAGTATGACAGCTACGTGTTATGTTGATGCCATCTTACAAACCACTTCATTGCCTTATCTAGATGGCCATCGATACGTACTTTCTCAGCAAGATGACGCGCGTCCCCATATTGCGCGTCGACCTATGGACACTTTTCAAGAAGCTGGCGTTAATGTTTTGTCGTGACCACCCCGTTCACCAGAGTTAAATCCTCTCGAACCTGTCTGGGATATGATGAGAAGGAGACTGTTCACTTTGTATCATCCTCCACACACTCTGCCATAGATAATCCCTGAAGTTAAAGCTGCTTGGAACGAGAAGCAGATATCCATCATCTCATTTTGTCAATGCCTAGGCGTGTACAGGAGTGTATTCAGCTATGGGATCGCCCAACACATTTTTTTTATTAAATGTTATCGCCATAACAAAACAATGCTTGCCAACGTTATCCTTTAATTCTTGATGTAAATCTACAATGTTGCTAAATAATTATTAAGTCCAAGAAATTATTCCATCTGGGGTAACACTTCATGTAACACTTGGTGTAACATGATTCAGATTTGAAGAAGCATAAATCTGCAGTTTTTAGATTTTTGGTAAAAAATGGTGGTTTTCACTCCTTAAAAACAAAAACGACACATTTTAATTATGTAAGGAGAGGAAGGTAAGTATAAATCGCTAAATAATTTAATTTAAAAAAACTAGTTCTTGTGTAGTGTGTTAGTCCAGGGCGCATCCATTTTGAGATGGACGTTGAGAGGTGACTCAAAAGGAAAAATTCAATTTTTTAATTGGTTTTTTGATTATAACTTTAAAACTATTCATTTCTGAGAAAAGTTCTACTGACATAAAAGTTGCATAATTTAATTTTCTACAATACAGAATTGGTTATAAATTTAAAAAATAGTCACCGTTGTTGCAAAATAGCAATAATTGAGAAAAAAAAAACATACAAAAACCAGTATTTGCATTTTACGTTTTTTAACCATTTACGCAACACTTAGGACCTTCATATTTTACTCAGAAAAACTTTATGATACAATAAAACAACACTGTAAATTTCATTAAGATCGGTTCAATATATTTAGCAAAATAAATTTTGCAAGCCAGCTTTTGCAAAAAAAATTCATTTTTTTTAATGTTGCAGAACTGACAATAAAGCAGATAGCAAGTTGAATTTTTTTTGCTTATAGAAGTGTACTGTACCTTTCATTTGCAATTTGCAAAATTAAAATCGATTAAATACCACGACGCCGGCCTCAGGAAATTTTTTAAATAAACATTAATTTTTGGTGCTACGCGCAGGACAGCGGTGTTCGATTCACACAAGTTGATTTCCACCAAAATTTCTTCCAATCTTTATCTAATATATTATTTTCTTACTCTATATTTTGTTGTATTTTAATATTTTAATTCCACAAAAATCAAACTAATTTTATTATTGTTTGTGAAATATTGTTTAAACAATTTCATATGTTTAAAAATAATAAACTTTTATTCTCTAAGTTAAAATATATCAACAAAGAAAGTTTTTGCTAAAAAAAGTGTTATTTCAAAAGATAGAGTATGTGTTTTTATTTTGCAATAAACAAATTTATTTATTTATATCGAAATGTAATAAAAATTAAAATATATCAATCATTATCAAAGATCATGGGTATGCCCAATCAGAGCAAACTATCTGCTGTCCTGCGCGTAGCACCAATAATTAATGTTAATTTAAAAAAATTGCTGTGGTAATCAATCGATTTTAATTTTGCAAATTGAAAATGAAAGGTACAGTACACTTCTGTTCGTAAAAAAAATTTCAACTTGCTATCTGCTTTATTTTCAGTCCTGTAACATTTTGAAAAAATGAATTTGTTTTTGGGAAAGCTGGATTGCAAAATTTATTTTGCAAAATCTATTTAACCGATCTTAATGAAATTTACAGTACTGTTTTACTGTATCACAAAGTTTTTCTGGGTGAAATATGAAGTTTCTAAGTGTAGCATAGATGGTTGAAAAACGTAAAATGCGAATACTTGTTTTTGTATGGTTTTTTCGCAATTATTGCTATTTTGCAACAAGTGTGACTATTTTTTTGAATTTTTAACCAATTTTATATTGTAGGAAATTTAATTACGCAACTTTTATGTCAGTACAACTTTTCTCGGAAATGAATACTGTTAAAGTTATAATCAAAAAACGAAGAAAAAAATCGAATTTTTCCTTCATTTTTTGACATTTTGATTATTTAAACAACGTTCCCGACCTTTTTGAGTGGGAGGATAACTCATATATTATTATTTGATTTATTTTCAAGCAATTTCTGCAAAAAAATTTGAGTCACCTCTTAACGTCCAAATGTACTAATATTTTTACAGATGCGCCCTGGTCTAATCTATAATTTCTCATTAACATTCAGTACAGTGTTTCTAGCTTCTAGCATTGGATAACTAATTTCTTCTAAAAGTCATTAATTAGCCTAACTGGTTCAATTGGCATAGATAACAAATTATAAAAATTAATTTGTTTCGCAAAGGTAATTAATTTAATTACGGTTTTTATCTAATCTGCTACAATAGTGGTTATTGTAGCGTGATAAATCATTAAATTGACTTTATGTCATAAATTATAACATCATTTGTTCATGAAGATGTATTCGAAAGAAAAGATTAATGTATTATTTCTTCCTTATTGCAATTTTAAAGACAATCAAATACAATAAATAAAAATTTTAATGGGAACCGGCATTTTTATTATACATTATCTATGACATTATCTATGACACTTCCTGATGCTTTCCTAATTAGATTGAGACAGAAACGTAACAACACAACTTACTTTTTTATTGACTTGGCAAATCTGCAAAAGACAAACAAGCAGAAAAATAAGAATGAAGAAGATGAAATTCTCGACAAATGACATCAGTTAATAAAGAAAACTTTCGGATTTTTCTTCATTTCAGGAAAGAAAAATGAAAAAATTTAAGGATAAGGAAGGATAATACAAATATGTTAAAAACACATTGATTAAGTTTATCAATATGTGTTTTTAACATATTTATTTAATCCTTCCATATCCTTAAATTTTAAGTTAATATAGTTAGTATATAATGTACACATTGTATACAAAGCCTTCTAGACCAGGAAGGATCTGTTTTTAGGTGGATGTGAGAGGTGGCATTCGGATTTTTGCGAAAAAAATTAAGTGATAACTTCGTTAATAATAATTGACTTATACTCCTTCTCAAATATGCCTGGAACATCAATAAAAAAAATAAAATATTTAAAAATTTCAAAAAATTTCGTTTTTTTTTCTACTTTCTTTGCTTATAACTTTAAAACGATTCATTTTGGAACAAAGTCGTATAGGAATAAAACAAAGATAATTAAATTGTCTATCAGATAGGATTAGTTAAAAATGTCTTAATTTAACACCCTTGCTGCAAAATAGCAATAAATATAAAGTAAGGGGGCAAAACAAGCCTGTCTTTATTCAATTTTTTTTCCATCACTTAGGTTACACTTGGAACCTTCCTAATTCGCTTAGAAAATTTTTGTAATGTGCTGAAACCGTCCACCAAATTTCATTAAAATTGACGTACTAGATTTTGCATAATAATTTTGCAATCTAAACTTTTTTTAAAATATTAAATTTTTTTAAAATCTTGCACAACAAAAACTAGAACATACAAAGATTTGTCAATTTTTTTACATATAAAGAAGCACTCCACCTATCTAATTCACGTTACAGAATTGAAATCGGAATGTTTAAGCAGCCTCAGCAATGTTTTAAAGTTATAAACAATTTTTTGGCTTATAAACAAATTAGTCCTGTGTCCAGGAGGGGGTGCTACGGGATCCTTTATTTAGATGGACTTACTTAAGTTTTTTATGTATTTTGACACGTAGAACACGAATTTTTTGGGTAACAGTTGATCCGGATGTCGATAAGATTGTGATAAACAAAGAACTTGAGGAATTACATAACATCGATTTTTCGCAAAATAAAACATTTTTTTGTATTTCTTGGGTAATTCTAAGCAAAAATGTTCTTACAAGTTTTTTCGTAGGATGCATAGTTTTCGAGATAAACGCGGTGGAACATACAAAAAATCGAAAAATTGCAATTTTTGAACGAGAATAACTTTTGATTAAAAAATAAAATAGCAATTCTGCTGACAGCATTTGAAACCTTAAGTCAAATTATACCGGTTTTGATTATTTGCATTGCTAAAAATTAATGTTTTTATTAATTAACAAAGCTATTTGTTTATAAGACAAAAAATTGTTTATAATTTTGAAACTTTGCTGAGGCCCCTTAAATAATCCGATTTTAATTCTGTAAAGTGTATTAGATAGGTAGAGCACCTCTTTATATGTAAAAAATTAGCCAACTTCTAAATGGTCTACTTTTGGTTCAGAAAGATTTTTAAAAATTTTAACTTTTTTAAACACATTTAAATTGCAAATTTATTATGCAAAATCTATTAGGTCGATTTTAATGAAATTTGGTAGACCATTTAAGTAAGTTATAAGAATTTTTTAAGCGAATTACTAAGGTTCTAAGTGCTACCAAAGTAGTTAAGAAACATTGAATAACAACAGGCGTATTTTGCCCCCTTATTTTGTATTTATTGCTATATTGCAGAAAAGGTAATACCTTAAGACATTTTTGACCAGTCGTATATCATACAAAATTCAATTATCTTTATTTTATTTCTCTACGACTTTGTTCCAAAACGAACCGTTTTAAAGTTATAAGCAAAGAAAGCAGAAAAAAATCGACGTTTTTCAAAATTTTTAAATATTTTAATTTTTTTATTAATGTTCCGGGCATATTTGAGAAGGAGCATAAGTCAATTATTATTACTGAAGGTGTCACCTAACTTTATCTGCAAAAATCCGAATGCCACCTCTCACATCCAAAAATACACGTTTTTTTTACAGATTAGTCCTGGTCTATTCTGCATTCTGCTGATGGTTTTGCTGCACATATTTCTTCATTTACTAGAATGAAGACTGCTTCTTTGATTTTTCTGTTTTTCACGTGTTTCGTTCATGATGCATCTTTCCATTGTGCTCTGTATTCATTGTCCCCGGCATGTTTGCATATCTGTGATTTGATTCCTGTTTGTTCATCCTGACGCCTAGTGGTCTTGCAGTTTCTCCCATATAGAAATTGTTGCATTCACAGGGTATTTTGTAGATGCTGTTCTTTGACCTTCTTGTGTGTTGTTGGGTTTAGTTTGGGAGAGGATAGATCTGATTGTGTTGGTTGTTTTAAATGTTGTTGTGCTGTTGTAGTTGCTTTCTATTCTCTTTAATTTCAGCAACCATTTATAAATGGGTGCAAAAAGGTCTCTGAAATAGTGTAGAACTATACTAGGACAAAGACAGGCTAAATAGTTCATTAAGGGCCGTTCAGCCAAATTCGCAGCCGACGCACTAAAGACAGGGTGATAGTGGGACTCTTGACTGGACACTGTAGGCTCAACAATCGTTTGTGTCGTACGGGCTTGACGGAAGAGGATACTTGTCGGTTCTGCGTCAGTCTCTTTTTGTATAGACATGACTCTGTCTGTTTTTTCAATGTGCCTCTAGTAAGTTCTCGTTCCATCGTTTTCGTGGTCTTCCCACTGATCGTCTTCCTATTGGGGAACCGTCTCTCACTGTCCTTACTACTATATTTGTTGTAATTCAGCTTATATGGCCGTTCCATTTTACTCTGCTGTTTCTTATCCAGTTATTAATGTCCTCCACATTGCATATTCGTCGTATATCTGAACCTCAATCTATTCCCCTAGTGTCTTACAATCAATTTTTGGAGCGTTTTCATCTCTAGAATACTTTTTATCTTCACTGTGCCAGGTCGTGTTTTTGCGGAGTATGTCATTATTGGTCTGTTTTAAACTGTTTTTGGACTATTTTTCATATCCTCTCGTTTCTTTTTAGATATTTTTATTTTTCCATATTGTTTCATTCAGTTAATCTGCGGCTCTGTTTGCTCTATTCACTTGATCGCTTGTTCTATTATCTGACCCTTCAACTCTTTGTAAACATCATTTACATATTTCTAATATAAAGTAAATTTGCTGTTATAACCATGCATTTTGTCTTTTTTGTGGAAATTAATAGTTAAATTTTCTGGCGTTTATATTAAATCGGTACAGGTTACGTTGTAAATTAGCTTCACTTTGGAAGATTAGTATTGCGTCGTCTGCATATCAGATTATTTTAAGTTGTTTTTCTCCCATTTGGTATTCTTTTTTAGTTCTTAACTTTTTATTATTTCATACATGGTCAGGTTAAAGAATAGGGGCCTCAGGAAATCCCTTTGTCTTATGCCGTTGCCAGCTTCATTTTTTGAGTCAGTTAGTCCTTAGTACAATAAGTAAATACAAGAAGTCGATAACTTCCTTTGATTTTACCCTGTCAAATGTCTTACGATACGAAACATGTCGTTTTTTTGTATTCTAATGATTTCTCTAAAATTTGCCGATTATAAATATAGCGTCGGTACATGATCTTCCTGACCTAAAACTTTCTTCTTCTTTTGCTAATCTCAAGGCTTATTCTTCTTCTTCTTCTTCTTCTTTTTCTGTAGACATGACTGTCTGTTTTTTATTGTGCCTCCAGTAAGTTGTCATTCCATCATTTTCGCGGTATTTCCAGTGATCGTCTTCCGGTTGGGAAACCGTCTCTCGCCGGCCTTACTACTCTATTTGTTGCCAGCTTATGTGGTCGTTCCATTCTACTCTTCTGTTTTTCGCCCAGTTATTAATGTTGTCCACCATGCATCTCCCTCGTATATCTGCACTTCTAGCTCTATCCCATAGTGTCTTACCATCGATTTTTCGAAGTGTTTTCATCTATGCTGTTTCTAGCATTCTCAATTTCAAGGATATGAAAGCTTATTAAGAGGATAGGACTGGATGAGGAAATCATCCAGCCCTACTAAGTGACACAGGAAAGCACAATAGATCTGTAAAGCTCACAGTATGTTAGGTGAAGAATGGCCTCAGATTAATCTGTATTCTATAATCTCTTCGAATCGCTTCTGCTATTTTGTAAAATTTGTTTTTTGTAAGTGACAGTAAAACTATAATATTTTTTATGCACGACCGGGCGGTAAAGTCCATATTATGTATACATTTGGCGGGTGTAAAGTGCCACTTTAGCGCCCGTGGGCTTCTTTATCGACCGCCGGACGGTAATGTTAGATGGCGGATGTGGTTAGTGAAACACAAAGTTTTTATTTATTGTATTTTATTTCAATAAAGACCTTATCGTATATTTTCTTAGATTTAGCGGGTAATAAACTTAATTTTGCATCTTCTGCTGCTTTAAAAATTTCCGGTGGTGTTCCAGAAAATGTTTCATCGTCACTAGTTTCCATTATAAAAAAAATTCTTAAAAATGTGTTATGAAACTTTCAATACGATAAATAATGGCGACTTACTATTCTTCACTTATTTACTTTGTTGCTAGAGTAACGCGAACATAGCTATAGAGATTACTGTTCCATCATATTATTATTTCTTACACATATTTCTTTCAATATGACATTTTTTATTAACTAACCAATACAAATTATTTGGTGAATTGTTATACAGGATGAGTTTTAATAAATTGAGCTATAAAATTCATGCAACTTTTGAAAGGGTATTTATAATAAATTGCTCGCAAAAGGTGGGAAGAAAAAGAAGAATTAAAAAATAATCACTAAGACGATCGTGCAAGTAAGTTTGTATCTTTATTAATAAATGAGCATTAAAACAGTCGTGCATAAAAATTTGTATGTATTTCGGGCGTAAACAGAGTTTATGGACCTTACGTGTTAATAGCCCTCGCCTATCGGCTCGGGCTCTTACTTACACGTCACGATCCATAAACGCCTATTTTACGCCCTTGATACATAAATAACTATTGACTGGAATACATATACAAAAACCATTTTCGATGCAGCTAATTTGCTAATAATAATTCAACTATCTGTTGGTGTGTGTTAATACACAGACATTGTTGCCTGAATGCTTCTTCTTCTTCTTTTGCCCTTTAATTCGTCCAATTTTTAACATAGGCTTCCCCCAGTTTCCTTCATTCGCTTCTGTTGAGTGCCTGATTGCTTAAGACACTCTAAATCTCAAAAGCTTCAATCGTGTTTAATATTCCAAATTTTTACGGTTTCCGCATCATTTAACATTATGGACCAGTCATTTATTAATAAAATAATATCAATAAAGTAAAAGAAATAATACCACGATACGTAGTAATGCTAATAAAATATGCAACCTCATAATTTTTTTCTGTTCGATCTTTAGGATTGAAAGTACCGCGAATTAACCAAATTGATTAAAAATAACATTTTCTTAATCAAATCAAATTTTCGCCCGATTTGTTAATTTGTAGGTCAATCATAGCTTGATCTATTTGAGATGACAGATTACTAGAACTCGGAAGATAATCATCTGTCAGTTTTATGGTATTAAGTTATTAATATTGTTATACAAAGAACGTTCAATTTGGACTGGTATTTTAAGGCGGCCGACCTTGTTCTGTCTTTCGTTCGTGAAATATTTTGTTGGGAATTATGCAACAGCTGTTATTAGGAGGACATCGCGAATTTAAATTTATTGTCTCTTTGACTCCTTGGCATGAAAAAAATTAGTAAAAGAATGTTGATTGAACAACATATGAAAATAACAGCATAAACTGCAGATTACTATTAGATATTAATGGAGTCAGTTTAGTGCACCTACATTAATAAAATCTTTTATGATTGTGTTATTTAGACGCAAATGGCGCAAAATGTCGCCTGTCAAAATTTTCAATGTGTTTTAAATATATTCATTTTTTTCCAATCCTGAGAAAACTATTAAGTACCTATTTTTGAAAATTTTAAACGCACAATAAAAGATTACTTTATTACCGAGGGCCGAAAGTTCCTTAGAATAAATAAAAAGTTTCTTTTGAACAAAATATTTGCAATTAAAAATCGCACTAAATTGTCTCTTTTATTTTCACCCTCTAACTTATTAAAATAAATATTATAGAAGTTTTCATGGACTTTCCGCCCTCAGTAACAATGCAATCTTTCATTCTGCGTTTAAATTTTTCAAAAATACTTATTAGTTTTCTCAGGATTCGAAAAAAAAAGAATACATTTAAAACACATTGATAATTTTGACAAGCGACATTTTGCGCCTTTTCCCTTAATAATTTAATTGTTTATATTATTGTATCTCCTACATTATTAGAGATATTTAATTTTACCAAAATGGAAATTGTTCCTTTCGAAAAAATAAACAAAATGGCATTTTGGTAAAATTTGGTCCGATTGTTCGCACCGGAGCTATAACAAATTTCGTGAAAAACAATTGCAAAATGGGCATTCGATGGAGCTTTTCCAAGTATAACTCAGTTTTCATGCGTGCCATTAACTTTCAAAACATCCTATTTTAAAGGTAGTTGTTTCACCTCTACAAAAACCTTTGCAAAATTACTTTATCTTTATTAATAAAAAAGGTATAAGAATTAAACTTGTTTATAAGAGATTTGAACAAAATTAAGCTATAAAATTTGAAAATATGGCAAATGGAAGTTATTATTAGATAATTTTACTGATATTCAAAACAAAAAGTTTTGAATGGGACATTTTCCGAGGAATTACAAATTGAGCCAGATTTATGATCCGCGCTGAAATATGCTCCAACATCTGTCGATTAGTCCAGGGCGCATCTGTTTTGAGATGGACCTTGAGATGTGACTCAATTTTTTTTGCAGAAATTGCTTGAAAATAATTCAAATAATAATATTTGAGTTATCCTCCCACTCAAAATGGTCCGGAACATTGTTTAAATAATCAAAATGTCAAAATATGAAGTATTCAATTTTTTTTATTGGTTTTTTGATTGTAACTTTAAGACTATTCATTTCTGAGAAAAGTTGTACTGACATAAAAGTTGCGTAATTAAATTTCCTACAATACAGAACTGGTTAAAAATTTAAAAAATAGTCACCCTTGTTGCATAATAGCAATAATTGCGAAAAAAACCATACAAAAACAAGTATTTGCATTTTACGTTTTTCAACCATTGGTGCTACACTTAGGATCTTTATATTTTACCCAGAAAAACTTTATGATATAGTTAAACAACACTGTAAATTTCATTAAGATCGGTTTAATAGATTTTGCAAAATAAATTTTGCAATCCAGCTTTCGCAAAAAAATTCATTTTTTTTTAATGTTGCAGGACTGAAAATAAAGCAGATAGCAAGTTGAATTTTGTTTTGCTTATAGAAGTTTAATGTACCTTTCATTTGCAATTTGAAAAATTAAAATCGATTAATTACCACGGCGTCAGGAAATTTTTTAAATAAACATTAATTTTTGGTGCTACGCGCAGGACAGCGGTGTTCGATTCACACAAGTTGATTTTCACCAAAATTTCTTCCAATCTTTATCTAATATATTATTTTCTTACTCTATATTTTGTTGTATTTTAATATTTTAATTCCAAAAAAATCAAACTAATTTTATTATTGTTTATGAAATATTGTTTAAACAATTGCATATGTTTAAAAATAATAAACTTTTATTCTCTAATTTAAAATATATGAACAAAGAAAAGTTTTTGCTAAAAAAAATGTTATTTCAAAGAATAGATTACGTGTTTTTATTTTGCAATAAACAAATTTATTTATTTATATCGAAATGTAATAAAAATTACAATGTATCAATCATTATTAAAGGTCATTGGAATGCCCAATCAGAGCAAACTATCCGCTGTCCTGCTCGTAGCACCAATAATTAATGTTTATTTAAAAAATTTCCTGACGCCGTAAGGGTTAATTGATTTCAGTTTTGCAAATTGCAAATGAAAGGTAGAGTACACTTCAATAAGCAAAAAAAACTTCAACTTGCTATCTGCTTTATTTTCAGTTCTGTAACATTTTGAAAAAATAAATTTTTTTGCGAAAGCTGGATTGCAAAATTTATTTTGCAAAATCTATTGAACCGATCTTAATGAAATTTACAGTATTATTTTAATGTATCATAAAATTTTTCTGGGTGAAACATGAATATCCTAAGTGTAGCATAAATGGTTGAAAAACGTAAAATGCGAATACTATTTATCTTTGTTGAGTATATGTTGCCTACATTTTAAGATTTTTGTCTTTTTTAATAAAAATCTTTGACTAAATAGGCGCCTTTTTCTTCATAATGTATTGCCTATAAATCCCACAAATCAAATAAAGCATTTGATCAAATATCGCTTATAAAAATTGTTACGGCAAAAGTTACAGTGTGTTATTACTTTTTTTTTTCATTTCGTAATAAATATTTCACTGTGTATTTATACATTTTTACCAAAATCGGCACCGACCTATATCTTTAGACAAGGAATGTTATTTTATTTGTTATTCCATATTATAATATTACAGGAAGCGTCTCGTTTACGTCACTTCTTGTATAATAAATGAAACATTTTGTTTCTGGTCGAAAGAGATATTAAACAAAACAATTAAATCTGTTTATCATATTTATAGAAAACGGATCTCTTTCATCTGTACAAATATTGACTAACATGATGGCATTACAATCCAAAGAATTACATTTTTTAAGAAAAACGATCACTATATCACATTCGGTGGAAAATTGAAAGTAATACAAATAACAGGAATTAGGCTATTGATTATGTACTATAGAAAGGAACTACAACGTTAACGGGGTTTTATTATTTCATATGGTCAATGAATCTCTCTATATGAAAAAACCGCGGAGTGCTACCATTTAAAGGGGTGCGTTTTTGAGAAATGGGTGAATTAGTCCCTGGGCACAGGTTACATTAGGGTGAGTTCTATGCACTTTTGGTACAAACACGTCGATATAAAAATTATTTCTGGTTAAATATTCTATCTAAATATAACTTTTTAAAGTCAAAGATACTTTTTTTACAAAAATATATTCAAAAGAAAAAGCACAAAGAAACCCAAAAGAAAGAAATTTTGTTTTTTGTCCCATAACTTTTGTCCACGGGGATATAGCTATACACATTGCTTCACAGAAAAAAAACTTACATATTTTCTCTTTAAAATGATGTTTAGTAGAGGTCATTGGGATTTACAGTTTTCGAAATATGATTTTTCAAAGTTTTTACAGCAATTTTGGGCAATTTTCCTTGTTATTTCGCAAATATTGTTCTGTAACTTTTTTCTACGTAACTTTAGATATATGCAATGGTACATATAAGAGGAATAGAAATCAATTACTTTAAAATGGTCTACTGTATAATGTTGTACGACTTCTTTTAAAGAGGTTATCTTTTTCAAGACTTTTAGCGAGTTTTTATATTTTTTACGATTATTTTTTAAATTTCCCATGATAACTTTTTTTTCTATATGATATATATTATATTATAATAAAAAAGAAAGCTTATTCTGTTTACTTTAAAATGGTGTATGTATTATTAAAATTCTAGGGGTATTTTTGAATAAGATATGCTTTTTCACATTGTAATAAGTACTTGCAACGATTTTTGATTTTAGGATTATTTTTTAAATTCCTCATTATAACTTTTTTATGTGATTGTGTGTTATGATTGAATCTTATTTTTTATAGGTAAGACTTTGGATCCACTTGACTCGGTCGGAAAAACTTGAAAATATGGATTAATTCCAATATTTACTGTCAAAGCTCCTGCACCACAAGTTTTGCTTGAAAAAATAGCATGTAAATGTACCAAAGGATGTACAAAAAACTGCGGTTGTAGGAAGATAGGAATTAGTTGTTCAATATTCTGTAAAGGGTGCATGTGTATGGGTACTAATTGTGGGAACTCTAAGATAACTGAGGTGTCAGAGGAAGATATTGAAGCTAATGCTAACGAAGAGATGGACTTTGATTTTGAAAATTTTTTAAATGTCAACGTTTAAATAATTTTAAATAAAGTGATGTTTTTTAAGACTAATGTTTATGTAATTTTTGTAAAAGAAATAATTTTAAATAATACAGGTAAAAAAATATCAAAGAATCACTCGGTTTTCATTATGTATTTAAATATAGATGATACACCATTTTAAAGAACAGAAAGTAAGCCCTCTTTGTTGCGCAATATATAGATAGTATATTCATGTACAAGAAAAAAAAAGTTATAATGAGACATTTCAAAAATAATCGTAAAAAATGTAAAAAATAATATTTTTTTTATATTAGGTATTATATAATATATAATATATTATATAATAATTTTGTTTTATTTTTATATTATATTATAAAAAAAATCGTTAAAAGTATAAAACCTTGAAAAACCATAATCTCTTAAAAAAAAGTCGTACAACGCTATACAGTAGACCATTTTAAAGGTAATTGATTTCTATTCCTATTACGTGTACCATCGCATATACCTAAAGTTACGTAGAAAAAAGTTACAGAACAATATTTGCGAAATAACAAGGAAAATTGCCCAAAATTGCTGTGAGTGGCGAATTTTGAAAAATCATATTTCGAAAATTGTAAATCCTAACGACCTATACCAAACACCATTTTAAAGAGAAAATATGTAAGTTTTTTTTTCTGTGAAGCAATGTCTATACCTATATCTCCGTGGACAAAAGTTAGGGGACAAAAAACAAAATTTCTTATTTTTGGGTTTCTTTGTGCTTTTTCTTTTGAATATATTTTTGTAAAAAAAAAGTATATTTGACTTTAAAAAGTTATATTTAGATAGGAAATTTAACCAGGAACAATTTTTATGTAGACGTATTTGTACCAAAAGTGCATAGAACTCACCTTAATGTAACCTGTGCCCAGGGACTAATTCACCCATTTCTCAAAAACGCACCCCTTTAAATGGTAGCACTCCGCGGTTTTTTCATATATAGATGTCCATTGACCATATCAAATAATAAAACCCCGTTAACGTTGTAGTTCCTTTTAGCTATCTTATTTTGAATATAATCAATAGCCTAAATGTATGAGCCTTTTTAAAGATTTACAACCAAAATAATGACGTGCATTATAATAACCAAGAAATTACATTTAAATAGATTAAACATTTATAAGTTAAAATTTTGTACTTAGGTACGTTAGGTATAAGATCATTCAAGTGTGTTATTAGTAATCTATAGGACCCGATATAAAGTCGATCTGCATCTAATGGAAAAAAATTATTTGGTATGTAATTAAAAATTATAAAGAATAATAATATAAGTACCATATAATTTTGTTCTGACTTTAATAAAATTAATCAATAATTCAAAAATAGTTTTCTTTATAAATTGAAAACAAAAATTTTCGGCCCGGACAGATATTATTTTATATTTAGAATAGAATAGATAGTGTAGGAAACAAAGGTTGAACCTTGCAAAATGGACACAAGTCTGGTTTTATTTTTTTTTCTGATATATCAAGGGGTTCTTATTATAAGACTACGTTTTTCTGAAAAAATTTCGCCCCGGAACCCCCCTTTTCACCCCTTTAAAGGGGGTAATTTGTGGTTTTTGTGAAACGTAGCCCTTCCTGTACCTTTTACAAAAAATTTATTTCATAGAAATATGAAGAGGACTATATTTTCTACGATTTATTTCCAACAGCATATGATTATCATCCACCGTTTAGTAGGGGTGGCGCCCCAAAGTTGACAAGTTTTAAAAAAAGATGTTTTAAAAAAATATATATTTTTCCCTAACTGTAACGGAAATTAAGAAGAAATCCTACCGCAATTATTCACAAATAATTTATTGATTTTTTTGTATAGGTTTCACTTAAGGGTAATTGCCCATTTTTTAATTACAGGGTGTTACATTTTAAAAAACCCCTTTTTATACCATCTGAACCGTTTATGCTAGAGTAAAAAGACTTTCAGAGATTACCCATATACTGGTGCTATTTACAAATTTGTATAATGCACCCCCATTTTTTTCCCGGAACCACCCCGAAAAAAAGAAAAATTAATAAATAAAGTGATTTTCTTGGAATTCTTCACACACAATGCCCTTTATTAATATGCTTCATACATAATTTTGTGCACGTTATTAATACCCATGCATGGACACCAAAAGCAATTTCCTAGTGCAACCCCTGTAGCAAAAAAAAAAATAAATAAAATGGGGGGTTGAATTTTTTTTTGTTTTTTGCTTTTTGATCCATATGGGCATATGCTTCATCAATAGTGCTTTTCAAAAATATATATGGTTATTGCAACATCTCTGCGGAAACCACCCCTATCCTTGAAAATATACTGCAGAAACTACCCCTATCCCTTGGCAAGCATGTTTTTACGATTTTCTCATTACCTATGCATTATTTTTAAACAAAACTTATACAAGGTTAAAGACCACTATTTACTCTAAAAATTAGGTCCTATTCATTTTTTTCGTATAAGCAACCGTTACGGCACAGTGGCGCCGTAAACCTCATATATGCTTTGGCGGGCTCCAGTTTTTGTTTTTTTTTTTCGTCATCTGTTCGTTTTATTGATAAAGTACTTATGTAAAATAAAACAACACAGTGTAAACTACAAATTATGACTTATGCACATTTTACAGTCTTTGCGCCCCAAAGCCACAGTGGTGGCCCAAAATCAATTTTTGCATATTTTCGCCACCTACACGCATTTTATTGCCTTAATGCTACCTTAATAGCACAATATTCACCCTTAAGTGGTCGCTAAGCAGTGATGGATCCAGGGAGGGATGATGGGGGCGATCACCCCCCCCCTCTCCAACCAAGTGGTAGTATATTTAAAGATTATAAAAATATTTATTTATTTTTATAGAAATTTAACCAATTGGCACACCCCTCTTAACGATGCTGGATCTGCCACTGTCGCTAAAGCATAAAAAGTACGCCATTTTTACAAAATTATAATATAATATAAGTATTTCTCTAAAAATAAATGAATATTTTTATAATCTTTAAATATAATATCACTTGGCTTGAGAGGGGGGGGTGATCACCCCTATCACCCCTTCCTGGATCCGCCAGTACTTAGCGACCACCTAAGGGTGAATATTGTGCTATTAAGGTAGCATTAATGCGATAAAATGCGTGTAGGTGGCGAAAATATGCAAAAATTGATTTTGGGCCACCATTGTGGCTTTGGGGCGCAAAGACTGTAAAATGTGCATAGGTCATAATTTGTAGGTTACACTGTGTTGTTTTATTTGACATAAGTACTTTATCAATAAAACAAACAGATGACGAAAAAGAAAACAAAAACTGGAGCGCGCCAAAGCATATATGAGGTTTACGGCGCCACTGTGCCGTAACGGTTGCTTATACGAAAAAAATGAATAGGACCTAATTTTTAGAGTAAATAGTGGTATTTAACCTTGTATAACTTTTGTTCAAAAAGAATGCATAGGTAATGAGAAAATCGTAAAAACATCCTCGCCAAGGGATAGGGGTAGTTTTTGCAGTATATTTTCAAGGATAGGGGTGGTTTCCGCAGGGATGTTGCAATAACCATATATATTTTTGAAAAGCACTATTGATGAAGCATATGCTCATATAGATCAAAAAGCAAAAAACAAAAAAAAATTTCAACCCCCCAATTTATTTGTTTTTTTTTTGGCTGCAGGGGTTGCACTAGGAAATCGCTTTTGGTGTCCATGCATGGGTAATAATAACTTGCACAAAATGATATATGAAGCATATTAATAAAGGGCATTGTGTGCGAAGGATTCCAAGAAAATCACTTTATTTATTAATTCTTCTTTTTTTTGGGTGGTTCCGGGGAAAAAATGGGGGTGCATTATACAAATTTGTAAATAGCACAAGTACATGGGTAATCGCTGAAAGTCTTTAAACTCATGCATAAACGGTTCAGATGGTATAAAAAGAGGTTTTTTAAAATGTAACACCCTGTAATTAAAAAAAGGGCAATTGCCCTTAAGTGAAACCTATACCAAAAAATCAATCAATTATTTGTGAATAATTGCGGTTAGATTTTTTCTTAATTTCCTTTACAGTTAGGGAATAATATATTTTTTCTAAAATATCTTTTTTAAAAACTTGTCAACTTTGGGGAGCTACCCCCGCTAAACAGTGAATGATAGACATATGCTGTTGAAAACAAATCGTAGAAAATATAGTCCTCTTTATATTTCTATAAAAGAAATTTTTTGTAGAAGGTACAGGAAGGACTACGTTCCGCAAAAACCACAAATTACCCCCTTTAAAGGGGTGAAAAGGGGGGTTCCGGGGCGAAATTTTTTCAGAAAAAGTTAGTCTTATAATAAGCACCCTTTGATATACCAGAAAAAAAATAAAACCGGACTTGTGTCCATTTTGCAAGGTTCAAGCTCTGTTTCCTACACTAAGAATAGGATAGAGATATGCTTTATTGCCATGAAAAATTTTACTATTTTATCGACAAAGCTTATAGTCAAAAAACAAAACAGTAACAATCCAATTTACTAAAATTACATAAATCGTCAATATATTTAAATAATAATAATAATAATGAAGTTCAAACAGAAATAATCAAATGCAAAAATTTAAATAAATTGCAAATGCATAGTGTACCTAATAAATAATAAAAAAGGTTTAAAAGTTAAAAAGTTAAGCTGCTGCATATGACACCCAAATATAGATAAAAAAATAATAAAAATACTACTTGTGCAAAGGGTAGGTACTGTAATTTCTTAGTTATTGACTAAAAAAATCTACTGAATAATATGGTCTTTCAGACAGGTAGGCTTTTGCCAGTTTACGGAATTTGTGGAAAGATGGTGCCGATTTTAGTTGTAGGGGGAGATGGTTGTACATTTTTTTTGCGGAATATAATATCGATTTCTTTACTAACTCCGAGGACGGGGTCGGCAAATAGACGTCAAACGTAGAATTTCTCGTGAAGTAGTCATGATTAGGTCTTGGTGGACCCGAAGTCTTGGATCTTGGATCATTCGAAACAAAAAAGGTCTTTTGTAATTTTTCTCTTAAGTTGATCGTTTTCGAGTTACCTACAAACAATTTAAAACTAAAAGAAAAACAAAAATGACGATTTTTAGGCTCAAAAACACAAGTAAAAACTATTATTTTTGTAATCATCAATAGGCTAGGTCGACCTGCACCTATCGGCTTTTCGGATGAAACATTTTTTTTTTATTAAAATTCATACATAGACAAATATTACTTGCATGGGTTGCCTATCAAAACCTTGTCATAGCTATGCGTAAGGGGGGCGTAGGGTTTGAAATAAACATTTCTTGCACATTTTTTTTTTGAAAGTATGGTAGAATTTCTTTATTTTTAAATTAAATAAGCATTTTCAGTACAATTCATAGATTATCCACAAAAAAACTCAAGGAAAAATATTGAAAAATAAGCCAACGTGGCAGGTTTTTAAAGACACCTCAAAAAACAATGAATTTTGCGGTGGACATCAGAACTCATCATTCCTTGAGGTAACGCAGTCGAGATATTTTTTGTTTTATGCTTATTTTTTGTTTAACTATAATAAATATGTTGATTTTCAACTTTTTGCAAAAAAATTCGTTGTTTTGACTTCTGAGTGATATCAAAAAGGTAAAAGTCGATAAAACTAAAAAACTCGACAGCTTTACCTTGAGAAACTCATAAGGTAATATTTTTGACTTTTTTGTTTACCATGATCCAACTGTAAGTTCTGATGTCCACCGCAAAACGGTTCCAAAGTTACGGAGGCAGTATAGTATAATTTGTCCAAAAAAGGCCTAACCCAGACATCCAAACTAAAAGTTTTCCACCAACACCAAATTGTTCTATATGGTACACATATTGTTCAGTAAAAAGTTACAAGATTTTGAACGTCCGCATTGGGGGGGAGATGGGTTAGAAGTCCGTAAATTAGAAGTCTTTTTTACGTTTTTCGTCAATATTTCTAAAACTATGCTTTAGCTTAAACAATGTTCTATACAAAAATCTTCTACATACAATTTAAAATAAAAAAGGTTGTATTACGAGGAAAAGTTCAACCTGCCTTGAACCCTTTTTAAAAAAGGTTGTATTCATAATTGTTATAAAATCAACGGTTCCAGAGTTACGGAGGGTGAAAAGTGGAGGTTTTCGATACTTTTTATATTTATTGGGCAATTTATAATATTACTACTGATGAAAGAACAGGATTCTGTTTTGTAAATAAAATTTGCTATTTCAGTGGCCGATGGTATGTTAGTGATAAGCCCTTGAAGAAACGTCAACCCCACCACCCAAAAACATCATCAATTTCCCAAATACTATAAAAAGTATCGAAAACCTCCAGTTTTCACTCTCCGTAACTCTGGATTTAATTTTATAACAATGTATTATGTACAGGACCTTTTTTGTTTTAAATTTTATGTAGAACTTTTTTGTATAGAACATTGTTTACGCTAAAGCATAGTTTTATAAATATTGACGAAAAACGTAAAAAATTACGAATTTACCGATTTTTCCCCCCTCTACCCTCTAAACCCGACGCTCAAAATGGTGTGACTTTTTTCTGAACATTATGTGGACCACATAGAACAATTTGGTGTTGGAGGATAACTTTCACTTTGGATGTCTGGGTATTGCCATTATTTGGATCAATTGTATCATACTAATTCCGAAGTTCATGATTTAAATAGCATTGACATTTAAACTATGCATCTATCAATAATTTTTATTTTTAATTAAATTTCAACAAATTACTCAAAAATACCGGTAGCATAACTTATCAAAAACGTAACTAAAACTGACGGTGTAGATAATCACTTCCGTAACATATGACATGCAACAAATATATTGTAAAACAAAAATGATGTAAATTATACAGGGTGTCCCGAAAAGATTGGTCATAAATTATACACAGATTCTGGGGTCAAAAATAGGTTGATTGAACCTCACTTAGCTATATACAATAGTGCACACAAAAAAAGTTACAGCCCTTTGAAGTTACCAAATGAAAATCGATTTTTTTTTCATATATCGAAAACTCTTAGAGATTCTTATCGAAAATAAACATGGTCAATTTTTATAGCAGCAACATTTTAAAAAAGATTAAAGTGAAATTTTTGCACCCCATAACAATTTTATGGGGGTTTTGTTACCTTAAACCCCTCAAACTTTTGTGTACGTTCCAATTAAATTATTATTGTGGCACCATTAGTTAAACACAATGTTTTTAAAACTTTTTTGTTATTTAGAACTTTTTTGATATTCCAATGTTTATCGAGATATCTTGAATATTTGTCGAATCCACCACATATTTGTATATGGTTAAGTATACAAGTATGATTTATGTCTAACAGGCAAAAAAGTTTTAAAAACACTGTGTTTAACTAATGGTACCAAAATAATAGTTTAATTGGAACGTACACAAACATTAGGGGGGTTTAAAGGAGCAAAACCCCCATAAAAATTTTATGTAAATATATTAAAAAAGAAGCCGCATCTCGATAAAAACTGGCTTATCGAAAAAATACTAAGAGGCAAAAAAGTTTTAAAACGTTGTGTTTAACTAATAGTACCACAATAATGAATTAATTGGAAGGTAAACAAGAGTTTGGGGAGTTTACGAGAACAAACCCCCTATAAATTTTTATGGGGTGAACAAATTTCATTATAATTTTCTTTTAAGATGCTCCTACCATAAGAATGATACATGTCCATTTTCAATAAAAAATCTCTAATAGTTTTCGATATATTGAAAAAAAAATCGATTTTCATTTTGTAACTTCAAAGGGCTGTAACTTTTTTATGAGCACATTTGTACTAAGGTAAGTTAGGTTCAACCAAACTGTTTTTGACCCCAGAATGTGTGGTATAATTTATGACTAATCTTTTCGAGACACCCTGTATATATTTATAAACGAACTAAAATAATATACAGTGTGATTGATTAGTACGGTAAAGCTCAATAGCTCCGCTATAGTAATAGATAGCAATAAAAGTTAATAACAAAAATTTTAGCTACCTTTGAGCTTCACATTACAAAATTAGTTAGAATGTTACAGGGTGTTCGGTAACACAGTGGCAGACCTAACTTTTGTTTTTTTAAATGGAACACCCTATATTTTATTTTATATTCGAAATCCTGTTAACTTCTCCATCACAAAAATATAAAGGTTTGTAATGTTATACAGGGTATTTACAAAGTTATAACCAATTTTGTATGAAAATCGTAACAAGTTCAACTCCCTGTATAAATAAAAATAAGCACAACAGCAATGGTTTATTAATGCCATATTTTTTATTTATTGTCAAAATTTTTAAGAATTATTGATATTGCTAATTTTCTTTATATCAAATACAGGGTGAGTCAAAACACAAGTATATTATTTTCTCAGTAATGTTAAATGGAACACCCTGTATTTTATATCATTATTGAAAAGTAACATTAGCGTACTTTAATTTTTATATAACATTCCCTATGCTCAAATTTATTAGTTTTCGAGATATTTTCATTTTTCAGAGCAAATTATTTTAGGTGTTTAAATTTATCTAAATTTTAAGTAAGCCATCACTGAATTGACAATTGAAGATTACCGATTATCAATCCGGTAATCAATGTAACACTGCAGCAAATAAAGAAATAAAAATAATTTATTAGTAATACATTTTACAAACAAAAACAGAACCACTACATGCAACATTTTTGAAACAATTAAAAACTATCTTTTTATGTAAATGCAACAAATAAACAAAGAAAATTAGTAATAAATTTTACAAAAAAAAACACACAAACACAAAATACAATATTTTGTGAAGACAATTAAACACTACTTTTTTATGTAAATGTAACAATGTAACAAATAAAGAACGAAACATAATTTATCAGTAATACATTTTGCAAAAAAACATGTTTGAAAAAATTAGAAGCTACTTTTAATAAAATATTTTTAATATTTAATTACATAAGGTGTTCAAAATTATCTCCTAACACATTTATGTACGCCTAAAAACGATCATTGAATGAGCTACTTACTCTACGGAGCATTTGTAAATTAACACATCGAAATACACTTTGTATTCTACTTTTCATCTCATCCCTTGTTGTTGGAGGTATTTTATAAACTTCATTATTAACGTAACTCCAAAAAAATCAGTCCAGTTTATTAAATTCTGGTGATTTGGGTGGCCACGCTAATGGTCCATAGAAAAATGAAAATATCTCGAAAACTAATAAATTTAGACATAGGGAATGTTATCTAAAAATTAAAGTACGGTAATGGTACTTTTCAATAGTGATATAAAATACAGGGTGTTCCATTTAAAATTACTGAGAAAATAATGTACTTGTGTTTTGACTCACTCTGTATTTGATATAAAGATAATTAGCAATATCGACCATTCTTGAAAATTTTGACAATACGTTAAAAAATATGGCATTAATAAGTCATTGTTGTTTTGCTTATTTTTATTTATACAGGGAGTTGAGCTTGTTACGATTTTCATATAAAATTGGTTATAACTTTGTGAATACCCTGTATAACATAACAAACCTTTATATTTTTGTGATGAAGAAGTTAACAGGATTTCGAATTTAAAATAAAATATAGGGTGTTCCATTTAAAAGAACATAAGTTTGGTCTGCCACTGTGTTATCGAACACCCTGTAACATTCTAACTAATTATGTAATATGAAGCTCAAAGGTGGCTAAAATTTTTCTTATTAACTTTTATTGCTATCTATTACTATAGCGGAGCTATTGAGCTTTACCCTACTAATCAATCACTCTGTAGATGTTTTCGTAATACATTCAAATATTCATTAATATATTCATCTATCTATCTATGTAAGGATTTTTATAGCTGTCGCCGCCTTTTTTCTTTCAGCCAACGTGTCCAGTCGTTTCTGTTCTGCCATTCTCCGTCTCTAAGGTCTCGTCTTTCCATGGCCTCGTCCACTTCATCCCTCCATGATCTTCGGGGTCTACCTCTTCTTCTCTTTCCTATTGGACTCCAATCCGAAATTTTTGATATCCACCTTGTACGATCTGCTCTTCTCCCATGTCAATACCAAATTAAACGTTTTTCTTCAATGTAGCTGAGAATGTCTTGTTCTAGTGACATTCTTCGTTTTATCTCCTCATTTCTAATGCGATCTATTCGTGTTACACTGCAGCTTCTTCTCATGAAGTCCATTTCAGTTGCCTTAATTTTGGACCTGTTTCGTTTGTTTATACCCAATTCTCTGCTCCATAGGTCATTATAGTACGTGTGTTATGTATTCTCTTCTTTGAATTCCTGGTAATCTGTCTATCCCACAATACCCGGTTCATTTGTTTAATACATGTTCTTGTCTGTGCTAATCTGCTGGTTATCTCTTGCTCAGTGGTTCCATTCTTTGAGAGGATGAATCCTAAGTAATTAAGTTTTCCGTGTCGTTAATTTCACTATCATCGTCCATTTCCAAGTTTCCCACTGGTTCTCGTACTGTTGTTATGTATTCGGTCTTTTCTAGGTTTATTTCCAGTCCATTTTTTGTGTGTTGTTCTTCTAATTTTCGGAGCATATAGGACAGATCTTCTTCATCTTGAGCCGTGACCACTTGGTCCCATCCCTTCACATTTCCTTTTCCATGGTTTTCATATTTGTTCTAGGAATATCTTTAACAGTGTTGGAGATGTAGAGCATCCCTGCAATAAGCCTTTTGTGGTCTTAAATTCGTTGGAGTATTTATTGTCGGTTTTAACTCTTACCCTGTTGTTGTTGTAAAGGTTTTTTACGGCTTCTATTAACCTCTGAGTTATTCCGATGTGCCTCCTGATGAGAGACTAATAGGTTTCGAAACCGGTAGAGATGCTTGCTGAATTCTCTGATTGAACTGGAATAATGATGCGGCTGTAGTTTCGTGTTCCAAAGAAATTGAAAATGGTTATTCATTTTTGATTTACATGTTTACTCTGATTGGAGTACGAAGGGAACCATTATCGTTGGGACTTTACCGCGCTGAGCAGATGGGACGTGAATTATAAATTGCAAAATTCCCTCATCTTCCTTAGTCTCAGCATCCGTTATGACTTGCAAATTGTAGAAGCCTCGGAGGTGTTACCAGATAAGGTTCCCATTGTTTTCAGTCTGGTAGGATGTAGAATAACATTTTTGGATGTTTTATGTGCTATTAGATTGAAAACTTAGTTTTTGCTAGCAGTTGCCGCTAGGGCATCCCTGCCATTTCGTTCGTTGTAATCCGTGACTGCACGCCGGGGTTGGTCCTAGTTGGGTCAGAGAGAGCAGCATATGTGCCTCTTGATGAGAGACTAATAAGTTTCGAAACCGGTAGAGGTGTTTGCTGTACTCTCTGATTGGATTATAATAATGATGCGGCTGTAGTTTCGTGTTGCAATGAAATTGAAAATGGTTATTCATTTTTGATATTCCGATTTCCTTCATCGTGTTCCATAGTTGTGTTCTGGGAACAGTGTCATTATATTCATTTAACCGTAAAAATTTAAAAAGATTTAAAGTGGATTAATGGTGAAGTGGTAGAAAAATCAATAACCAGACTAATCGTAATGGTGTAACAGTAAAAGTAAAAATTAACAAAGGAGAAGGTGGCTCAAGAACCGCAAACTCTACTATATATATAGTCGATTCGCTAATCTGAGACACAACTGTCTATACTACAATCACAATAAAAATGCATTATATAGAAATAAACAAACCAAGACATGTTGAATGTTCGAGGAGCACTCCCAAATGGAGCACTCCTAAATCATAATTTGGGAGTGTTCCTCGTGCTTGTTTATTTCTAGTGCATCTTTATTGTGATTTTAGTGTAGACAGTTGTGTCTCAGATTAGCGAATCGACTATACCTGGATCCCGCGTACCAAAAAACTTGATTAATAGCAAGCTAAAATTTGTTAATAGCTTAACGATGTCTAGTCGGACAAACTTTGATGTACGGGAATATTGGAACAGGGGAATTTTTAATTATGGAACTGGTTACAGGTTTCGAACGTCAGACTACGAAAACGTCCCATGTATTTTGTCGGACAGAACTTCCAATGGATTTGTTACCCTTTCATTAAACTCTCATGAAAAAATCAAACTGCTATTTACCACCAACATAATACCTGTCATTTTACGTTCTACGTGTCAGACTTATTAAAATGCCCAACATATTTATCAGACAAACATCTTTTCATATATTATATAAAGTTTGCTATTGAATAAACTTAAAAACAACCTGCTAGTTTTCACAATCATAAACTTGTCAGGATAATACGTTCCACAATTAAAATCACGTTCCACAATTAAAACTTCACCTGTTCCTGTGTTCCCATACATCAAAGTTTGTCCGACTAGACACCGTTAAGCTATTAACAAATTATCAGTTTGCTATTAATAAATTTTTATTGGTACGCAGGATCCAGGCCATACAACATTCTTTTTTATTTTGTAACTACATTTTTGATAATAATATTTTTTCGATAAAATAACTTAATTTTTGAGTTATTTACGAAAAATCGTCTAAAACGTGTTTTTTTTTTGTTGAACAATGAACATTTTGTAACGTTACAAACGTCACATCTTTGTTATTTTATTTTTAAATAATTATTTTACTTTATTTTCTTTAATATTTCATTAGTAATAATTTTCTTTAATATTTCATTATTTGCAAATGAAGGGGTGGCATTTACCACCCAAGTAAAACCAACCAATTACACAAGTCAAAAAGTGAAGTGGAGGGTAAGAGTAACCTAAATCCAAATATTCGTGCAATTCGGTGGTGACACGGATAGTAGAGCCGGAGATACCCCTAAAATGACCAGGTACTGACCACGGAGAGGCGGAGAGGTGAATGCTAATTTTATTCATACTTTATATTTTTGAAGGTGCTGAAAGCGAAAATGAGGTTTATATTGAATTTTATGTGGGGGAATATTGTCAAAATCGCAATTTAAACCTAAAAATAAAAAAAAAGAAATCACTTTTTTTGCGTTTACCTCGCTACAACTCTGTTTAATTTTAATATTTTTTTCTGAAATTTTTACAATATATAGCTCTAACATTTCTGAAGACAACGGTACCTACTTTAAGCTTTAATTCTTATTCTGATAAAGCTTATGAATTTTTCAAAGGAAAAGGTGCGGATTTATGCATTGCAAAGTTTAATCGCAAAAGTTGAGTGACGAAATTTAAAATTTAGCCTTTTAATCACGTTTATGTTAAAATAGAGAGTATAGGGAAGTTTTCTGAAAAATTTTAGATCAAAATGTTCTATAGAAAAAAAAAAATAGTACAACGTTTATTATCGACATTAGAAATCCCCAATATAACGGTTATTTTTCGAGATACTGACCATGGATGGTGAATGGCTAATTTTGGTCTCAGATTATGTTTTTGACAGTGCTGAAAACGAAAATGAAATTTATTTTAAATTTTTGATGGGGGAATATTGTCAAAATCGCAATTTTGCCATAAAAATAAAAAAAAGTGAAATCACGTTTTTTTGCGTTTAACTCGTTACAACTCTGGTCGATTTTAATATTTTTGTCTAAGGTTTGTACACTATATTATGTTGCTCACTTTTTTGAAGACAACTGTTTTAAGATTTTAGTCTTATTCTAGTAAAAGTTATGAATTTTTTAAAATACAAGGTGCAGATTCGTGAATTGCAAAGTTTAATCGCAAAAGTTAAGAGGCAAAATTTAAAATTTATCTTATTATGTAATCACGTTTTTGTTAAAACATAGAGTACAAAGAATTTTTCTGAAATGTTTAATAGAAAAAGAATGGCGCAACTTTTAATATAGACGTTATACATCCCCAAAATAACGCTTATTTTTCGAGATACTCACCATGGGAAGTGAATGACTAATTTTGGTCTTATTTTATGTTTTAGATGGTGCTGACAATGAAAAAGAGGTTTATTTTGAATTTTATGTGACGGAACATTGTCAAAATAGCAATTTTAACCTAAAAATGAAAAAAAAGTGACGAATTTTTACGTTTAACTCGCTAAAAGTCTGTTCCATTTTAATATTTTTTTCTAAAATTTCTGCGGCATATATTTGTTTCCTTTGTGAAGACTATGAAAGTAACTGTAGTCTTTCACTCTGTTTTTTATAAAAGTTATGAATTTTTAAAAATAAAAGGTGCAGATTCGTGAATTGCAGAGTTAAATCGCAAAAATTAAGTGACAAAATTTAAAATTTATCTATTTGATTACGTTTATGTTAAACCATATAGTTCAAAGAAGTTTTATGGGGAGTTTTAGGTCTAGACGTGTTATAGAAAAAATATGGCGCAACTTTAAATTTTAAGAAAAACGTGGTTTAACTTTTTTTTTTATTTTTAGAGCAAAATTGCGATTTTGACAATTTTCTCCCACCTAACATTCAAAATAAACTTGATTTTCTTATTCAGCACCATCAACAACATAAAGCAAGACAGAAATTAGCCATTCACCACCAATGATCAGTATCTCGAAAAATTAGCGTTATTTTGGGGATTTCTAACGCAGATTTAGATGTTAAACGTTGCACCATTTTTTTCTATAAAACATTTTGATCCAAAACCTTCCAGAAAACTTCTTTGTACTCATGTTTTATTTTTATTTGATTTAAAATCTATATTTCAAATTTTGTCAGTCAAATTTTGCGATTAAACTTTGCAATTCACGAATCTGCATCTTGTACATTAAAAGGTTCATAACTTTTACTAAAATAAGACTAAAAGCTTAAAGCAGAAACCATTGTCTTCAAAAAAGTGAGCGATATACAGGGTGTCCCGAAAAGATTGGTCATAAATTATACCACAGATTCTGGGATCAAAAATAGATTGATTGAACCTCACTTACCTATATACAATAGTGCACACAAAAAAACTTACAGCCCTTTGAAGTTACAAAATGAAAATTGATTTTTTTTCATGTATCGAAAACTCTCAGAGATTTTTTATTGAAAATGAGCATGTGGCATTTTTATGGCAGCAACATCTTAAAAAAAAAATAAAGTGACATTTGCGCACCCCATAAAAATTTTATGGGGTTTTTTTCCCTTAAACCCCCCCAAACTTTTGTGTACGTTCCAATTGAATTTTAGTGACGGCACCATTAGTTAGACACAATGTTTCTAAAACTTTTTTGCCTCTTTGTACTTTTTCGATAAGTTAGTGTTCATCGTGATATTTTGAATATTTGTCGAATCCACCACATATTTGTATATGGTTAAGTACGGTTATAGAGACCTGTTAATAATCTGAAAATTTATTTATAATTTACATTTTTAGGTATATTTTGAAAAAGAAGCTACATCTCGATAAATGGTGACGTATAAAAAAAGACTAAGAGGCAAAAGTCTTAAAAACACCGTGTTTAACTAATAGTACCACAATAATAGTTTAATTGGAACGTACACAAACATTTGGGGGGTTGAAAGGAACAAAACCCACATAAAATTTTTACGTAAATATATTGAAAAAGAAGCCGCATCTCGATAAAAACTGGCTTATCGAAAAAATACTAGGAGGCAAAAAAGTTTTAAAAACGTTGTGTTTAACTAATGGTACCACAATAATGAATTAATTGGAACGTTCACAAAAGTTTGGGGGGGTTTAAAGGAACAAAATCCCCATAAATTTTTTATGGGGTGGACAAATTTCACTATAATTTTGTTTTAAGATGTTCCTGCTATAAGAATGATACATGTCCATTTTCAATAAAAAATCTCTAATAGTTTTCGATATATTGAAAACAATAAATTTTCATTTTGTAACTTCAAAGGGCTGTAACTTTTTTTATGAGCACATTTGTACTAAGGTAAGTTAGGTTTATTTGAACTATTTTTGACCCCAGAATGTGTGTTATAATTTATGACCAATCTTTTCGGGACACCCTGTATAGTGTACAAACTTTAGAAAAAATTTTTAAAACGGACCAGAGTTGTAGCGAGCTAAACGCAAAAAAGGGGATTTAATTTTTTTTTATTTTTAGGGTACAATTGCAATTTTGACAATATTCCCCCACCTAAAATTTAAAATAAATTTTATTTTCGTTTTCATCACGGTCAAAAACATAATCTAATACCAAAATTAGCCATTCTCCACCCATGGTCAGTATCTCGAAAAATAAGCGTTATATTGGGGATTTCTAATGTCGACATTAAAAGTTGCACTATTTTTTTTTTCTATAAAACATTTTGATCTAAAACTTGCCAGAAAACTTCTTTGTACTCTCTACTTTTACATAAATGTGATTAAGAAGCTAAATTTTAAACTTCGTCACACAACTTTTGCGATTAAACTTTGCAATGCACAAATCCTCACCCTTTTCTTTGAAAAATTCATAACCTTTATCAGGATAAGAGCAAAAACTTGAAACAGATGCCCTTGTCTTCAGAAATGTTAGAGCTATAGACTGCAAAAATTTCAGAAAAAAATATTAAAATTGAACAGAGTTGTAGCGAGGTAAACGCAAAAAAACGTGATTTCATTTTTTTATTTTTAGGTTAAAATTGCGATTTTGACAATGTTCCCCCACATAAAATTTAAAATAAACTTCATTTTCGTTTTCAGCACCCTCGAAAATATAAAGTATGAATAAAATTAGCCATTCACCCCTCCGTGGTAAGTATCTCGAAAACTAAGCGCTTTTTTGAGGGTGTCCCGCTCGTGTAGGAAAATTACACGGTTTTGCAGTATTTCACTGTAATTTACTGACCTACAGAAAATTTTATAAGTAATGTAAATTTTTTGAAATAATAATATTTTTTATTTATTTTAAAAAGGCTTATAACTGTTTTCTAATTCAGTTATATAAGCTAGATGGTTTCAAAAGGACCGTCATTTCTTTAGCGACGCGGATTTAATTAGCAGATAACTAACGCCATAATTAAATTTTCAGATGGCGGCGTTAGCTGAGAGGGAGCAACATTCTATTTTTGTACGTGGTAACACCTACAATCTGAGAAAATTTATTGCATAATCCTGCTGCCGGAAACTGGTACATGTAAATTTCCATTTACTTTTATGTTAAGTTTATTTTAGTTTAGTTTGGCTTATTGTTTAAGATTTTCCTTATATCAGTTCCTCTATTAGTATAGTCATTAAATATTATAAATATTTGAATGGAAAGAAAAGTCTCCACTCACAACCTTATGTTTATTAGGTCTTGAAATGATATGTTTCTACGATGGGTTTCGGATTTTACAATTTATACTCCATCATCACGCCTATGAGATTAAGAAAGGCTAAAACTAAAATGGTTTGTTATTTTTGTCTTAATATTAATGTCCCATAGTTATTGTAGTATTGACTAATTAAGTAAGTCCACAATACATCGGTTTTACTACAGTCTGATAGAATATGGTCAGTACAGTATGGTAATGTTGTAGAAAATGAAGTAATATTTAATATAGAAGTACTTCTAGTCCAGAGAAATAAGGTTTTTGTCGGGACACTTGACCAGCAAGGATGCAAATGGGGTTTTTGAATACTACATATATACCTAATAAACTGCTCGTCAAAAGTTAGGGATATAGAAAATTCTGCTGAATTTTTATAGTAGATTTTTTCGAGAAGAGATTAACGGATTCCGCTAATTTTTTTATTATTCTAGACTTTTCTTTAGTATTTACACAGTTATGCAAAGGTTTACTCAAACTTTTTTTTGTACTTATACCGGGTGGAAGAAAAGAAATGTATTTCTTATGTTAAGTTTGAGACGCCCTGTAGGGAGGACGAGGTATAAATGGGAGTATATATCGAAATCGTATTGTAGTCTTATGTTTTGTGAACATTTTGTTTTTTAAATGTCCCTGATATCTTTAGAAATAAAAAAAATAGACGGTTTTGTAATTTAACATGTGTTTTAACCGAAACAAAAGTGTGAGACGCCTTCTAGGGAGAAAAAGGCACAAAGGTGAGTATACCTCGATTTTGTTGTAGTCTCATATTTTGTGAATATTTAATTTTTTTAATTTCTGTGATATCTTTAATAACAAAGAAACTAGACTATATTACTCTTTAATATGTGTTTTAACTGACGACATGCGTCACATCACACATGTGAAATATAGAAAAACATATTAAAGAGTAATACCGTCTAGTTTCTTTGCTAACAAAGATATCAGAGAAATTAAAAAAATAAAATATTCAAAAAATATGAGACTACAACATAATATAGGGGTATACTCACCTTTGTGCCTTTTTCTCCCTACAAGGTGTCTCAAACTTTTGTTTCGGTTAAAACACATGTTAAATTACAAAACCGTCTATTTTTTTGTTTCTAAAGATATCAGGGACATTAAAACAACAGCATGTTCACAAAACATATGACTACAATATTATTCTGATGTATACTCACATTTGTACCTCGTTTTCCCTACAGGGTGTCTCAAACTTAACACAAGAAAAACATATGTTTTTCTTCCACCCGGTATAAGTACAAAAAATAAGTTTGAGTAAACCTTTGCACAACTGTGTAAATACTAAAGAAAAGGCTAAATAAGAAAAAAAAATAGCGGAATCCGTCTGTTCGCGAAAAAATCAAATATGAAAATCAGCAGAAATTTTTATATCCCTAACTTTCACTTCGTAAATACAAAAATGCCCATCACAGTTCGGACTAGAATTTTAGTTATTAACAAATAAGGGTCAAAAATGGCAGTTTTTTCCTTTAAATCGCTACAGGTAAAAATGGGGTAATTAAATATCTTTTTTAAAGTATTCATCTTTTAGTAGATGAGCAAAGGTTTAAAATGGCAGTTTTTCAATTTTGGTGCGATCATTTGTTGCATCAGAAATTGCAAAATAAGACTAAAATTTCGAAAATCAAAAATTTGCTATAAGTACCGTTTGCGAGAATGAACTTAAGACTTTATTATTGCATGAAAAGTAGAGTCAAACAGTCCATATAATACACCAAGAATTTCAAGACGATTTGTTAATTAGTTTAAATTTTATTCAATTTGTTTATTACATATAGCTTTTCTGCAATGTTATTGCTAAGAAAATAATAACGATACAGTAATTCTGTGGTAACCACATGAAAGAAGAATACTTATATTTTCAAAGTATTAAAAAAAATCAATTAAAAGTCATTTTTACCATTTCGAAAACATTCTACTAAAGTAGAGTCATTTATGGCTTATAAATAATTTAGATAACTTTGTTAATATTGACTATAGACTAAATCTAAAAGGAATTAAAAAAATCGCCAAGGTCAATTACGGTCAAAGTTAGCCACTTTTATTATTTAATATAGAGCTCCTTTTATAAATGACATCCTAACTGTAACAAAATTCTCCTGTAACAGTGTTACATACTCCTCATGTCATACTCCTCCGAAACGGATTGACCGATTTTCATGAAATTTTACACGTATATCCTGTAGGACTGAGAATAGGTTGTAATCTATTTTTCGTACCCATAAGTTATAAGAAGGGTTGCCCCCTGACGTTTTTTATTTTTTTGGACAAAATTATTTACCTTAATTTATTATTATGTAGCGTTAAACAATACACACAACCCTTAATTTTCACCCATCTATCACCAACCCCTATTTTTTAATAGCCATCTATAAATTTACATCTTAAGGGGGAGTTCCCCTTTAACATTTTGTAATGTTAGGTGTGGATATGTGTACATAAGATACTCTACAAGACTACGAGTGCATACAAATTAAAAAATAATGATCAAAATCCATCAACAAGCTCCGGAGATATTAATCGCACCATATTTTTGAAGAATCAAATTCATTTTTTGAGTGCACGGATTTTAATAATTCCCCTCCACAGACCCCGAGCCGATTTCATTAGGATGTCATTTTTAAAGCTTTATTAACCGCTATGTTGAAATTCAAGTTTATAGCCAAGTCAACATAGCATTTGACCTTGCATTACGAACTGCCCCAAATTTTATTTTTCTAATCTTTAGGGGGGATCAATAGTAGTATAAATTTAAAATCTCGACTGAATTTGACCGTTGCCTTAGCCGCCATCTTGATTTTAAACGAGAACCCTTTCATGCTCAATATATCCGCAATTTTCAACTTTTCGACAAAAAGTGTAGAAACTGAAATTGTTGAAAATGCGATTTTCTATAATTTCGTTAATTATAATTTTTTTCGTGCGGTCGATATTTTTCCAGTTATGGGGAAAATAGTGACAATTAGAGCCTAATTATTGATTTATTGAATTATCTCGTTTATTATTAGTTTTACAACAAATTTGAACCTATACAAAAATGAAGAGAATTAAATTTGGTACAATTTGGTCTGTTTAATTTTGTTGATAAAATCAATATTTAACCCTTAAACGCCCAACCTTTTTTAGGTTCCATGTACGTCCAAGGGTGGGTAAAAAATGTCCACCTCGAAAATAGCTAATGGGATAATGCTCCCCAACAGGGTCCAAAATAAAAAAAAATGTTGAAATGTTAAAATATGTTAACTAACATGAAATTTAATAATCGACAAACAAATTCAACCAATAAAACCCGCTAGTTAATAAAATTAAGTGAATTTAATGCATATAAGTTATTATTTATGTCTTTTATGTTGGTTATACTTAGTTTGGTTGGTGTTTCATTGGAAGTTTCAAAAATTGTATAAATCTTTTTTTGGTACATTTTGATAATATCACTTTTCTACTTTCATTTGGCCTACGCAGAATTGCCCTATCTTCATTATTTTCTGTCTTATGTTATTGCAAAATAAAGGTCACTGGGATAAACAAATAGAATAACTTTTAAAATAATTAATGGATCGGTCTCAAATTTTCAGGGTTTGTTAAGGCCATGGGTACATAATTCGCAAATATTTTACGGCTATCTATTCCTTTTCTGTCTTTACATGACAAATTACGTGTAGTAAAATTCACACTGGTATGGATATGTAAATATTACTAGAATGTCATTCTATTTGACAATGACATAACTAACTTAAAGAGATGGCTTTTGAATGTTCTTTGATAACTGATATTTTTTGTATAATTGCAAATTATTAATTCAGTTAATAAATGTGATAATTTTTTCACTAACTATGTATTCAGTGATTGTAATAATTTATATGTACCTACAACAAAAACTAATACTCGATCGAGAAAAGAGGAAAAGTGTTAAAGTGATTTTTTAATAATATATTGTTACTATGAAACGCTTACAATTTTAACATCTTTAACAACAAAATACTTGGATCACAGAATATAATAATATGTTGAGGTATTCTCTGCTTCTATCTTCCATAAATAATACACAATAAATAACTTTTTATAAAGTTCACGTCTTAAATCAATTATTTATCAAATAAACTATATATCAATATTATTTAATCAACAACTCAAAATATTCCCGATTCATGTCAAATATTTAAAATTGTCACTGATTGTCAGTGTCTGACTGACAATATGCTGACAATATTCTATTCGACTGAGTGCGTTGTATGACAAAGATAGATTTGGAAAATATTACCTCGGACATTGTGTTCATTTTTTTCGAATCCTGAAAAAACCAACAAATATTTTTGAAAAATCTAAACGCAGAATGAAAGACTAAATTATTACCGATGGCCGAAAGTCCCTTAGATTAAATAAAAAGTTTATTTTGAATGAGATATTTGAAATTAAAAATAACACTAAATTTTATCTTAGTTTTTCACCCCTGTAACTTATTAAAATAAACATTATAGAAGTTCTCAGGGACTTTCGGCCCTCGCTAATAACGTAATCTTTCATTCTGCGTTTAAATTTTTCAAAAATACTTATTAGTTTTCTTAGGATTCGAAAAAAATGAATTCCCATTTGAATAGCATTGCAGCCGAAAATACGTACCCATCCTCGTAAGTAACCCAATACCTGACTTTGTGTGAAACACTACCGTTCTAAGGTAGATTTAGTAAAAGTTTTTAACAAATAACGATTTTCAATTATTTTGCAGTTTGCGTAGCAACAAATTAACTTTTTAACTTTCAAAAATCGGAATTTTCAAGATTTTTCAATGTTCTGCAAAATTAAATTTTGTAATTGTATGTCAATTATTTAGCTTTTGAATGGGGTACAAAAAATCGAAAAAATCGCGATTTTTCTACTAAATTGTTAATATGTAATTAAAAAACGGACGCGAACTCTAGGCAGGAAACAGGTAGGTTTTCTTCCTATAGGTCTACAATAACTAAAAAAGTAGTCAGCTACCTGGATTTTTTAGTGTCCCGAATATTGTCTATTTCTAGCTTATTACCCTGGGAAGCTAAGGCTAAGTTAAAGCTAGGGAAGCATAAGGCTATCTTTAAAAAACTAATTTTGAATTTTTTTAAAGTGTCGCGAACATGGTATATTTCTAGCTTATTTTCCTGGAGTATATCTTAAAGAATTAAAATAGAGTAGAAAGCCCATTTGTGAAATGCAGACAATCATAACACACTCATAATAAAGCTATTTAGCTTACAATAATATGTTTAAGTTAAATTGAAGAGTGGAAGTTTCAAAGGTGGTAAGTGCCAAAATTTTTGATTTTGAGTAATTGTCCTAGAAAGGTTGTATTTGCCATGCTCTATGTCCTAACAAAGGCGCTAGGTGCCATTGCTTAACGTTTTTACTAAATATCTCAAAATATTGGTTTGGGCACTTAGCTCATTTGAAACTTCCACTCTTTAATTTATCCTCTATACGTCTATTTTAACTTACCTATACAAATGCATTTTGTGTTCTAATTATTTTTTTTTCGAGTCCGTCTCGCGACATGTCATGCAAATGATCGTACTTGAAACTAGAGGCCTAGATCATGTTTCGGCCTTTTCTAGGCCGTATGCTGGTCACATCCGACGCATTTCGATTGTAAACAATTGGGATTCGGAATATTAAGTATGACTGCAGCCCACTGCTGAGGTAAAGAGAGATATCGACTTCGATTTTCGGGTCACAACATCCTGCAGATTTGGATAGATGCAATTATAAAGTGGGTGACCGAAATGGCTTTTTTTGTATTTAGAAAATGATAACGTTTGAGAATGTAAACAATAGATTATTTATTACTATACCAAGTAGATACGTCCATATATTTTCGTCTGATAATAGTTCAATAATCGATGTAGTTGATGAAATAAAAAATATACTACTAAATATAAAAACACTATAAATATAAAATTATTTACTCTTTACAAAAACTGTAAATTTTGGATGTAGGACAACTACAACAATTGTGGACCAACTACAGGGTGTAACAAAAATACAGGTCATAAATTAAATCACATATTCTGGGACCAAAAATAGATCGAATGAACCTAATTTACCTTAGTACAAATATGCACAGAAAAAAAGTTACAGCCCTTTGAAGTTACAAAATTAAAATCGATTTTTTCGAATAATATCGAAAACTATTGGAGATTTTTTATTGAAAATGGACAAGTGGCATTCTTATGACAGGAACATCTTAAAGAAAAATTATAGTGAAATTTGTGCACCCCATAAAAATTTTATGGGGGTTTGGTTCCCTTAAACCCCCCCAAACTTTTGTGTACGTCTCAATTAAATTATTATTGTGGTACCATTAGTTAAATTCAATATTCTTAAAACTTTTTTGCCTCCTAGTATTTTTTTGATAAGGCAGTTTTTATCGAGTTGAGGGTTATTTTTTAATATGTTTACATAAAAATTTTATGGGGGTTTTGTTTTTTTAAACCCCCCAAATGTTTGTGTACGTTCCAATTAAAATATTACTGTGGTACCATTAATTAAACACAGTGTTTTAAAAACTTTTTTGCCTCTTTGTATTTTTTCGAGAAGGCATCTTTGATCGAGATGTGGGCTTCTTTTTTAAGATGTTTCAAAATATACCTAAAATGTAAATCATAAATAAATTTTCATATTATTACCAAATCTCCATAATCGTACTTAATCATATAGACCAGTAAGGATCTGTTTTTAGGTGGATGTGAGAGGTGGCATTCAGATTTTTGCGGATAAAGTTAGGTGATAACTTCGTTAATAATAATTGATTTATGCTCCTTTTCAAATATGCCCGGACATTAATAAAAAAAAATAAAATATTTAATAATTTCAAAATATTTCGTTTTTTCTCTATTTTTTTTGCTTATAACTTAAAAACTATTCATTTTAGAACAAAGTCCTATAGAAATAAAACAAAGATAATTAAATTTTCTATCAGATGCGAATGGTTAAAAATGTCTTAATTTATCAAACTTGCTTCAAAATAGCAATAAATATAAAATAAGGGTGCAAAACAAGCATGTCTTTATTCAATGATTTTCCATCACTTAGGTTACACTTGGAACCTTCCTAATTCGCTTAGAAAATGCTTGTAATGTGCTAAAACCGTACACAAAATTTCATTAAAATTGACATTCTAGATTTTGCATAATAATTTTGCAATTTAACCTTTTTTTTTTAAATTAAAATTTTTTAAAATCTTGCACAACAAAAACTAGAACATACAAAGTGTTAGGACTTTTAACCTTTATAAAAAATGGCAACGGTGGCAACACCGCGCGCGCCTCAGTGACACCTAAAAACTAGAATTCGGGAACAAATGTTGTTAAGAGTGTAGACAAGAAAACAGACTACAGACGAATACGCGAACCAAGAAGTGTATTTTGTGTAATTTGTACCTCTTTCAATTAATTACAAGTATCATACAGTCCACTAGTGTTTATTTCGATTATCAGCGAAAGGAAACGAGTAAATTCCAAACATTTTGGTCAAAAGAGCCGAATTTATTATCTATTAGCCGGCATGAGGCAATATTAGCGCCAAAAACTAGTAGACGCTAACCAAGTTAATAGTTCCAAGTTCTAGTGTCATTTCCAGTGGCCCAATTCAGCGAAAGAGAAGTACGTACAGCAAGGTACGCGACAAGCGACAGCTATTCATCAGGACCACTGCAAATAAAGGTCAGATCCTTCCATTTTTATATATTTCATTCTTAACCGATCATTTTATAATTCGTTGGTTTATTTGACAATAATTATAAACGATTTTATGCAATTCTATCAATATCAATCTAGTTAAATGATATTACCTTCTGTTTGCGATATTTGTGTACAATTATATATGTGTTTTCATATTTAATTTCAATAATAATCCATAGTTAAATTATAAGTACCCATTTGTCGAGTTTATCAATTTTATTTACTAAGATGGCGACCTCAAATGAAGTAGTAGTAGTAGACGATTTAAAAGATTTAGTTAGACTTCGTGGAACAAATAAACAAAAGTTAACTTTGCTAGAGAAATTCATTACTAAAACAAAAGACAAGGGTGACTTTGATATTCAAGATGTTCAATTTAGATATGATAATCATATAAACTTATTAAATGATTTTGATATAGTTCAAACAGAGATAGAAAAGAAATGTTCTGAGGGTCAATTACCGGAGCACTATTCAGAAAGAGAGGAGTTTGAAAATCGATTTTATGCGGCACAAGCATATTTAAAAACCATTTTAAGACCGGTAGCGGTAAACAGTAATAACGTACAATATGGTCAATTAGGTCAATCTAGTGAATTTAAAGCAGTGAGTGATCCCCTGCAAAATGTCCTATTACCGAGAATAAAATTGCAAACGTTCTCTGGGGAGTTTCAATTTTGGGTTAGTTTCAAAAATAGCTTCAATGCGACCATTGCGAATAATGCATCCCTTAGTGATGGGCAGAAGTTTCATTTCTTGAAGGCTTCCTTGCAAGGGTACGCAGCCAGTTGTATTGAAGGTTTAGAGAGCGTAGATCAACCATTTCAGAAAGCCTGGGATTTATTATGCGATAGGTTCGATAAAAAACAGTTTTTAATAGACAGCCACTTTAAATCATTACTAAATTTAACCATGATGCAAAAAGATAATTATAATTATGCTAGTTTTCGAAATATGTTAGACGAGATATCCAAACATTTAACTTCCTTGGAAGGTATAGACGTACCAAAAGAAAAGTTATATGATTCATTTATGATACATATCTTAATCAACAAGTTCCAGAAAAATACTATACGCGAATGGAAAGAAACTAAGGTTGCAAACGATTTGCCTACTTTAGAACATTTTATCAATTTTTTAAAAAATAAGACGGACATACTACAAAGTTTGGATGAATCTCAAACGGCTAAATCACAGTCTTCAAGTTCAAATAAGTATCATAACAGATCTAACAATCTAGTGCACTTTGCGGTTAAAAACCGATGTAATTTTTGTAGAAAGGAACATTCAATTTATAAATGTCCCACCTTTAAAGCGTTATCAGTCGAAGAGAGGTTTCGGGAAGTTAGAAAACTTAAATTATGCGAAAATTGTTTATTAAGTGGTCATGATAAGAGAAATTGTAAATTTGGTCCATGTCCTGTTTGTAAGACTCACAAACATAACACGTTGCTTCATAAAGATTATGCAGAAGTTTCAATTCGTGACACTAATCATCAAGTAAGTTCACCTAGTACTTTTGATCATAGAAATGATGGTGTAGAACAGCAAATAAGTATAAATTTTGCAAAAAATGAGAGTCAAGTTTTATTAGCTACAGTTATGTGTAATATTAAAGACCAAGATGGTAAGTTTCATAAGTGCCGAGCATTACTTGATTGCGGTGCACAAATGAATTTAATCACCGAACGCTTTTGCAATAAATTAAAACTACAATTAACTGATACAAACTGTTCAATTACTGGTATTAGTCAGCGTTCTTCTAACATTAGTAAAAAATGTTCATTAAAAATATCTTCACAATTTTCAGATTTCAATTCTAGTATATCATGTCTTGTAGTACCCGTTATATCAAGTAGATTACCTGCTTATCCTATTGATATGAATAATATTCGATTACCTCACAATATTAATTTAGCAGATCCAGAATTCAATTGTCCTAAAGAAATTGACTTGTTATTAGGCGCTCACATTTTTTGGGATCTTATATTGCAAGATAAAATATCATTAGGTAAAAATCTTCCATTACTAATCAATACTCATTTAGGTTGGGTTGTAACAGGTACAGTTCCAATTAATTCAGATAAATATGTATGCAATTTTGTTGAAGTACACATCCCTGAGGATGATCAATTAAAAAAGTTTTGGGAACTAGAGGATGTTCAAACCAAGAATGAATTTCTGTCTCAAGACGATCTCATTTGCGAATCTTTATTTAAACAAGACACATCTCGTAATGAGAATGGACAATTCGTGGTAAAATTACCATTAAAATATTCTCCTAGTCTATTAGGTGATTCAAAGCAAACAGCTATTAAAAGATTTAAGTCATTAGAATCAAAATTCTCCAATTCCTATTTTAAACAACTCTATTTTGAATTTATTCATGAATATGAAAACCTAGGTCATATGAGTAAAATTTCTATTAATTCAGAACATTCCTATTTTTTACCACATCATGGTATATTAAAAGAGTCTAGTGTAACTACAAAACTTAGAACTGTCTTTGATGGAAGCTGCCAGAGCTCATCAGGATATTCTCTTAATGACCTTCAATATGTAGGTCCTAAAGTGCAAAACGATATTTTAAACATTTTGCTAAGATTCAGAATTTATAAATATGTTGTATCGGCAGATATTTCTAAAATGTACAGACAGATACTCATACATCCAGAACATAAATATTTACAACAAATTCTTTGGCGTGAAAATAATAATGAAGAATTTTCTATTTATCAACTGAATACTGTCACATATGGCACTAGATCAGCACCTTATTTAGCAATTAAATGTATCAGAACATTAGCTGAAGACAATTTAGACAAGTTTCCATTAGCTTCTAGCACAATTTTAAATGATATGTATGTTGATGATTTATTAACAGGATCTAATGATCTAAGCGAACTACAAGAAAGATGCAAATCTATTTACAATATGCTCAAATCAGCTCATTTTATTCTGAGAAAATGGATTTCAAATGATCAGCAAGTAATTACAGATTTTCAAGAATCCGATGTCTCAAATTCAGTATTAAATTTGGGAGATCACGATAGTTGTAAAACATTAGGTGTCCAGTGGCTAAATTCTTCTGATTCGTTTACCTTTAACATAAACAAATTACGTAGTCACGAACCATTTACTAAAAGACATATTCTATCGAATATTGCGCAAATATATGACCCTCTAGGTCTGTTAAGCCCGTCTATTATTATTGCAAAAATGCTCATTCAGCAATTATGGACTCTTCATATTTCGTGGGACACTCCAATCCCTTTGGATTTGCAACAGACTTGGTTACAATTTCAAAATAATATTAATATTTTTAATCAGATATCTATTCCTCGTAAAGTTGTCTCGAATACTTTACTTGATATTCATTGTTTTTGTGATGCATCAAAAGCTGCATATGCTGCGTGCATTTACCTTCGAAGCATCGATGATTCAAATCAATATCACATTAATCTCTTGTGTTCAAAAACTAAAGTTGCACCAATCAAACTTGTAACTATTCCGAAACTAGCACTCTGTGCTTGTTTATTAGGTGCACAACTAATAAACACCGTAACAGAAGCCATTCAAGTCAATGTTCCTATTTTCATGTGGTCTGATTCTCAGGTAGCACTAAGTTGGATTCATACGGATCCTAGTAAATTACAAGTTTTCGTTGCTAATCGAGTATCCAAAATTCAATCGTTGTCCAACACATTTACCTGGAATTATGTTAACAGTTCAAGTAACCCAGCAGATATTACATCTCGTGGTATTATGCCTGAAAAATTAATTTCCAATACAATTTGGTGGAACGGACCACTGTTTTTGCAATTGCCACAGTCAGAATGGCCTAATGTGGATTTTAAGTTAAAAACTTCAGAACTGACAGAGTTGAAAAAGACTTCTAAAGTGTTTCAAGTTATATCAGTACAATTGTCAGATTTAATCACTAGATACTCAGATTTTATTACACTTCAAAGAATAACAGCCTATTGTTTACGTTTCATTTACAATTTAAGAAATAAATCTAATAAACGTACGGGTAATTTATCTATTGCAGAATTAGATGAAGCCCATATTAGTATCGTCAAACAAGCTCAATTAGAGTCATTTGCTGACGAATTATCCTTTTTCAAAAGGGGCAAGCAACTTCCAAAAAATAATAGACTTTCTTCATTAACTCCATTTTTGGATAATAAAGGAATTCTTCGAGTAGGTGGAAGACTCAACAATACGTATTTATCGTTCAATACTAGACATCCTATTCTTCTGTTATCCAAACACTATTTTACTAAGCTAATTTTCGAGTATAAACATAAGCAACTATTTCATCCAGGTCCTCAATTATTGCTTGCATCAGTAAGACAACGTTACTGGCCTATAGCAGGACGTGTCTTAGCAAAACAAACTGTCAAAAATTGTTTGACTTGTTTCAAGTTTAATCCTACACCCTTTTTAAGTCCAATGTCAAATCTACCAAATAATCGAATTAAACCTAATTTTCCATTTGATGTGACTGGTATAGATTATGCAGGTCCTTTTAATATTCTTAGTAAAAAGGGGCGCGGAGCTAAACTATTAAAATGTTATTTGGCATTATTCATTTGCTTTTGCACAAAAGCTGTCCATTTAGAAGTTGTGTCGGACCTCACAAAAGAGAATTTTTTAGCAAGTTTAAAAAGATTTACCGCTCGACGTGGTATACCTAGTACTATTTATTCAGACAACGGCAGTACCTTTGTAGGAGCCAACAATTATCTGAAACAGTTAGGACATTTTTTACAGAAAAATTACAATTCTATTGAAACGGCTACAAGCGAGCTACGAATAAAATGGATCTTCATTCCTCCCTATACACGTAATCATGGGGGGCTGTGGGAAGCAGCTGTTAAAAGCACTAAGCATCATTTGAAACGAATATTAATTAATAATAATGTAACATTTGAAGAATTTAACACCCTTATCGTACAGATAGAAGGTATATTAAATTCACGACCATTGTTTGACATGTCAAATAGTCCTAATGACTTATCTCCTATTACACCTTCCCATTTCCTAATTGGTAGACCTCTTACGTCATTGCCAGAGTATGACGTTCACAATATAGCCAGCTGTCGCTTAACCAGATTCCAACATGTGCAGCAGCTGTACCAGCAATTTTGGGGTCAATTTTCCAAACAATATATGTCTCAATTACATCAACAGTACAAATGGAAGGATCCAGCTAGCAAAATTCGATTAGGAACCCTGGTTCTTATTAAAAATGATTCTGTTCCTCCTTGTCAATGGATTACTGGACGAATCACTAAGTTATGTCAAGGTAGAGATGGAGAAACCAGAGTAGCAGAAGTAACCACCATGAAGGGATCAGTTACTCGTTCAGTAAGACATTTGTGTCCTTTACCAATGCAAGAAGACATCAACAATTGACAATTATTTGTGTTTGTTTTATTTTTTGTGTATTTAGATATTTTACTATTCAATATTTTATGTATATATTTTTGAAGGTGCCCTTCAAAAGGGGGGCTATGTTAGGACTTTTAACCTTTATAAAAAATGGCAACGGTGGCAACACCGCGCGCGCCTCAGTGACACCTAAAAACTAGAATTCGGGAACAAATGTTGTTAAGAGTGTAGACAAGAAAACAGACTACAGACGAATACGCGAACCAAGAAGTGTATTTTGTGTAATTTGTACCTCTTTCAATTAATTACAAGTATCATACAGTCCACTAGTGTTTATTTCGATTATCAGCGAAAGGAAACGAGTAAATTCCAAACACAAAGATTTGTCAACTTTTTTAAATATAAAGAAGTACTCCACCTATCTAATGCACTTTACAGAATTGAAATCGGATTATTTAAGCAGCCTCAGCAATGTTTTAAATTTATAAACAATTTTTTGGCTTATAAACAAATTAGTGCTGTGGCCAGGAGGGGGTGCTACGGGCTCCTTTATTTAGATGGACTTACTCAAGTTTTTTTATGTATTTTGACCCGTAGAACACGAATTTTTTGGGTAACAGTTGATCCGGATGTCGATAAGATTGTTATAAACAAAGAACTTGAGGAATTACATAAAATCGATTTTTCGCAAAATAAAATTTTTTTGTATTTCTTGGGTAATTCTAAGCAACAAATGTTCATACAAGTTTTTTCGTAGGATGCATAGTTTTCGAGATAAACGCGGTGGAACTTTCAAAAAATCGAGAAATTGCAATTTTTGAACGCGAATAACGTTTGATTTAAAAATAAAATAGCAATTCTGCTGACAGCATTTGAAAGTTTAAGTCAAATTATACCGGTTCTAATTATTTGCATTGCTAAAAATTAATTTTTTTATTATTAAACAAAGCTATTTGTTTATAAGCCAAAAAATTGTTTATAAATTTAAAATATTGCTGGGAACCCTTAAATAATCCGTTTTTAATTATGTAAAGTGTATTAGATAGGTAGAGCACCTCTTTATATGTAAAAAAATTAGCCAACTTCTAAATGGTCTACTTTTTGTTCAGAAAGATTTTTAAAAATTTGAATTTTTTAAAAACATTTAGATTGCAAATTTATTATACAAAATTTATTAGGTCGATTTTAATGAAATTTGGTACACGATTTAAGTATGTTACAAATAATTTCCTAAGTGAATTACTAAGGTTCTAAGTGCCACCAAAGTGGTTAAAAAATATTGAATAACAACAGACTTATTTTGCCACCTTATTTTGTATTTATTGCTATATTGCAGAAAAGGTAATACCCGTCGTATAGCATACACAATTCAATTATCTTTATTTTATTTTTCTGCGACTTTGTTCCAAAACGAATCGTTTCAAAGTTATAAGCAAAGAAAGCAGAAAAAAATCGATGTTTTTCGAAATTTTTTTTGAATTTTTTTATTAATGTTCCGGGCATATTTGAGAAGGAGCATAAGTCAATTATTATTACTGAAGGTGCCACCTAACTTTATCTGCAAAAATCCGAATGCCACCTGTCACATCCAAAAATAGACGTTTTTTCGCAGATCCTTACTGGTCTAATATACAAATATGTGGTGAATTTGACAAATATTCAAAATATCTCGATAAAAACTGACTTTTCGAAAAAGTAATAAGAGGCAAAGAAGTCTTAAAAACACTGTGTTTAACTAATGGTACTACAATAATAATTTAATTGGAACCTACAAAAAAGTTTGGGGGGGTTTAAAGAAACCAAACCCCCATAAAATTTTTATGGGGTGTCCAAATTTCACTATCATTTTTTCTTAAGATGCTACTGCCATAAGAATGCCACATGTCCATTTTCAATAAAAAATCTCTAATAGTTTTCGATATATTGGAAAAAATCGATTTTCGTTTTGTAACTTCAAAGGGCTGTAACTTTTTTTGTGTGCACATTTGTACTAAGGTAAGTTAGGTTCAATCGAACTATTTTTGGTCCCTGAATATGCGGCTAAATTTATGACCTGTATTTTTGATACACCCTGTATATTGCGAGGTATAAGTTAAGGATAGGTATAGAAACGTATGCTCATTTTCATAGTTGATTTTTTCGTAAACAGATTATAACGGATTCCGCAAATTTTTGACGTTATATTTCTTTAGGCGCGATTGAGAGTGAATTTTTATTATTCTGCGCGCATGCGCACACAGGCAGTATGGACTTAGTTGCTAAATCTTTCAATTTATGTAGATATTTATCAGCGCAAATAAGGTGCAAAACGAATATATTAGTGGTTTTAGTAAATATATTTATGTATTATAATTTTTGTGTCTTTGGATTTGTTTTCTTTGGGAGTAAGATAATAAGTATTATTAAAACATTTTTATTTTATACATTCACTTGATCTATTTGTCACTGTGATTGTAATTATGTCCGAGAAGTGATGTAAACAGAGCCGTGGTAGGTCATTGGTAGAGCATTCGATTAGAGATCGAAAGGTCCCGCGTTCAAATCCGGACAATTCATATTCCTTTTTTTTTTATTTTTGGTATTGTTTTAATAAAAATTTTTTGAAAGTGGTAAGTATTAAAATTAGTTTAATATTTAAATAATATTCAAATAAACTGTTTAAAGTATATTTATTTCGTTGAAATCATGTAATAGAAGTATAACTTCTTACGTGCGTACAAAGTACACACACATTCTTTTTTTTTTTCATTATTTTAAATTTTTCTTTTGTATTTACACAGTTGTGCAAAAGTTTCTTAAACTTCTTTTTTTTGTGCTTATCCGAGTGGAAGAAAAGAAATGTTTTCTTATGTTACGGTTGAGGCAGGACAAGGTACAAATGTGCTCGGAATCGTATTGTAGTCTTATGTTTTGTGAACATTTTGTTTTTTGAATGTGCCTGATATCTTTAGAAACAAAGAAAATAGACGGTTTTATAGTTTAACATGTGTTTTAACCGAAACAAAAGTTTAAGACACCCTGTAGGGAGGAAAAGGTACAAAGGTCGATACATCGATATCATATTGTAGTTTCATATTTTGTGAACATTCTAGTTTTTTCATTTCTCTGATATCATTAGGTAATACCAAAAAAACTAGAAGGTTTTACTCTTTAATATGTGCTTTTTCTATTCTATTTTCTTTGTTTTTAAATATATCAAGGATACTCAAAAAACAAAATGTTCACTAAACATAAGACTTCAATACGATTCCGATGAATTCTCACATTTGTACCTTTACACAACCTTTCACTTTAAAGAAATAATAAAAAAAATAGCGGAATCCGTTAATCTGTTCACGAAAAAAATCAACTATGAAAATGAGCATAATTTTCTATATCCCTAACTTATGCTTCGCAATATACAAGGTGTCCCAAAAGTAGCGGAACGGTCGAATATTTCGCGAACTAAACATCGGATCGAAAAACTGAAAAATACGTGTTCAATCATTTTCAAAAATATATCCAATGACACCAAACACCAACCCCCACTACACCCCCTGGAGGTGGGGTGGGGGGTAACTTTAAAATCTCAAATGCAAACCCCCAGTTTTTCTTGCAGATTTGGATTTGTTACGTAAAAGTAAGCAACTTTTATTCAAGACATTTTTTCGAACTGTGGAAAAATGGCGCTATAATTGCGAAAAACGATTTATCCTGATACCATAGGTAAATTATAGAAACGGTCTAATATCTCGAGAAATACACTTCCAAATGAGAAACCAAAAAAAAAAAGGTTTTTAATACTTTTCGAAAACCTATCGAATAACACCTAACATGACCCTCTAACCCACCTCCTGGAGGTGGGGTAGGGGGTAACTTTAAAATCTTAAATAGGAACCCCTAGTTTTTATTGCAGATTCGGATTTGTCATGAAAAATTAAGCAACATTTATTCGAAACATTTTTTAGAATTGTTGATAGATGGCGCTTTAATTGGAAAAATACGATTTATTAGCGCCATCTATCAGCAATTTTAAAAAGTGTTTCGAATGAATGTTGCTTAATTTTTCATGACGAGTTTGAATCTGCAATAAAAAGTGGGGGTAGCTATTTAAGATTTTAAAGTTACCCCCAAAACCCACCTCCAAGGGGTGTGTTGGAGGGTCATGTTTGGTGTTTATCAATAGGTTTTCAAAAAATATTAAAAACCTGTTTTTTGGTTTCTCATTTGGAAGTGTATTTCTAGAGATATTAGACCGTTTCTATAATTTACCTATGGTATCAGGATAAATCGTTTTTGCCAATTATAGCGCCATCTATCCACAGTTCGAAAAAATGTCTTGAATAAAAGTTGCTTACTTTTACGCAACAAATCCAGATCTGCAAGAAAAACTGGGGGTTTCCATTTGAGATTTTAAAGTTACCCTCCACCCCACCTCCAGGGGGTGTAGTAGGGATTGGTGTTTGATGTCATTGGATAGATTTTTGAAAATGATTGAACACATATTTTTCAGTTTTTCGATCCGATGTTTATTTTGCGAAATATTCGACCGTTCCGCTACTTTTGGGACACCCTATATATCACAAATATGGATATACAGGATGTCCAGAAATTCTCCCGGCAAACGAAGACCGAAGATTCCTTAGATAATTTGAAGATAATTTTTAATCCTCCCAACTTTCCCAATTCATCTAGTCCGAAAATACTTCCTAAGGGGTAAAATACTTCCTAAGGGAGCTAGAGCTCTTTAAAGATGGCGTCTTGTAATTAGTTTTTTTTTAAATAGCTCAAGAACGCTACTATTTAGAAAAACGAAAACTGGTACGTCTATTTATCGTCCAGAGATAAATCGATTCCATTGCGAATTTCTAGTACCGGCCATAGGCGTCCGTTTTGGGTAGGGCAATGGTTATTTTATTCCATAACTTTTTTGTCTTTAACTTTTGAGTATTTTTGGCACTGGATTATTAAACTAGGTATTCTAGTACTAAAAGGTACTCTTGATTTAAGTTGGTATGATTCACTGTTTTCTAGAAAAATCGATTTAAAAATTTTTTCTTCTTTGAATTTGAAAAAATTTTTCAAAAAAATTTACGGCGCGATAATTTACTGCGCCCATTGGTTTGACTACATCCCCCACCAATTTTAGATGAAATGGTTTCATCTAAAATTGGTGAAGGAGGTAGTCAAACCAATGGACGCCGTAAAAAATCGCCTGTGTGGCCAAAGCCTAACGTCCAGACGCGGATCTAGAAATTCAGTCAGACTAAATAGGGGGGGGAGGGCAAATATTTTATTGTCCAGATTTAGCCATACGACTCACGCTTACTCTAATGATACAATTCAGTCATCTCAGACACCTACGGTATCAAAAGAATTGAGCTCTGGTTGACAGAAAAAAATAATAAATAATAAAAAAAATACTTATAGACTAAATACAATAGGGGGGTCCATGGACCCGTTGACCCCCCTCTGTATCCGCGCCTGCAGTAACACCTAACTAAACCTACCATACATAAAGACTATTACGAACCCGATCGAACAATCAAGGGTAGGGAAGGAAAAAACTTTTAACAGGGGTGGTTCAGGATGACCAACCACATCCTAAGTAGACCACGGGATCAGGGATGTTATTACCAGGGAGAAGTATTATTATAAGGGGTATTATAAGGTAAACCTGTGTAGGAAAATAATACAGTTTTAGGAAAATATGTATCTTTTGCATATAGGAATTTTCTACGTTTACCTTGATATACAGTTGAGTCCGCGAATCTTTACCCGTGCGTCATCATTTAAAGCATACGAAATAAGTTGATGATAAGTCGGAAATTGAAACTTATTAAACGCAATAGCAAGTGACAGTAAGTGACTTGCTGTTGCGTTTAGTAAATTTCAATTTCCGACTTATCATCAACTTATTTCGTATGCTTTAAATGATGACGCACGGGTAAAGATTCCCGGACTCAACTGTAAGTAATATATAATCAAAAGAAACTGATGGTATCGCTTTCCCCCATGTTGCTAGTATTTTAATTTAAGTATAATTATAATTTCAATTTTTATATTGATAATCATCTTATGTCGTGAGATGAAATACACAAAATATCATTATAGATTTCATATTTATTGCATGTGATATACCCTTTGGTATACTGTATTTTTACGTAGGACACTCATTTTCTCTCCAGCATTTCAGGCTGTTGTGGTTTCTTAAGATCAATTGATATCTTATGAAATATCATTTATTTGAACATGCTGAAGTTATTTTTTTGTAATGACTATAATTTAAATAAATATGTCAATTAATTGTGTTTTATATTTTGATAATTTCCTTCAGCAGTTTCGTTCATATTGCAAAAATATTACATAATCAAAATATCGATGATTTCTTTATGCTAATTACGTAATGTTTAGAAAATATTACTTAAAGTTTAAGATTTGGTTTTTAAGAGCTAAACCAAATCTTTTAAGAGCCAAATAAGTGAAGAGTATGGGGAAAATATTGTGAGTGATGGAATGGTTCTCAAATGGGTTAGGACCTCAAAGGTGGCCGCACGAATATTCATAATGAAGGATTAAGTGAACGACCCACAGCCATGAAACACAAGTTGATTTAAAAAGTTAACTGTACAGTAAGAGAGATCACGATTTTGTCGTTACCTAAAGAGTTTCCCGGAAACTAAAGAAGTGTTTCTACGGAATTTTGACCGAACGTTTAAATTATCGAAAGTTGTGTCCACGTGGGCTAAAGGCGGAAATACACCATTCAATTCGGTTGAACAATGTGGATGATTCAATGACATTGTTCAACCAAATTGAAAAGCATACATATACACGCTTCAATTTATTCTTCATTCAATTTGGTTGAACAATGTGGATGATTCAATTACATTGTTTTTAGTAGTTCTGCCAATATATATATTTTTTTATATATTTTTTATTTTTAATTTAACGCCATTTTCCGAAAGTTCCGCTATATTTAATCCTGATAAAAGGGTCTTTATTGCCTTCTCTCCCAATGCCTAATTTTTATAATTTTCTGATTTGTTATTTCAGATGCATTCGTAATTTTTATATCTATAAGTCGAGAAGTATCGGAGTCTCTTCGTCTTTCCATCTATATTCCATGCACCTTTGTTAAATGAAATTATAACGTGTTTCTTTTAATAAAGTATGAAAATCACACAATACAAGTTAAAATAAAATAAACGGTTGAATCGAACACAATCGACAAACTTGTAGATTTTTTGTATAGACGCGTCAATGTGGATGAACGTGGATGTACCATCCCCGTTGTTGCGTCAATGTGGATGAACGTGGATGTATCATCCCCGTTGTTATCAACGAAAGTATAAATTGTCTCAACCACTTTCAACGTTCAATTTTGTTGAACGCTTTTATTGAATTGCAAAATACATGGTTCATTTTGGTGAATACCACATTGTTCAACTGAATTGAATGGTGTATTTCTCACTTAATGAAAATGTTGCGAGAGTACAAATCCAAAGTTTAGCCAGTGCACTAAAGCATATTGCGACACGAGATAACATACTGGGTTGGGATAAAGTATGGAACCAAGCAAATATCTTTGAAACGAAAGGAACAATATTTATGAAACTTTGCATGCAAGTACAGTGATGCAAAAGGCATCCATTGCCATATTTCTTGTTACTACTCCACTTCCGGTTTCACCGGAAATACCCTTAACTTATTTAATTTAAATAGGACACCCTGTATATTTTTGCGGATTTTAAAAGAACTTGTTATTTTTAATTCATACATACCAAATTTGGTAGAAAAAATTTGTTAAAAAGTGTCTGTAGATAATTAATACAACGTAGTAGGAAATAAACGAGTACCATCTATATACTGTAGACTAAAATTGTTGTTTACATGCACTGCATGACTTATTTGAATTTAGTATGGTAGGTAAAACTGTTACTGAACTAATTAACAGAAATAAGTTGTATTAAAAATGGTTCATTTAAGTGAAAAAGATCGTATTGAAATATTAATGATAATCGGTTATAGTGAATTTTCATTTTTTGGAAGTGAATTTTCCAAATCGATGGATTGGAAGTAGAGGATTCATAGAGTGGCCCGCTCGTTCTCCGGACCTCAACCCGTTAGATTTTTTTTGGGGGTCATCTAAAACCACGTGTTTACGTTAGGCGACTAACATGCTTGCAGGATTTGAGACAAAGGATAATTGATGAATGTGAACACGTGGAGAAATCTTGCAAAAAGTGTCTCACGAATTTATTTATAGGCTTGCACCTTGTCAGGAGGTGAACAGCAAACATTTTCAATATTTGAAATTATTATTTTTATTTTTAATATCATTGGTCTAACGTAAATAAATTAACCTATTTTTTAACTGTAAAGCGATTTATTTCTTGTTTTAATAGTTTTTTCTCTTAAACTTGGTATGTATGAATTAAAAATAACAAGTCCTTTTAAAATCTGCAAAAATATACAGGGTGTCCCATTTAAAGTAAATAAGTTAAGGGTATTTCCGGTGAAACCGGAAGTGGAGTAGTAACAAAAAATATGGCATCAGATGCCTTTTGCGTCACTGTACTTGCATGCAAAGTTTCATAAATATTGTTCTTTTCGTTTCAAAGATATTTGCTTGGTTCCATACTTTATCCCAACTCTGTATGTGTAGCCTCCTGTATATCGGAATCGAAAGAGCAATCCATGGATCTTATACGAATGTGAAGTTCAAGCAAACAATTTCTGAACAGAAAATAATGTGCACTGTATTTTGGGACAGACTTGAGACAGAGTTTACTTGTAGATTTTCTGCCTCGTGGTGACACGATCAATTCAATAACATAGGTACTGTGAAACTTTACAAAAAAATGTATTGTTCGGTCACTGTGTCAGTCTACTATAAAAAAATCCCCGTCCACATTTTCTTCTTCTTCTTCTTCGTCTAGCCATCCACGTCCACATCTGAACATAAGCCTCTTCAAGTCTTCCTTTCCATTGTTTTTTATTGTACGCTACTTGTAGCCAATTTTTCCCGGCAGTCCGTTTCAGATTATCTGTCCATCTCATAGGAGGTGTGCCTCTGAGTCTTTTGTGTTGGTATGGTCTCCAGGTTAAAATTGTTCTGTGCCATTTGTTTAGATCGCTCCTAGCTACATGTCCAGCGTATTCCAATTTCAATTTTAAAGATTTTTGTACCACATCGACGACTTTGGTTTTCTGTCTAATCCATGCGTTTGTTTTCCTATCTTTAAGTGATATGCCTAGCATTGCTCTTTTCATCGCGTGTTTAGTGACTCTGAGTATATTCATATTGCCCATGTTTGTGCCCTATATGTTAATATCGGAATAATGCATGCATCAAAAACTGTGGATCTAAGATGTAGCTGAATTTGTTGATTTCTGAGTATACATAATATATACAGTTCAGTTTGCTGAATGCTGCCTATCCTAATTTTCTTCTTCTTTTTATTTCTTCCGTTTGAATTTCTTTATTTAGTATTAATTTTTGTCCTAAGTATATTATATTTTTTAACTTTTTCTATAACTTTGTCGTTTATTATTGTCACGGTTTCTTCGGAGTGCATGACTTTTGTTTTGTTTAAATTCATTTTCAGTCCTATTTTAGAAGATTCGGTATGCAGTTCTAAAAGCATGGTTTGTAGTTCTTGTACATAGGTCAGTAGCTATCAGTATTATATCAACCTCAAATAGTAGATTACTGAGGTAGCGGCTATTGGATGTTTATTCCCTCATATTTCCAATTTAGGTTTTTTTAGGTTTTTCGTCCTTATCACTTGGCTGGGAATACTTGGACCACCTACCGTACAGTCTCGATTTACCGTCGAGTAATTACTGGTTAATGGCTGAAAAATGGAGAATACCTATTTGACAAGAACTAACCAAACACAGAACTATACAGGCGTACTAGGCAAAATGGGAATCTCTGTATCTTGGAAGTGTCTATATATCGGAAGTGGGAAAGATCCGATATAGTACGTACAGTTCAATAGTTAGTACTGTCAAAATCATACATTAAAAAGTGTTGCAAGAACTTCATAGCAGCCTTCATATGAGGACACTTTAAAGTAAAACAACTACTTGCCAGAGTTCACGACAGATTTTACTGAATCAATTGCTGCCGAGATGTAGAAGCTTCGTGTAAGAAATGTGATTTATGTACCGGTAGACGAGGCCCTAGAACAAGAAGTCGTAGTAAAATGGCACAATAACTTTCTGGAGAGACTTTTGAGCGACTTGCGGTGTGATATTAATAGGCCCACTTCCGATGACAGAGATTGGAACAAGCACATACTGGATGGTCGCAATTGATTTTTTTTCAACATAACCTGAAATTGCAACCCGTCATAATCAAGTAGATAGATAGATAGATATATAGATAAATAAGATAAGATTTCAAGTGGAGACTACACTAGCAGAAGCATTCATAACACACGTCGTATTAAGACATGAGTTCCTTTAGGCTTACGTTATGATCAAGGACAAAATTTTAAATCAGAATTATGAAAAGAATTAATTAAAATCTTAGGTATAAGACTTGCACTATGCCTCTTCATCTGCAATCAGACTAAATGGTCGAAAGACACGATACAATACACAATGTTTGTCAATACCTTTCAATGTTTTTCGCTGTTAATCAAAAAGATTAGGATACTTCAGTTTTTCTATTCCTGCTAGAAGTTCCGAACATAAAGTAACCAGTTATTTTCCATCGATGATGATTACCAGAATAGATATGAAGCTTCCTTAAGATCTTTCCTCAAGAACGTTCATTCCAGACGTACATCTAAAATTAAAAAAAAAATTGGAAAAGTCTACAAATTTGGTCGTAAAAGTTTGAAGCTTCAAAGTGATAAAGCCAAGGCTAGGCTCGACGTGCATGCTAGCGGGACAACTTTCGAAAGAGGTGACACAGTATGGTTATACAATCCCAAACGTAAGAAAGGACTTTGTTCGAAACTTTAACCAAACTGGGAGGTCCCGTACACCGTCCTGCAGAAAACAAACGATCTAATCTACCGCATCCAGTTTTCAAACAGAAGTAAACCCAAAGTAGTTCATATCGAGAGATCATATGGATACCATGGAACTGATCTATCCTGTTGACTTCAATTGGTCCTTCATCATCATCATCAGTGGCGTTACAGCTCTTTATGAGCCAAAGCCTTCTTCAGAATAATCCTCCATTCGCCCCTGTCTCTGGCAACTCTTCTCCATGCTCTAATTCCAATTGATTTTAAATCAGTTTCTATGTTGTCTTGGTACCTAAGTCTCGGTCTTCCTCTTGCTCGTTCTCCTATCGGCCCTCTTCGGTCAAAAACTTTTCTGACTATGGCATCTTCCTCTCGCCTGATTACATGACCTATCCATCTAAGGCGTGCTACCCCAATGAATTGTACAACGTCAGGTTCTCCAAAATTTCTATACAACTCAAAGTTGTAACGCCTGCGCCACAAACCTTGTTCTTTTATGCCACCATATATTCGTCTTAGAATTTTTCGCTCAAAACGTTTGAGCAGTTCTTGGTCATTCTGAGTAAGTGACCAAGTTTCTGAGCCATATGTTAGCACTGGTCTTATTAGTGTTTTGTAAACCGTCAATTGAATTTTTCTAGGTATTTTTGAGGCCATCTCTCTTCTTAAGCCATAGTAGCACTTATTGGCGAGCACTATTCTTCTTTTAATTTCTTCACTGACATTGTTATCTTTAGTTAGCAGCGAGCCTAAGTATATGAAGGTGTCGACACCTTCCAGTTCTAGGTCGTCAATTATTATTCTTGTAGGTATCGGGTTGCTTGACCTAGTGCAACACATATATTTGGTCTTTAGAAACATTTACATTTAGCCCAATTCTCTGTGCAGATGCTCTTAACGACCGAAATGCTTCAGTCAGAGATTCTTTAGATCTACCTATGATGTCTATCCGACATCTGCGTATCCGACAATTTGTACTGATTTGTTAAAGATAGTACCATTCGTATTAATTTGGGCTTCTCGAATTATTTTTTCTAATGCCAGGTTAAATAATAGACACGATAGTCCATCACCCTGTCTTAGTTCATTTTTGCAATGGAAGGGTCTTGAGAAATCGTTCTGGATCTTTACCACGCTCTCTGCTCCTGTGAGTGTAAGTTCAGTTAATTGGACAAGATGAAGCGGTATTTTAAATTCTACTATAGCAAGTAGAAGTTTGCCTCTATTAACTGAGTCGTATGCGGCTTTGAAGTCCACGAATATATGGTGGGTGTCGACGCCGAACTCTAGGGTTTTTTCAAGGATCTGCCTCACTGTAAATATCTGGTCCGTTGTGGATTTATTAGGACAGAAACCGCACTGATATCATCCTACTATTTCTTTAGCGTAGGGAAGAAGTATTTTGTACAATACGTTGGACAACACTTTATATGCCATATTGAGTAGAGTGATGCCTCTATAATTATCACACACCATCATGTCTCCCTTTTTGTGTAGAGGACACAGTACACCCAACTTCCAGTGGGTGTTTCTTTCTGTTGCCAAATTGTAGTTATCAGTTTATGCATGTGTTTCAAGAGGGTGTCGCCGCCGTTTTTGAAGAGTTCAGCAGGGAGATTATCCGAACCGGGGGCTTTGTTATTTTTAAGTGTTAAGATGGCTTCTCTAATTTCTTCTTCGGTGGGGAGTGGCTGCCGATCATCTTCATTAATTTGAAGCATGGGATCCTCCATCTCGCCATCTTCATAATTGCCATTAAGCAGGTCTTCAAAATTTTGCGGCCATCTGTTTAGTACTTGTTCCTTGTTACTAATTATAGAGCCGTCCCTATCTTTACAGGATAATATTCTGGGTTTGAAGGCTTTTCTGCAGCTATTTATCTGTTGGTAGAATTTTCGTATGTCTTTTCCATTGTGGTCAATTTCGTTTAGAGCGTGTTCGTATTGGTCCTTGATAGACCAGTAATCCCAGGCAAAAATATAACGGAAAGAGCAGTGTTACAACAGTTCTACGAGTATAAGATTTATTCCATAAGGAAAAAGCCATTTAATGAAAAATAAAAAGTATTAAACATCTAGATTGTTTCAGATATAAGTAATTACAAAGAAGGTTTCTAGAATATACATGGGGAATGAACTAGTTTTGTAGAATGTATACATGGGAAAAACCTTAAAATTTATTACGGAAGAAAATCAATCAACACATTTCACTAATAAATCTTCTCTTAATTAATATTCTTAAAACGGTCCTGGTCCTCGTTCCACTTGCAGGTTGAGGTTCGTCATTGCAACGGGTTTTCAATGAGCACATTTTATATTTGTAGTAGTAGTACTCGAACGAGTACTATCATATACTTTCGATTTAAATTCTGCATGCTTAAAAAAGTTATTTGGAACGTCGAAGATGTTTTACTTTTACGCTACGTTCGGAATCTGAATAATAATCAGTTCTTCGTGGTTATTAATCAATCCGAGGATTCTTAAAAACAGCTTGATTTATATAATGTGTCCGATGTGTTGTTATGTTAAAATTTTAGGAGTGGAATCTAGGTTCAATGAACGTCAAGAAGACAAAAATTTATCGAAAGAATATCGAAAACTCAAAAAAATAACGAGAATGTTTTCATAAACGGAACCAATGTCGAACGAGTAGACCAATATGCACCTCTTGGAACAGTGACCAACTCCACAAAAAAATCAAAGAGAAAAGGCTAGAGCAAATTTTAACAAAATGAGAAGAGTGATCTGCACAAGAGATTTGAAGTTGGAGCTAAGAATTAGGTTGGCTAGGTGCTACGTTTTCTATTTAGACTTTGTTTTATGGGATGGCAGCTTAGATCGTGAACAGCATCAACGGAATCAGGCACGTAGCCAAGGGAGGGGTCCATGGAGTCCGGACCCCTCCCAAAACTGCCTCGGCTTTGGTACCAAGGCAGCAAGTTTCTCCCCAAGTTATTATTAAGTAAGTTGAAAAAGTGAACGAAATTATTATAACCTTTTCATTAGGATTACTTCTGTTTCTGTTCAATGTACGGATCAACTTATATCCTATTTAAAAATCAGATTTACCAAAAACGAAAGAATTCTATTAGCATTTCAAATTCGTTTACCTGGATTTGCCTATTACAAATTCCTTATTATTAACAATTACAAATTCCTTACAATTTTGGCAACTATCCCTGTCACAACGGCCAGTGTAAAACGTTCGTGCTCAACAATGAAGCGAGTAAAAACTATACGCAGAAACAAGATGGGAAACGAAATATGTACTCAGTTTGTTGGCTCTTTGGTCCGTTCATTGGAACGTTGAATTAAAGCGAGATATATAATATATTATCAAATAACCAAATATTATTGGGTAGACAGCTGAATAGAAGACCAGGTATAGGTACTCGTTTCTACTGAATCCTATATTTCGTTAGTAGTCACTAACGTCATCAGGGACGCTAAAATGATATTGAAGATACAATGGTTAAATGAGACAGTAAAAACAACTTAATAGGGTTAACTATTTAGATGAAAAATAAGCCACAATTAAATTGGAAAAATAATTTTATGAACGTACTGTTTTACAGTAGTATTTTGTATTTTGACAACGGCACCCGATTTGGGCGTCCAAACGTTAATAAAATAATTTTTTCAATTTAATGGTGGCTTATTTCCCATCTACATAGTTAATCATAAAAATGCCACAAGGAAATAGCTTCAGAACAACTTACTAGGGTGATAGTATTGTCGTCATATAGATGTTACATCTCAGCAAAGTAGTACAAACTGATTTGAAAATTTTTAAAAATGTAAGTTTTACATGGTTAAAATATTTTATTAAATTTAAAAATATTTTATCGCCAACCGTCACTAAAGTCATTCATTATTGTACTCATTTGCGGCAGTAAAGTAACACTTTATGTAAGCGGTCGATGGCAGTAATCGATTATTTATTTGAGTTAACTTACAATTTATTTACTTTAATTATTAAAAATATTGTACAAAATTGAGGACATTGTTAATTAAATTGATGTCAAAAAGTGAAATTATGTAGTATTTTGTAATTATATTCATATAAAATAAAGCAACACTTTACCGATTTAGAATTATTCAATATTGATAACTATCGATTAAAAATCAAAAGCGGCCATCATGCAGAAGTCACCTGTCATCACTGTCATTAAATTTTTATTACGACTAAAAGTTAAAAAATTCTTAAATTGTAAATTGTAAGTATTAAAACCAATATCAAATTGTTGAAGATAAAATTTTGTATGCACCACGTCAGTAAAGACTCTTTATCGAACTCGTCTGTTATTCGCCTCGCTCGCTAGATTCGCTCTGCTCATAATATCAGACTCGTTCGATAAAGAGTAACTTTACTGACTTGGTACATAAATAACTATTTTAATTAAATCAGTAAATAACAACAAATTGCAATTTTTAAAATATTAAAATAGTTTTTTTAAATTTTGCATATGGATCTAAAATTTATTCTGAATAATTTTTTCAATATCTTACCGTCCAATTTAACAAAAAATTTGATCCACAAGGAAATAATTTTCCTGTAACTAGCTATATTTATATAATCAATCACAACAAAAATTGTTGAAAAATCTTTTATAAAAGGTATAAAATTTATTAAAACCCCTTAAAGGACTGCATCAATCATAGAACGTTTTAGATATATAAAATATCATCATCAGTGTTAGAACTGGCTGATCACATTGAATGGTATACAATTTGTTACATTAACATTGTTACTTAAAATTTTAAACGATGGATAAAATTTATAAAGATAAGGCCTTTAGGCACTGTATTACTCGCCCATCACGTGGGTTGCTGAACAGATGTTGGGGAAGTTATACAGTGCCTAAGGGCCTTATCATGTTATCAACCAGTTTTAACATTGATGATATTTTATATATAGAAAACGTTCTGTGATTGATGTTGCCCTTTAGGGGATTTTAATAAATTTTATACCTTTTATAAAGAATTTTTAGAAGATTTTATACCTTTTTTAAAGAATTATAATCTTGGGGGACCTAAACAGTAGAACAGGCAAGAAACAGCACAATAAAGTCATAGGCCAATATGGTGAAGAAGCTATAAATGACAATGGTACTAGGCTAATAGCCTTATGCGAACAAAATGATATGAAAATCACAAACGGATTCTTCCAACACCGAGATATCCATAAATATACATGGACACAAAATACCCGAGGGCTGAAATCAATCATAGACTATACAATCATAAGACAAAAGACTAAATTGATTGTACAGGATGTGCGGGTATATAGAGGAGCCACTTGCGGCAGTGACCACCATCTATTAAAAACAAAGCTCACAATAGGGATAGATAGAGCAAGAGATTTAAAAGAAGCTGCAGCGGAAATAGAAAAATTAACAGAAAAGAAATACAACCTAAACAGCTTAGAACAAGAAAGCGTGAGGGATTTATACAGGAGTAGATTAGATAAAAAGTTAGAAACCATGCAATTTACCAGCAATGAAGAGCATTATCATTATATAAAAACATGTCTTCAGGAAGCAGCAACAGAGGCCCTCGGACTCCAAATAAAAAACCACAGAAAAACTCCGTATTGGTGGGACGAAGAAATAGAACAAGAGATTAAAAATAAAAGAGAGAAGTATAAAAAATTTCTGAACACAAGGACCGACGCCGATAAGGTAGAATACAAGAGGGTCCAAGCTAAAGTGCGAAAAATGATATGCCAAAAGAAGAATGAGGCTTGGGAGCAAAAGTGTAACATGATTAACACACATTTAGGAGGACGGAGAAGTACAGAAAGTTGGAAAGTATTAAAATCGCTACGACAGGAAAAGAAAAGAGATATAATATCAGCAATCACACCGGATCAATGGGACGAATATTTTGAAAAACTCCTAAATGAGGACAGAGCGGAATTTTTAAATAACAGTGATACCAGCAATGTAAATATCTTAGCCTCACCATTACGGGTAACAACAAAAGAAGTAGAAGAAGTATGTAAGTTTTTAAAAAATAACAAAGCACCAGGACCAGGGAACATACCAGCTGAACTAATAAAATATGGCACAACAAAATTATATGAAAACCTGGCTAAACTCTTTCAAAGATGCATCAACGGAGCGGAAATCCCAGAAGAATGGAAGACATCATGGATATCCACCATACATAAAAAAGGCAGACGGGATCAATGTGACAACTACAGAGGCATCGCTGTAACGAACTCGATCAGCCGAATATACGGAAAACTGATTAAAAATAAAATCGAAAACGAATATAAAGATATAGAAGCTGAAGAACAGGCAGGATTCAGGGCAGGGAGATCAACGGTTGACCATCTGTTTTGTATTACACAGATTATTGAGAAGAAACTGGCCGTCAACCAGGAGGTGCATCTGTTATATGTGGACTTAAGAAAAGCGTATGATAGCATCCCACAAAACAAACTATGGGAAGCATTAGAGAAAACCAATATAAGCGCAAATTTAATAACAGCGACGGAACAATTGTATACCAAAACTGCATCAAGGGTGAAAGTTGGAAGCAGGCTATCGAGAGGATTCCAAATTAGCAAAGGCCTAAAACAAGGGTGCTGCCTTTCACCGACATTATTTAAGATCTACCTCGAACAAACTCTAAAACTTTGGAAACGCAAATGCAAAAACATGGGATTACCGATCAGCAACAATACAATATACACTTTGTCATTTGCAGACGACCAACTTGTACTAGCGCAAGACTACGATGATATAGAATATATGACAAGGAAATTAATAGAGGAGTACAAAAAAGGTGGTTTGGAAATAAACATAAAGAAGACCGAATATATGTGTATCGGTGGGACACAGCAGGACCTTACACTGGGGAATGGCGAAATTATTAAACATTGCGACGCATATAAATACCTGGGTATGACCATCACACAAGAAGGAAGCGTAGACCGGACGATAGAAGAAAGAAACAACCAGGGAAGAAAAGCAATTACCCTTCTCAATAGCATCCTGTGGGACCAGTCAATATCAAACAACAACAAACATAGAATATACAATACAATTGTTAAGAGTATAATCACTTACAGCAGTGAAGTATGGCAAATAAAAGAAAGATACAAGAGAAAACTTGAAGCAACAGAAATGGATTTCTGGAGGCGCTCAGCAGGAAAATCAAGATTAGAAAGGGTAACCAACAACAGAATTAGGGAAATAATGAATGTGAAACACACAATAGTAGATGACATTAGTACCAAACAGCTTAGATGGTATGGACACGTACAAAGAATGTCCGAAGAACGACTCCCGAAACAAATCCTAACGTGGACCCCTCATGGTAGACGAAAAAGAGGAAGACCCCGCCTTAGTTGGAGAGAAGGCATAAATCGAGAAATGAGAGAAAGAGAATTGGATGAAGACCTTTGGATGGACCGAAGTGAATGGCGACTAGGCATCGGAAGACGTAGGAGAACGTTTTAAAACCTATATATATATATATATATATATATATATATATATATATATATATATATATATATATATATATATATACCGTAAAACGGGATTACTTTGCACCATTTATTATTATTTTTTTTCTTAGAGTGGATATAAAGTTACTTGAAAGAAGATCTGAACTTTTTATTATATACATCTATTGAACAGGTCGTAATATAGCTTTTATTTTAGCTATTTTTTAGGTATATTGCATAATTAAAAGAAAAACCTAGTTTTATTAGTGGTGCAAAGTATACCCTAGAAGAGTCATACTTTGCACCACTCGATATTTTAATAATATTTGGCTACAATATGCTTACTGGTGCATAGTAATCCTACCGGATTTTAAACTTTGCACCAATTAAATGCAAAAAAATGTTCATTGGCCAATTTTTTTAATTTAAACCTACCTACATTTATGAAAGAAGCATAAAAGGAAAAACATTGCTACATTTTAAATGAATAAACTTTATTATAACGGCAATAGTGAAAATACGAAGTTTGAAACTAATCCCACCACAATTTGTCGCATTCTGGAACAATGTACAATCCTCGTCTGGAAATTTTTTTGGGAGGTTTTATGGCACCAATGGCGAGTCTTTCATTAAATTTGCTTTCTTCCATCTCTTGCACCTCATTTATTTCATCGTCTGATGAATCCCTGCCTACTGGAAAGTGGTCGTCCAAAACATTGTTCTCCTCTGAATCATCTACGATTTCTGGCTCAACAGCTTTATGAGGTGTGGAAGTAGATGCTTCAGTTAGATCTTTTAAACTAATTTCAGAATGGGCAATACTTTGTCCTGCCGGAACAGTTATTTTCTTTTTCTTCCCTTGTGTCTTAAACTTTGTGGCTCCCTTTCTTTTATCTTCTAAATACTGAATGAAACTGTTTTCCATATCCGACGAACTTGATTTATTATTTGTTGAATCACTATCAGTTACCACATTAGATCGCTTAGTTGTTTTTAACCGCTCCAAGAGCGGTGTTACATCACAAGGAACGATACCGCATTTCTTAAATCCGGACTTTAATATCTGATCGCCATTCTTTTGTATTTTTTCGATTAATGACCGTAAAAGCGTTGGAAAATGCTGTTTCTCAAGTACATTTGATCTACTGCCTACATGAGTTTCCTTATATTGAGATAAAATTTCCCTCCAGGCCTTTTTCATTGGAGCAAAGAATGCAACATCTAACGGTTGTGTAACGGGGGTGCTATTCGGAGGCAAACATATAAAATGAATGTCGTGTTTTCGACACAAATCCAGGACTTCAACATTAATATGAGAAGACAAATTGTCTAATAAAAAGGACCTTCTTTCCCTGAATTTTTTTAAGCCTGGGCAATAGAATGGTGTTAAACCAATTTGCAAATGTCTGTGATTCGAACCAACCAGAGGCAGTATTTGCATAACGTGTACCAGGTTTTTCAGTCCAGGTGTCCCACAAATGCTTGGATTTGTACACCACATAAGGAGGTAGTAGCTCACCAGCTGCATTTCCGCACATCATAAGAGAAATGCTACTTTTTGAAGAGTTACAAATTCGTTCAGGATATTTAACCCCACGTTTAGTTAATACCTTTTTTTTCCGGGATCATCTGTTAAGTTAGTCTCATTATAATTAAAAATAGCATGTTGCTCCACACTAGTTATAGTTTGTCTTAAATTTTCAATGTATTCAGTCATTTGGTCTGCATTGAGTGCTGCTCTGCTTCGTTTAATGTTTGAGGCTATCCTTGCAGTAAGGTCCTTATGACGACTTAAAAATGATTTGACCCAATCGATACCTGGAATATTATCCTTAAAGCGAGTAATATCTTTTCCTTGGAGATTTAAATAGCTCTTTATTATTTGCCGCAATTCCATCCCAGTAAAAGGAAAACCAGCATGACTAAGGCGCTAAATACATTGTACGAAGCACCTTTCCTCTTCGTACGAGAATATTGTTGGGTATCCTGGTTTTCCAGCGTGTACTCCTTTTAATTTATAAAATATAGTTCTCCTTGGGATTTTAAAGGTTTCAGCTGCAACTCTTGTGCTCATGCCATCTTTTATGGCTGACAAACATGCCTTCAGATCTTCTTCTGTGTAGTCTGCATATTTGCGAGATCCCAGTTTCCTTTTATAATGTCTGGGCATTTCCTAAAACAATTTTTCTATTTAACTTTTACTCCTGGGGATACTTTGCACCACTTCCAAGTTGGCGGTGCAAAGTATACCCAATTTCACGTCTTAAGTGCACATGTTAACAATGTTTTTTTTTGTTATTGCTATCCTCGTTTAAAACCGTTATTTTAACAACTAAAAATCGCAATCGGTTATGGTATATATCATTAGATGTGTACTTACCAATTTTTGACCGCTGTGACTGTCTGTACTGTATGATTTTGCAAAGCCAGAAAATAATAAATTTTTAAGGTTGATATTCGAATCGTTGCTGATGAATAACTAACGACCGCAGGGACAATCGCACGCGTCTTACTGATGTATTGCGATGTTGCCTATGTGTTCTAAAGGTAGTACAAATATCTAAAGAAAATTGAGCGTAGATTTACACAAAATATACTTTTACACGTTCGGTGCAAAGTTACCCTACTCAGTGCAAAGTAACCCCGTTTTACGGTATATATATATAAAGAATTTTTCAATATTTTTTTTAATTTGAGTTGTGTTTGGACCCCCCTCAAGCACATTTCCTGGCTACGTGCCTGAACGGAAATATCCGAGCTGTGGGTGCACAGAAGAATTCTGAAAATATCGTGGAGAGAACACACATAAAAAGGTTCTGAGCAAGATGAATAAAAAATGGAAATCTTAAATACGACCAAAACAAGAAAATTGGAATATCTCGGACATAATACACGTGGAAAGATATGCAACTTGCTCCAATTAATTATGCAGGGAAATATTCAAGGAAAAGGAAGCATAAAGAGACGTAGAATATAGTGGTAGCGCAACCTGAGAGAATGGTACGGATGTAATACATCAAATGAACTTTTCAGCTTTAATAGACTATTGATTATGTTTAAAATAAGAGAGCTAAAAGGAACTGCAACGTTAACGGGATTTTATTGTCTCATATGGTCAACGGACCTTTATATTTGAAAAAACCGCGGAGTGCTACCATTTAAATGGGTGCGTTTTTGAGAAAGGGGTGAATTAGTCCCTAGGCACAGGGTGAATTAAGGTGAGTTCCATTCACTTTTGGTACAAACACTTCTACAGGAAAATTGTTCCAGGATAAATTTACTATCGAAATATCATATTTTAAAGTCAAAAGTATTTTTTTTTACAAAAATACATTCAAAAGAAAAACAAGAAAAAAAAAAGAATGTGTGTGTACTTTGTACGTACGTAAGAAGATATTCTTCTATTATATAATAGGTAATTTAAACGAAGTAAATATACTTAAAAGGTTATTTGTATTTATTTTATTTAAAAATCAAACTAACTTTCTTATCTACCACTTTCAAAAAAGAAGAATATCTTAAAAAATTGTATAATAATATACTTACAATCATAAAATCTATAAAAAAAAATAAATAAATAATAACTTGCTAGGGGCTTGAACCCACTTCACGTCGACCGCACCGTACGAAAGTTGACGCCATTTCAAACTGCACCAAACTCTCGTATACGTCATGTGGGAATATGCACAAACTAAACGTTTACACCACAAATTTATATGAATTTAATAAAATTATTAGTTTGATTTTTGTCGAAATAAAATACAACAAAATATAGAGTAAGAAAACGATTTATGAGATGAAGATTTGTAGAAAGTTTGTTCGTAATCAGATTATGTAAATTAAAGCATTGCCTACTAATAGGTAACTACATTATTTTGTTTACATTTTCCAAATAGATAGGTATTGAAACTATTAGGTATTTCCAACTGAAACATTTAGAATTACGTACCAGCGGTTTTTCAAAACTATTTAAAAAGTCACTATAATTATAAGTTTGATTTTATTTCTGTCCACACATCAATTAAAAATAATATTATACAATATTTCTGTTTACCGATAACCTCCATATTGAACAATTATTGACAGATCATTTCAAAATTTCAACACCCAATTAGAGCCCGTATAACAACTAATACCATACTGTCGGTGTGCGCATGCGCGCGGATCAATCAAATTTTACCCTCAATCGATTCGCCGCTAAAGAAGAATATCTTCAAAAACACGAAAGAAAGCAATTCTGTTTTTTGCCCCATAATTTTTTTCCACAGGGATATAGGTATAGGTATAGGCATTGCTTCAGCGAAAAATAACTTCCATCCTTCCTCTTTAAAATGATGTTTGATAGAAGTCTCTAGAATTAATAGTTTCCGAAATAGGATTTTTCAAAGTTTGCCGTTCACAGATTTTTTGAGCCATTTTCCCCATTATTTCGCAAACATTGTTCTGAAACTTTTTTCTACGCATATCTAGGTATATGCAATAATATATTTTCTACTGAATAAGGTCGTACGACTATTTTTAAACAAGTTATGCTTTTTCAAGATTTTATACTTTTAATGATTTTTGATATTTTTTATGATTATTTTTGAAATTTCTCATTATGACTTTTTTCTTGTACATTTAGGTATAAACATTTTGGAATAAAAAAAGCTTATTTTCTTTACTTTAAAATGGTGTATTGCAATCACCTCTAGGACTATTTTTAAACAAGATATCCGGAGATATTTTAAACAGGATATCAAGGGTATCCGTAATTTGAGAAAAATTTTAAAATTTTTTATTTTTTTTTTCAATTAGAAGATATAATTGCATATTGTAACATAATTTTTAATTCCAAATAACTTTTCTTAGTAACACTTTTCGATATTGCGAAATATAAAGGTACTTTACTCTTGAGCGAAATTCATATTTTTTAACATACCACGTACACTTTTGATAAAATTTTATATCTGATGATTACATCTTAGGTTTTAGACTATGTAGAGCATTTTATAAAGAATAATTTGTTTCATAAAGTTAATAATAAAAAGTTTTCCATATGGTTCCAACTTAGTGGGACCTATTGCATGTGTATATGCCAAACTTTGAAAAAGCATATCTTGTTTAAAAAATAGACCTAGAAGTTTTTACAATACACCATTTTAAAGTAAAGAAAATAAGCTTTCCTTTCTATTGGACAATGTATATACCTAAATATACAATAAAAAAGTTATAATTAGAAATTTAAAAATAATCGTAAAATATATCAAAAATCTTTAAAAGTATAAAATTTTGAAAAACCATATCTTACTTAAAAATGGTCATACAGCCTTCTGCGATAGACCATTTTAAAGGTAATTTACTTTTCTTCCTATACTCTGGGCTAATTAGCAAAATTCATGGAAAAGTTATTTACCAGCAATTTTATTGCTGGAATCGAATTATAAGATCCTATATATTAATAATATAGGTATGCAAAGTCCGCAGATAGTGTGCTACTTTTTTTATAAACAAAATGGCGCCGACAAATAGTATTTTTTTCAATTATTTTTCTATAACTCCGAAGATTTTAACTTTACAACAAAAATACTCAAATAAAAATTCATCGCAATTAAATTCTGCATAGAGATATGTTTTTCACGATTTGCTCCGACGAAAATTTTCCTCGGAAAATGTGGGTTTTCCTAACAAAAACTCTAATTTTCAAATAAAGTTTTAGGTAAGTAATTATTAATCAATAATTAAATAACTTAGTGACATCAAAGCTTTCTTGGTATAGATTGTAATTCCAGAAGCCGGCGAAAATTAAACGAATATTTTAGCATAAAATTCAATTGTTAATTAACAATTTACGATCGCAATAATAATAAAAATAATCATGATACATTCATCAAACTTATAAAGATTATAAAGATGAGATGCTTATTTAATATTTTATCGACAAAATATAAATTTTTCTTTTTTTTTGCATAATCTTTAAATTAAAAAAAAAATAGTTATAGTACGCTGATCTAATTAGTAAAGTACAAAAAAGGTTATTTACCAGCAATTTTATTGCTGGAATCGAATTATAAGATCCTATATATTATTAATATAGGTATGCAAAGTCCGCAGATAGTGTGCTACTTTTTTTATAAACAAAATGGCGCCGACAAATCTTATTTTTTTCAATTATTGCTCTATAACTCCGAAGATTTTAACTTTACACCAAAAATACACCCCAATTTAATTCTACATAGAACCATGTTTTTTCCGATTTGCTCCGACGAAAATTGTCCTCGGAAAATGTGGGTTTTCCCAACAAAATCTCGAATTTTCAAATAAATTTTTTGGCCAATAATTATTTATCAATAATTATTTATCAATAATTATATAGCTTGGTGAAATAAAAGCTTTCTTGGTATAGATTATAAATTCAGAAGCCAGTGAAAATGAAATGAATATTTTAGCAACAATTCAATTGTTAATTAACAAGTTACAGTCGCAATAACAACCAAAATAACCATGAGACATTGATCAAACTTAGAAAGGTTATAAAGGTGTGATGCCTATTTAATATTTTGTCGATAAAATATAAATTTTTAATTTTTTTGAATAATCTTTAAATATTTAAAAAAAATTGTTATAAAAAAATTAACATTTCTCAGAAATTGTTTATTATATTCTAATTTTATAAAATACTTTAAATGCGTATTTCATTGGTATTGAAAATGAATGCTTTAAAAAAAATTTCCATCCATTTGCAAAAAAGTTATGAAACAGCAAAGTTAATATACGATTCCTCCGTTGTTTATAATTTGTTTTAATTGTTTCAAAGCTTAAAAGTGAGTCTATGGTACAATCTAATTACTCATAAAGAATGTCAAAAATGAGTGCAATGGTTATATTTTAATCAAAGATTAAAAATACTTTTTTTTGTAATTTTTAGCGCAAAAGTAGGCCTGATACAGAGTCGGAGCTAAAATGTTCACTCGAAGCGACTGACACGCAGCATACATTATTTATAAAAGTGTACGTCTCGCGCGGCCGGTCGTCGCTCCGAGTGAAAATTTTAGCTACAGTGCTGTATTATTCTACTTTCGCGCGTGTAAATTACAAAAAAATATATTTATAATCTTTAATTAAAATTTAACCATTAAACTGATAATCGATATTTTTTTGTAAATAATTAGCTTGTACTTTAAACTCACTTCTACGCTTTGAAAGAATTAAAAAATATATATAAACACCGTAGTAATCGTATGTTTACTTTGCTGTTTCATAACTTTTTTGCAAATGGTTGCAAAAAAGTTTTAAAGCATTCATTTTCAAGATATTTGAAATGCTCATTTTAGCTAATTTTTAAAATTACAATATAATTAAAACTTTCTGAGAAACGTTAATTTGTTTATAACTATTTTTTAAACATTTAAAGATTATGCAAAAAATGAAAAATTTAAATTTGGTCGACAAAATGTTAAATAGGCATCTCATTTTTATAAGATTTCAAAGTTTGATCAGTGTATCATAATTATTTTGGTTATTATTGCGACCGTAAATTATTAATTAACAATTGAATTGTTGCTAAAATTATAATTATACGAAGCAAGCTTTCAATCCTAATAGTAAATAATTAATATTGAAAAATATCAAAAATTACTAAAAGATTTTTAAATTGAAAACTTACTGGTACATCCCCATGTATACACCTCCAAGACTTCTACAATTTGCAAGTCATATGGATGCTGCAGTAAAGACGATAGGGAAGGAATTCTAAACTTTGCAATTCAAATCCCCCGTCTGCAGCCGGTTAGGAACTGAAAGATGCACCATAGTTACTCTACTGAGTAATAAGAAAATAAAATAAAAATGTGTGTACCATTTTTATATATTCGGCTGCAATACGAAGGAAAAACAATCTTACTTTTTAATTAGAATAAGGAGTGCAGCCAGTCCCTTTAACTGCAATTTTCTGCTCTTATTGGAGCTTCATCAGAAGGAACGTAGGCACTGTTCTCCTTAATCCAATCAAATCGCATCGAAATGCTTTTCCAAATATTGCAGCCAAAATGATGGTATTGGGTGGCTAGCGCCATCTGGCCGTAAAAATACGAAGCAAGCTTTCAATCCTAATAGTAAATAATTAATATTGAAAAATATCAAAAATTACTAAAAGATTTTTAAATTGAAAACTTACTGGTACATCCCCATGTATACACCTCCAAGACTTCTACAATTTGCAAGTCATATGGATGCTGCAGTAAAGACGATAGGGAAGGAATTCTAAACTTTGCAATTCAAATCCCCCGTCTGCAGCCGGTTAGGAACTGAAAGATGCACCATAGTTACTCTACTGAGTAATAAGAAAATAAAATAAAAATGTGTGTACCATTTTTATATATTCGGCTGCAATACGAAGGAAAAACAATCTTACTTTTTAATTAGAATAAGGAGTGCAGCCAGTCCCTTTAACTGCAATTTTCTGCTCTTATTGGAGCTTCATCAGAAGGAACGTAGGCACTGTTCTCCTTAATCCAATCAAATCGCATCGAAATGCTTTTCCAAATATTGCAGCCAAAATGATGGTATTGGGTGGCTAGCGCCATCTGGCCGTAAAAATACGAAGCAAGCTTTCAATCCTAATAGTAAATAATTAATATTGAAAAATATCAAAAATTACTAAAAGATTTTTAAATTGAAAACTTACTGGTACATCCCCATGTATACACCTCCAAGACTTCTACAATTTGCAAGTCATATGGATGCTGCAGTAAAGACGATAGGGAAGGAATTCTAAACTTTGCAATTCAAATCCCCCGTCTGCAGCCGGTTAGGAACTGAAAGATGCACCATAGTTACTCTACTGAGTAATAAGAAAATAAAATAAAAATGTGTGTACCATTTTTATATATTCGGCTGCAATACGAAGGAAAAACAATCTTACTTTTTAATTAGAATAAGGAGTGCAGCCAGTCCCTTTAACTGCAATTTTCTGCTCTTATTGGAGCTTCATCAGAAGGAACGTAGGCACTGTTCTCCTTAATCCAATCAAATCGCATCGAAATGCTTTTCCAAATATTGCAGCCAAAATGATGGTATTGGGTGGCTAGCGCCATCTGGCCGTAAAAATACGAAGCAAGCTTTCAATCCTAATAGTAAATAATTAATATTGAAAAATATCAAAAATTACTAAAAGATTTTTAAATTGAAAACTTACTGGTACATCCCCATGTATACACCTCCAAGACTTCTACAATTTGCAAGTCATATGGATGCTGCAGTAAAGACGATAGGGAAGGAATTCTAAACTTTGCAATTCAAATCCCCCGTCTGCAGCCGGTTAGGAACTGAAAGATGCACCATAGTTACTCTACTGAGTAATAAGAAAATAAAATAAAAATGTGTGTACCATTTTTATATATTCGGCTGCAATACGAAGGAAAAACAATCTTACTTTTTAATTAGAATAAGGAGTGCAGCCAGTCCCTTTAACTGCAATTTTCTGCTCTTATTGGAGCTTCATCAGAAGGAACGTAGGCACTGTTCTCCTTAATCCAATCAAATCGCATCGAAATGCTTTTCCAAATATTGCAGCCAAAATGATGGTATTGGGTGGCTAGCGCCCTCTGGCCGTAAAAATACGAAGCAAGCTTTCAATCCTAATAGTAAATAATTAATATTGAAAAATATCAAAAATTACTAAAAGATTTTTAAATTGAAAACTTACTGGTACATCCCCATGTATACACCTCCAAGACTTCTACAATTTGCAAGTCATATGGATGCTGCAGTAAAGACGATAGGGAAGGAATTCTAAACTTTGCAATTCAAATCCCCCGTCTGCAGCCGGTTAGGAACTGAAAGATGCACCATAGTTACTCTACTGAGTAATAAGAAAATAAAATAAAAATGTGTGTACCATTTTTATATATAAAAATAGTACACACATATATAAAAATGGTACACACATTTTTATTTTATTTTCTTATTACTCAGTAGAGTAACTATGGTGCATCTTTCAGTTCCTAACCGGCTGCAGACGGGGGATTTGAATTGCAAAGTTTAGAATTCCTTCCCTATCGTCTTTACTGCAGCATCCATATGACTTGCAAATTGTAGAAGTCTTGGAGGTGTATACATGGGGATGTACCAGTAAGTTTTCAATTTAAAAATCTTTTAGTAATTTTTGATATTTTTCAATATTAATTATTTACTATTAGGATTGAAAGCTTGCTTCGTATTTTTACGGCCAGATGGCGCTAGCCACCCAATACCATCATTTTGGCTGCAATATTTGGAAAAGCATTTCGATGCGATTTGATTGGATTAAGGAGAACAGTGCCTACGTTCCTTCTGATGAAGCTCCAATAAGAGCAGAAAATTGCAGTTAAAGGGACTGGCTGCACTCCTTATTCTAATTAAAAAGTAAGATTGTTTTTCCTTCGTATTGCAGCCGAATATATAAAAATGGTACACACATTTTTATTTTATTTTCTTATTACTCAGTAGAGTAACTATGGTGCATCTTTCAGTTCCTAACCGGCTGCAGACGGGGGATTTGAATTGCAAAGTTTAGAATTCCTTCCCTATCGTCTTTACTGCAGCATCCATATGACTTGCAAATTGTAGAAGTCTTGGAGGTGTATACATGGGGATGTACCAGTAAGTTTTCAATTTAAAAATCTTTTAGTAATTTTTGATATTTTTCAATATTAATTATTTACTATTAGGATTGAAAGCTTGCTTCGTATTTTTACGGCCAGATGGCGCTAGCCACCCAATACCATCATTTTGGCTGCAATATTTGGAAAAGCATTTCGATGCGATTTGATTGGATTAAGGAGAACAGTGCCTACGTTCCTTCTGATGAAGCTCCAATAAGAGCAGAAAATTGCAGTTAAAGGGACTGGCTGCACTCCTTATTCTAATTAAAAAGTAAGATTGTTTTTCCTTCGTATTGCAGCCGAATATATAAAAATGGTACACACATTTTTATTTTTTTTTTTTTTTTTTTTTTTTTGTTGCTAAAATATTCGTTTAATTTTCATCAGCTTCTGTAACTATAATCTAAACCAAGAAGGCTTTTAAGTCACCAAGTTATTTAAATATTGGTAGATAATTACTTATCTAAAACTTTATTTGAAAATTAAAGATTTTTTTGGGAAAACCCGCATTTTCCGAGAAAAATTTTCATTGGAGCAGATCGGGAAAAACACGTCTCTATGCAGAATTTAATCACGGTGAATTTTTATTTGGGTGTTTTTGTTGTAAAATGAAAATCTTAGGAGTTATAGAGCAATAATTGAAAAAAACACGATTTTCGGGCGCCATTTTGTTTATAAAAAAAGTAGCACACTATCTGAGGACTTTGCATACCTATATTATTAATATATAGGATCTTATAATTCGATTCCAACAATAAAATTGCTGGTAAATAACTTTTCCCAAAAATGGCCTATTCTCCGATAATCAGCCCAGACTACTAATAAATGTAACATTGCATATACCTGAAGCTGCGTAAAAAATGTTACAGAACAATGTTTGCGAAGTAACAAGGAAAATGGCCCAAAATTGTTGTGAGTGGCAAAATTTGAAAAATCATATTTCGAAAACTATAAATCATACAGACTTAAACCAAACGTCATTTTAAAGAAGAAGGATGAGGGTTTTTTTTGTGAAGCAATGCATATACCTATATCCCCGTGGAAAAAAGTTATAGGGCAAGAAACAAAAATGCTACCTTTCGTGTTTTTTTCTTGCCTTTCTATTAAATATATTTTTGTAAAAAAAATATTTTTGACTTTAAAATGTAATATTTCGATAGTAAATTTAACCTGGGAAATTTTTCCTGTAGACGTGTTTGTACCAAACGTGCATAGAACTCACCCTAATTCGCCCTGTGCCTAGGGGCTAATTCACCCCTTTTTCAAAAACGCACCCCTTTAAATGGTAGCACTCCGCGGTTTTTTCATATTTAGAGGTCCATTGACTATATGAAACAATAAAACCCCGTTAACGTTGTAATTCCTTTCTAAAATACATAATCAATAGCCTATAAAGAAAGCCGTATAAATGCTAATATAAGTTTTACATCAAAACATTTATTGCTCTTCTGTAGATGGTATCTTGATGGTCTTATTCAGATTATTTTTGTATGGTTTGTTTTGAACAAAAAACAAAAACATCTATTTCCTTGGATAAAATAAATTTTAATAGACGTATGTAATTCAATTTTACAAACCAATAGTTCAGCCGGGCCTGGTAATAAAAGGTTCGTCAAAATTTTCTTCTAACAAACAATCGATTATTCACGTGACGATTCAAGTCCACTTTCTATGAAGATGGATTCGAGATTCAAATTAGTGACTCACTTAAAAAAAAATAAACTACAAATTTTGATTGATTCGTGTTGAATTATCTATTGAGACCTGTTTCCGGATGAAATTATTCAGTGATTGGATATAACTAAGCAATAATTTATATAAAATTTAACGTGAAGTAAAACACTCCCTGGTGTAGTTGGTATATTTTAATAAAAATTTAAAAATTTTAAAAATCTAAAAGGATTACGTTCAAAACGTTTTCGGACTTATCAGTCCATCATCAGTGAACTCCCTGTCTTTGAAAAATAGCCACAATGCCAAACACTGGTTAAGTTATATGTTCCAACTACATAGTAAAAAGTATAAAATAGTTTAGCTTAAAGTGGATGCCAATGGTGTGTTGCTGAAATTAATTGAAATGAATATAATAAAACGAACGGTAAATATTTATTTATTTTCGTAACAAAAGGTATTTGCGCTTAGGTCTCTCTCGAAAAAGGGCCGAACGATTTGTGTGTGATTCGTTCACCCGATGTGTCGTGACTGAATAGAGAAACCACAACGATTACTGTTATCTTTCTTCCCTCTGACCAGATGACTGAGCAATAAATCATTTATTAGGTCTGGTGTATACTTTCGCAGTTACAACAAAAAACACTCTCGAATGCATAGTGAGTTGTTGACATAAACGTCTGATATGGTAACTAATTTATGTGGGCTTCAGTTTGTTAAACTGCCACTCCAAAAACATATAGTCAGGGGGTGCATTCGTTTCGTAAAACCATGTCTTTCTTAGCGTCTGTTTTGTATATTAACGGTGACTTTATATGACCCATATTATTTCGTTTTGAGAAAAAATATTAAAATTAAAATTAGAAAAAATAGTAATTAAAGCGTATCGCTATAGATTACTTCCAGCAACATGATGCTCTACTGCTTTACGTTAAAATATTTTTGTTATTAGGTCTTCATTGAGCTAAGTTTACTCTGTCTTGGACGTACATATATGAATATTATATGACATATGACAAGTACCCGAAACAAATGGGAAGAGTTGAATAGTCCTATTAATAAATATCAACAGGCTAACATTATTTCTTATACAGAGGGGTTCAAAATTATGGAATAAATTCATTTTTTTCGAGAATACGCCACTTTGGAGACAAATCCCGAGACAGATCGATTTTTTTTAATTATGATTTTTTGGCATATATTATATCATACTAGTGACGTCATCCGTCTGGGCGTGATGACGTAATCGATGATAATATTAAATGAGAATAGGGGTCGTGTGCTAGCTCATTTGAAAGGTTATTCAATTCTCTATTCAGTAATATAAACATTAATATAGTAGTATGCTTGTCTCGCATGCTGGTAGGCCGGGGTTCAAATCCCACCGCCGGCAAGAACAAGTAGACATTTTTAAAATGTCTATAGGCCCCAGGTCGACTCAGCCTGAATAAAATGAGTATCTTGGGTAAAACCAGGGGTAATAATAGGCGGTTGAAGCGTAGCACTGGCCCTGTTACCTTCCTTGTATACCGAAGGCCCTAGATATAGCAGACTACCCTGCTATAATCCCAAAGTCGCGTCAGCGGTATAAAACGGGAGACTATTATTATTATATATAATTATTTATACAGGGTGTCTAAAATATTTTTTAAATTAAAATAATTATTGACACAAAAAGAAGAATGTATTTAATTTATTTATTTCAAAATAGATTTTACTGTTATCAGAAAACAGAAAAAAATATTTATGTGACAAATAAACATTGCTTTTCCCTTAATATAAATGTTTAAACTGCCAAGAGGCTGGTGGGTGGCAGCTTGAATATTGAATTTAAGCGAAAAGCAATGTTTATTTGTCAAATAAACATTTTTTTCTCTTTTCTGACAGCAGTAAACATTTTAAATTAAATAAATTATATACATTCTTCTTTTTGTGTCAACTAATTTATATCAAAACAAATTATGTTAGACACCCTGTATAAATAATTGTGATAATGTTTATATTATTGAATAGAAAATTTAATAACCTTCCAAACGACCTAGCACACAACCCCTATTCTCATTTTAAAAAATAATCGATTTCGTCATCACGTCCAGATGGATGACGTCACTAGTAGGATATACAGTTGAGTCCACGATTCTTTACCCGTGCGTCATTAATACCTGGACACACTTTTTATCTAGCATCATTCTCTTCCACGCATGAAACTAAAGACAAACCAGCTACCGCCTGTTATTAAGTAAAAACACATGTTATTTTTAGGAACGCTCTAAACTCAGTACATCGAAAAGAGACAGGTACAAAAAAGACGGTTCGGGATGTTTTCAGGATTTTGAGTACAATTTGTGACGTTTTCGGTTTGTTTGCTTTTGAAATGCTTTTGTGGCTATCAGTCTGTTGAATTTTTTCTGGATTTATGTCGAATTTTTGCATTTTGAAGTTTTTTATATGAACACAAACAATTGTTTTCACAACTAATTTTATATTGAGTTTGAAATTTTAAGGTAAGTGTATTTTATTTTGCCATTAATTTTTACAACATACCTACAAAGCTAACCTCTTTCACACAGTTAAGGAATTAAGTTAGGGTTTTGTTTAAGTTTCCGCCAAAGTGAATGAAATGACAAGAAAATATTTTTTTATATTTTTGTTATAAATTGTTAATTAATCATAATGATATTAACTTCAAATGTACCTGTAATACTGCACCAAAATTTTAAAGCAAAACTTACATTTGACTTTCTATTTATTTGATAACGTCAAATTTTATAATATAACCCGTGATCGGAACAGTAGCCACTTTCTGTCACTTGCTGTTGTGTGGAGTAGATTTCCGAAATATTTCGTATGCTTTAAATTAGGACGCACGGGTAAAGAACCCTGGAATCAACTGTATATGTCAAAAAATCATAATTTAAAAATAAAAATCGACCTGCTTCAGTATTTTTCTCCGAACTGCCCTAAATTACCCAGAGGCGCCACATACGTCTTTCAGTCCTCATTTAATACATTCAATTTTTTTATTCCCCACTCTACATACTTTTTGAATCAAAACATTTATGCCCCTATTATTTACACTTAATAAAGGATACTACATTCATCTCGATAATCTCAACCGTTTTAGAGATAAAAGAATTTTAAATCAGCGCGGCGATACAAAATAAGTATTTGAAAAAGATCATTGTAGTTACACCCAAAAAATAAACTTGAAACCATAATAATTTCCAAAAATGTATCGCAAATTCGTTCAAATGGAATTTGCGATGCAATGACATAAATCTTCCACAATTCTTATGGTTTCAATTTTACTTTTCGGGTGTAACTACAATGATATTGTGCAAAAACTTATTTTGCATCGCTGATTTCAAATGCGTTCATCTCGAAAACTTACCAAATTTAGTGTTGTTATCCCATGCCTGTCAGGAAATCTTCAAGAATAAATAAAATAAAAGTTTAACTTTGACACCCTGTATTTCGGTTATTATCATGTTTCGTCAGCTTTTCGTTAGTAAAGTAAGTTAGCTTAGATCGACCTATTTTATCCTCAGGAATCCAAGGTTTGTTACAGCAAAATAAAGCTCGAGAGATGTTACTGAATAAATAAAATTAACATTAATATACTCTATAATATAAAATACAAAGTTCAGTTAATCTCTCTTTATCTTATCTCAGAGATCCCGGTTACAGTTGGTTCACAGAGGGGGATCCCGGTTAATTCTGAGTATTAAAACAACCTAATAGCTACAAAGATTTATTTAACATAAACTATAAAATAAAACAGAAAGTGAAGCAAAATAAGAAAAATATAGTGACTATTGAACTATTAATACTATTAAATAAAGAATAATGTAAAGACTTAAAAAATCCCTAATTTATCACATAAAGTACACCGTTGTTACCTTGCAGTATAGAAAATATAAATATACAATACATTCTGATGAATCAAAAGTACCTACGTTCAGCAAGAATCAGATAATGTACCGTACCATACTATATTAATATTGTCGAATACCTACTTCTTGCATGTCTACCTGTGGAATTAACTAAGTACAATTATTATTATTATACCCTGTAATTACTCTGTTAAAATTTATACCCTCGTATAGCGCTAAATTCAGGTGTACAATGAGGGTAACAGGAAGGACTTAGATCTGAACAAAGTGGTAGGTATGGACACAGTATAGGATATAATATGGTATATATACAGAGTGGCCCAAAAGTCTGGAAACGCTCAATTATCTCGTAAATTGTTAGTCATAATTGTACAAAATGTGAGGTACACCTAGTTTGGGATACGGATATTCCATATTTGATATTTGCAATGTTGCCAGATTTTCCGTTTCTCTTATATTATTAGTAACTTTGGTTTTTCAAATTCATCACCCTATATATTCAGTCATAATTGGAATCTCCTATTCAATACGAGTTCAACCATATGTAACACTTATGATTTTATGTAGTCTGGAAGGTCTTAAATACATAAAACAGAAGTCTGGCAACGCTTAATTGTCTCAATAAATTTTTAAATACTAACTATTTTTAACTACATTGAAACGTAACAATTGATAGATTACAAGATTTTTTAACATAATAGTTACTTTATCAAGTGTTCAAAATGTGCTCCATTTGTGAGTTGACAGTACCCTAATCGATGGTAGAACGCGTCTACCACATTTCTCGATGATTGTCTAGAAATTATTCGAGATTCATCGATAATTCGTTGCCTTAGCTCTGTAAGACTTGCTGATTTAGTTTTGTAAACTGAATTTTTCAAGTATCCCCAATAAAAATAATCTTTAGGATTGAAATCAGGTAAACGTGGGGGTCATTCAATTCTACATCGTCTACCAATCCATCGTTCGGGAAATATCTCATCTAAATAACGCCGAACATATACACCAAAATGAGCTGAAACTCCAACTTGCTGAAACCATATCTGATTAAAATTGGCCCCAAAAAAGTTTCTCATTGTAGATACAATTTCATTTCTAAGTAACATTTCATAACTATCTGACGTTAAATTTTCTTCGATAAAAAATGGCCCAATTAACTGAGTAGGTACCTACTATACCTGACCATACATTTAATTTTTGTGGTCTTGGAGTATGGTTTTCACGCATCCAGTGTGGATTTACGTCACTCCAGTACATTAAATTGTGTCGATTTACACTTCCACACTGTGTAAAGTTTGCTTCATACAACTCCAAAGAAAAAAAAAGGTTGCTTCATCGAAAAAACATATTCTGTTAACGAAATTTCTGAACATCATTTTCAATTTTATCCATCATTACCTCAGTAAACTGTAATCTACGATCGAAGTCATCTTCACTTAATTCTTGCAATAAGTTAATTTTGTGTGGTTTAAATTTATTCTTACGTAATACACGTAAGACTGAAGAACGACCTACATCATTTACTTGTGCAACCCTGCGTGATGATGTATGTGGATCTTCAACAAAACTTTGCATTATATCCAAAGTTTTGTTGTCATTCATAACTCTTTTCGGTCTACCTGATCGGTATCTATCTTTTACTTCTCCAGATTCCTCAAATCGCTTTACAGTTTTTTGGACCGTCGCCTTATGAATAGGAGAACGGTTTGGGAAAGTATCATTGAATAAGTTGGCTACTTCACAATAAGATCTTTTTCTGTCACCGTACCCTCTCATCATTAAAATAGTAATAATTCGTTATTTTTCGTTAAGAGCCATTTTAAAGAAGCAATTTATTTTGCAGAACTTTTCAAAAGACAATTAGGTACTGTCAGTTTTAATTAATAATGTAAATGGTGAACAAATGTCCAAAACACAGCATTCTAAATTTAAATATTTAAAAAATGAATAACCATTTTCAATTTTTCAAAGGTTCCCATTGTTTTAGGTCTGGTAGGATGTAGAATGACATTTTTTTTATGTTGTTTTACGTGCTATTAGATTGAAAACTTAGTTTTTTTTTAAATATTTAAATTTATTAAATCTACATAATATTTTGCACTGTTTTATGTATTTAAGACCTTCCACACTACATAAAATCATAAGTGTCACATATGGTTGAACTCATATTGAATAGGAGATTCCAATAATGACTGAATATGCAGGGTGGTGGATTTGAAAAACCAAAGTTACTAATAATATAAGAAAAACGGCAAATTTGGCAACATTACAAATATCAAATATGGAATCTCCGTATCCCAAAATAGGTGTACCTCAAATTTTGTACACTTATGACCAGCAGTTTACGAGATAATTGGCCGTTTCCAGACTTTTGGGCCACTCTGTATATAAAATAGATGTTACGTTGTTATTGGTACCGACTTATGGGTCTCTGTTCTTGCTTACTGGTCTAGTAGGTGGTGTTCCAATCGTGGTGTCTCTGGTTACACTAAAGGTGCTAGCTACGAGCTGGTTACTAACTCTAGATGGTTGTTGCTAGAGGGCCACTAGCTATGTCTTGAGTGTTAGGACAGCCACTAGTCCCCAAGGTGTGTCCTCAAGAAGTTGGCCTACCAAGGAGAGAAAATACACTGTCAGTAGGGACTATACGAAATAGTAGAATTACTAGAGGCTATAAGCCTAATAATAGTTTTAAAGATATTTACCTGAGGAGGTATGTGGCCAACAGAGAGGGGTTGTTGAGGTTATGTCTCGTAACTAACTAAAATTTCCACCGGCACTACAAAATATACGGCCCCAAATCCGTCACTGGCAAAAACTCTTCCAGACGATAAGTTTTCATAAACTTGGGCCGTATTTTCTCACCAATGGAAAAAGAATTAGCAAACTTTCACCCTTTGCAATCCGACCTCGTTCCAAAATAATCGAAGACAGACCCGATGTCATCCGTCTTTGCTTAATGTCATTTTATCTGCGTTCCAACTCACACGAACCATTCAACCAAGGAACCACTGATTGATTCAGTTACGTGACAAGAACCTACGCACAACCTGTGAACGAGAGAAAGACAGCATATTTCTAGAATCTCAAACCATTCCTAAACAAATCAACAGAACAGAACCTTTTTGCGAACGAACCAACTGTTTTATAGGAACTACCATAGGTGTAACTAGATGGTTTTAAAGTATTTAAATATCTTTCAGTTTAACATATTATATAAATGAATTGTGAAGGTTTAAAAAACCGTAACAGGTTAAGCTGTGGACCGATTCGTTACCAAACACTCTGTATATTCTAATATGAATTTAGTTTAATTCCATGTAAATTCAATATTTACTTACCTTAAAAATGTCACAAGGAAACAGTTTCAGAATGTATTTTATCCTTGTGAGATCGGTACTCAGCGGAAGTAATGCAGACGTTCGGATACAATTAGCGTCACTTTGCAAGGACAATGGCGTCGACTTTGCCAAGTAACACGACATTTACTCAACACACACTACATATTACACTAGGTCATCATCATCAATGGCTCTACAACTCTTCGTGAGTCTTTGCCGCGTTTACTATTGCCTTCCATGCTTGTCGGTCCTGTGCCACTAATTCCCATTGTCGCACTCCCATTTTCTCTACATCTTCTTTGACTGAATCTTTCCACCTTTTTCTAGGCCGCCCTACAGACCTTCTTCCATCTGGCCTTTCCCAGAACACATTGTTTATAAGGCGATTGTCGTTACTGCGTATCACATGCCCTGCCCATCCGAGTCTATTAGCCTTTATATATCTGACTAGATTTTCTTTTCCGAATAGAGACTCTAGCTCGTTATTGTACCTGCGCCTCCATTCGTTTGTCACGCTGTCTCTGCAAGGGCCATATATCATTCGAAGGATTTTACGTTCCCACACCAGCAATTTATTTACTTCTTTTTTGTTAGCGTCCATGTTTCGCTTCCATACGCGACTGCTGGTCGTATTATGGTATTATATATCTGGATTTTTGCACCTCGTGAAAGAAGTTTTGACTTCATTAGATGTTTCATCGCAAAGAAAGATCTGTTTCCTGCGATTATTCGCGTTTCAACTTCTCGCTCTAATTTGATGTCATTTGTGATTGTTGCTCATAGATATTTAAATTCTTTAATCACTTCGAAGTTATGATCATTTATAGTAATATTTTGCCTTATTCGCGTCGTTCTTGTTTTGAGACGACCATGTTTGTGTTTTGTCTTCATTTATTTTTAGACCGATGTTTAATGCAGCTTCTTGAAAGCTCGAGAAAATATCATTAATTTCTAATGTTGATTGTGCTACTGCGTCTACGTCATCGGCAAAGGCGAGTATGATTTTTGCTCCCCGAGCAGTTATGTCTGGTTTGATTTTTGGATAAATTTTTCGCATTACATATTCTAAGGCCAGGTTAAACAACAATGGGGACAACGGATCTCCCTGTCTCAGTCCATAATTTCCGCACAAAGCATTTGATATTTTTCTCCCTATTCTAACTTGTGCAAAGGAGTTACTTACACACATTTGTGTTACCTCAGCTAGTTTCTTGGGTACACCTAGCTCGATCATTGCCTTCCATAATGTTGCACGATTAATTGAATCATAAGTCTGTTTGAAGTCTATAAAGATCTGAAGAACGTCCTGATTATATTCCCAATACTTTTCAAGCATTTGCCTTATTGTAAATATTTGATCATTATTCGATCTGCCAGGCCTGAAACCACACTGGTAGTCACCAACTATTTCTTCGGCGTATGGTGCTAATCTTTTTAATAATATCGAAGCCAATATTTTATACGTAGTGTTAATTAGTGAGATTCCTCTGTATTACACTAGGTACCTGATTGCAAAAATCCAGTGTACCATGCCAATGGCCAGTAGTTGTCGAGGCATTAAGCTAAATAAAAAAAATCGTTTTCCCTAGTCTACAAAAATAAATTGAAATATTCTATACTAGTACGTTGTTTAAATGTAAAATATTGCAAAACCTCTAAATTTTAAAGAACTGCTTGGATTGACATGAAATTTGGCATACACATAGCTAACAAGTCAAAGAAAAAAGTAATAGTATGCCGATGTGTGCTTTTGCCCTAGGGGTGACTATCACCCCCTTTTGGGGGTGAAAAATATATGTTCGAAATAGGTCCGGAAATGGCTAAAATTACTAATTCTAAGCAACTTTTGTTCTATAAAGTTTTTTCACCAAGTTAATACTTTTCGAGTTATTTGCGAGTGAATATGTTAATTTTTCTACCAAATAACCACGTTTTCAGACGATTTTTCACAAATAACTCAAAAAGTAAATATTTGGTGAAAAAAAAATCTTATCAAAAATATAGCACGTAAAAAAGTGAAAAACTTGGTGTATATATTAGGTCACTGTACCTAGTAGAAGCAGAGTTATAGCTATTGAAAAATAGGTTCATATTCGTCAAATTCCAAATCGTATATTTTAACGTGCCATAACAAAAAAAACGAAGCTCTTTTTTGGATAAAACTCTATTTAACTTTTTAAAGTGTTTGAAAAATGCTTGTTTTTGTTAAAAAAAAATTACCATAAAAAGTAAACAAGTTACGCTCAAAATAAAGTTGGTCCCTTTTTTTGGTAAGAAATCGGGAAAATCGCCCCCTAATTAGCATTTCAAATGAACTTAATTGTTATCACTTCACAAGTTTTTTACTCGCCTATGTATTGATCAAACGATCTGTAAGTTTAATCGGTTCAAAGTCCTTATTTTTGAAAGAGCTGTAGTTAAGAGGGCTTGAACGAGTCACTTATCACGAGTGTATGCAAATTTAGAAACACCGAATGTTGACCAATTTTTGTCTTACAGAAAAACAAAAAAATTCAAAATATTCAAAAAAGTATAGCCGACTTTTTCTATTGTTTAAGACTTTTGGTATCTCTAACAACCTTTAAGTTATTTAAAAAAAAAGGATTATTTTCAAAATTAAAATTTTTAAAAATTTTACTTTAAATCCAAATTTTTTCAAAAATAATCACTTTGAATCGATTAAACTTACAGATCATATAAAAACAACATAAGTAAAGTAACTTGTGAAGCGGTAACGATTAATTTCATTTAAGTTGCTAATTGGGGGGTGATCTTCCTGATTTTTTTTGCCAAAACAAAAGGGACCAACTTTATTTTGAGCGTAACTTGCTTACATATGATGCTAGAAATTTTTTTATAAAAACAGAAATAAAAAACACTTTAAAAAAGTTATAATGTGTTTTCCCCAAGAATGCTTGATTATTTGGATATTTCACATTGAATTATTCTATTTGGAATTTTTCAAATATGAACCTATTTTTTATTAGCTATAACTCTGCTTTTGCTAGGTATAGAGACCTAATATACAGACCGTTTTTTTCACTTTTTTATAGGCTCTAGTTTTGTTAAGAATATTTTTTTCGATAAAATGCTTATTTTGAGTTATTTGCGAAAAACCGTCTAAAAACGTGGTTATTTTGTTGAAAAATGAACATATTCACTTGCAAATAACTCGAAAAGTATTGATTTGGTGAAAAAACTCTATGGAACAAAAGTTGCTTAAAATTAGTCTTTCCATATTAGTTTATCCATTTCGGGACTTAACTTGAACATATATTTTTTCATCCCCGAGATGGGGTGAAAGTCGCCCCCAGGCCAAAAGCACACATCGGCACCATATCACTTTTTTTCTATGACATGTTCGCTATGAGTATGCCAAATTTCATGTCAATCCAAGCGGTTCTTTAAAATTTACAGCAAGAAAGAATGTACTATACCTTAGTGAAAGAATGTACTATACCTTAAATTGAGAAAACTAAATTGAGTGATTTAACAAAATATGTGACGGTTAAGTGAAAACTACACAGAAATTTTCAATTTCCTTTGCATCTAAGCTTAAAAATAAAACGCAATAAGACTTTTTACTAAAACGCATTCCATGTAAGAAACGTTCTCCCTAGAGCAATAATTTCATTCTTAACAGCAGCAACACGCAAATAAATAATAACTATCGCCATGAAGTTATTCGCAAAAGTTGTAAGTCACGATATCCGAGAGGGCAATAACTGTTACAGTTTTAGAGCTCACTTTTGATTTATTTTCCATAGAATCCTTGTCTGAATCCGAAGTAACTTAATTTAATCATAATTATCAATTATAACGTCGTAGTCTGGAAAACACGCGAATTCGAAGGAATAAATAACTAAATATTCGCCTAAAAAAATAATGGTAGGGGAGCCCAAGGGGGGTTTTTGCAGTTACTCGAGCGCGTCAGATTATCATATGGGGAGAAACCTGGTACCCTGCAGATGTACCTCTACCATATATTGGCTCTTAACACAGGGAAGTTCGTTAAGAGGGGCCCGAAAAAAAAAATATATCCTTAAAAATACTCGAAATTGTCAGATTAAGATAAGGTTAAGTTAAGTACATGCAAAAGAGTGTATATGTAAAAAATCTGACGATTTGAGCGGGGCGTAAGGAAATGGGTGAGTCAAAAATTTCACAATAAAAAAGCGAATATTTCGCGAAATGAACGTCAGATCGAAAAACTAAAAAATACGTCTTCAATTTTTTTCAAAAATCTATCGAATGGTAATAAACATGACACCCCACGGAGAGGGGTGGGGGTAAATTTTAAATACAATCCCCGCGATATTTTTCAAAATGAACATCAGATCGAAAAACTGCAAAATACACTTTCAAAATGTTTTTGAAAAAACTATCGAATGGTACCAAACACGACCCCCCAGTCGTGTTATCGAGGAGTGGATGTAAACTGACTGAAGAAGAAGAAGAAGAACTGTGTAATTTTTAAAAGATAAACGAGAAGACTTAGAGCAAGGCTTTGATAATATATATCATGACAAAAGTTGATAGAAATAATCGAAGATGTTCTAATTGAGTAAGAATATTTAAAAAAGAAACTGGAAAGAAGGATTTTTAAAATAATGGATGAAAAATAATACAGAATAATACAATAATAATACAAAAAAGGCTTGATAAAATTTGTAATTGCGATAAGAAAAATTAGAACAAAACAGAAATAAGTATAAGGAACATAAAGATATATATATACAAATACTGTAGATTTAAGTATTTATTGTATATTATATTAGAAAAAAAAAAAGAAAAAACCAAGAAAAAAAGAAAAAAATAAGAGAAAAAAAGATAAGAAGATATAAACCTCCGAGATGTTGAATCGGGTTTATGCCTTAGCGTAGTAAAAAAACAATTAATAAAAAATAATAATAAAAAAATAATAATAACAAAAAACAAATTAAAAACTTTAATAAAAAAATACGAAAGATAATAAATATTTACAAAAAAATATTTAGAACCAAAACAGTGTATTATTTAGATAGTATGTTAGTTTGTTATGTACTTACATATTTAGAGTTAGAAATACAGAAAAAAATGTTGTTCTGAAGCTATTTTCTTGTGGCATTTTTACAATTTTAACTATTTATAATGGGAAATAAGCCACAATATTATTAAAAAATGATTTTTATTAACGTTTCGACGCCCAAATCGGGTGCCGTTGTCAAAATACAAAATACTACTAACATAAACAAAAATGTTGTTGCTTAGTAAAAAAATTCTTCTAATAATTTATTTAATTTCACTCATTTATATCGGCAATTCAGATACATGTGATACATTTTAAAGTAGAAGACTTTAAAATAATATTGCCAATATTTATGAGTTGCGTTCCTGAGACGACTTTACTGAAAGATAGTTCATTCGATTACATGAAATCAACCCCAACTCAAGAATATCCGTCACAAATGATGTTATGATTTTTTTGTGACGGATATTCTTGAGTTGGGGTTGATTTAATGTAATCGAATGAACTATCTTTCAGTAAAGTCGTCCCAGGAACGCAACTCATAAATATTGGTAATATCATTTTAAAGTCTTCTACTTTAAAATGTATCATATGTATCTGAATTGACGATATAAATGAGTGAAATTAAATAAATTATTAGAAGAATTTTTTTACTAAGCAACAACATTTTTGTTTATGTTAGTAGTATTTTGTATTTTGACAACGGCACCCGATTTGGGCGTCGAAACGTTAATAAAAATCATTTTTTAATAATATTGTGGCTTATTTCCCATTATAAATAGTTAAAACAGAAAAAAAATTCTATGATTGAAAATTTTTTTTTCTTTTAAAATAATTTTAAAATAAAATGTCTGGCTAATTGACTCGGTCAAGGCCATCAAATTCACACAAAAAAATGTGCAAATACATGACATATTAATTTAAAAACATATTTTCAATAAAGTATGGAAAAAGTGACTTATACTGCAAATTTATTCCATATTTCATGTTCATATATTAAAAAGCGTTCGTAGATAAGAACCCACTACTGATTTTGTCTATTTTCTCCTATTACCTATTTAACATACATAATTATACCCCAATATAAAAATTTTAAATATCAAATTGAAAAGTGAATGAGTGTCTACTTTTACGTATAGATTCATTTCGATAATTACAGCAGCTCTGTTGATAATCACCGTCGTATCTACATTAGTAAATTTTCAATTATGTGCTTCATTGATCGAACAAGTACCTGTATATATGTGGATATGAATTAAAATAGAAAACTTTCACTGAGAAAACAATGAAGCCGACAAGCACTAGGTTACCAATTATAAGAGAATGATTATTTATTATTTGTCTAGATGTGATTAAAGCTTCTGAGACGTATATAGAAAGGCCTGATCGTGATCTGCAGAAATGAAAAAATTCAAAGAAGATATTAATAAAAACAGTAACGGTTACAATGATAGTTTGTTACTTTGTCAGTATTTACACAATAATGTTGGTCATAGACTGCTTGTAATAGGGACCTTGTATAATTTTAATTAAATTTTTTTCGACCCTCATTTATAATAATAAGTTTCCCAATTTGCAAAAAAAGGAAAATTTGCATGTATGTATTTAAATTTTGTTTTGACAATGTTTTGCCAATGGCCATTAGTTATTGAGTCATTAAGCTAAATTGAAAAAAAATGTAATGTGATGACATCACTGGAGACATGACATCACTTCCATGTGATGACATCATTGGAGAGAAGGACTGATATATAAGTTCTAACAAGTCATTCTTTGTAAAACAACTGCTCGATTAATCAACCAAATGCTACCTGACAGAACATTATAAGTCGTTATGGGAGACAAAATGGACAAGGAACGAAAACTAAACAATGCAATCCCCCAAGGCTTCTACTTTCAACCAGTTTTTATAGCGCTGATGATATAGGACTTGCGACTAAACATTTATAAAAACTACAGAGCAAAAAAGTTTTAGGAGAATATTTTAAAAAGTGCAGACTCTGTCATAGTGTTAGCAAAATTCAAGTAGGCTATATCAATCTCAACAATAAAATGGCACATAAAAAATTAAGCGTTATTTTCCAAGACAAATCACTTTTACATAATAAGTTTCCTAAATATATTGGAGTTACATTAGATTGTATACCCTTTCCTATAAGCAACATCACCTCTCAGCATCACCTCCTTGTTTTCTAGAACGTAATTCATCCACTATAGTAAATGGTGCAGTGCTGGTTCTGTTTATACCTACTCCTGATATGTACGCATATTGGTCTTATCGGTATTTAAACGAGTATTCTGTGCCTAATATGTCTGTAGATAAATTTTGTAATGTCTTCAGTAAAGACATTACACTCATTGGCATAAGGAACTTTGCCGACACCTGTCCGGTTTTGCCAGGTGTTGCTATGAAACCTTGTTGACATCCGGGCTTTTGGCATGTACCTCAGTCCGATACTCACCAGAGATACTCATTGTTTGAATAAAAGTTATGTTCCCTTTTGTAATAGTACAGGCTAAATCCCGCCGGCCCCGATGATTTATATGGTGTGAGTAAGTCTACCCTGACAAGTGAACCCTGAAGAATTCTGTCACGGTCTCTTCGCTGGTCTTTATGTATTCTCCAGATTCCAAAAGGAGTGTTAATACGGTACTCCTTGGTTCCCTTGGGAGGACTTCCTGAAGTCTAGCAGCCTCTATAGTCTGATTTAGCTCCTCACAGTGCTTTGATAACAACTCCACTCACCTGTTCTTTTTGCGGATTTGAATGGTTTTCTTACAACTTTCCTCCACTTAACAAAGTTATTATTCTACCAAGGCATATTCCTGGTGGTATTCCTTTTTGCAATATCTCGGCTCCTAATGCATTAATTTTAATTTTTCAATGTTTGTTTGCTTTGTTTTTTAAAAGAAACAAAACATATTTGAAAAAAGGTTATATGTGTATTAGCTTATTAGTTATAATTATTTAAACAAGTGAATTGTTAGTAACAAATCCCTACCATATGGTTGATGCGGGTTATTTCTAATAAAAAAAAAAAAAAAAAAAAAAAAAAAAAATCCCTACCAAAAAATTGGAATTATCATGCTGTAGATTCGTATGCTGTAGATAAAATCAGTTGTAAAATCTCATGGATCTCAATCAGCCACGAAACCCCCTTTACCCCTAGACTATTTCATTGGTTCCGGTTAATATAAACAATAACGTGGATCTAATATTTGCACATAATTTATTTTAATAAACATATCCTACGAATACACTTAAATATATTGCACTAATAATAATAATGTCATATAAAATTATCGCATCTTTTATTATACTATAATGAATGACGTTCAAAATTTTAATCTATACAGGGTGTTTCATTAATAATTGTCATATAGTAATTGAAGAAACCTTAGCACAAAATACGAAGATTTAACCTAAAACACTTAACTAAAATGTGGTTCCTTACTGAGTTACAGGATGTTTTATCAAAAAATTTAAAAACTATTTTCGCTCAGCATTTTAAAACTATTCGACGTATCCTTTTCATACTTGTCAGGAAGTATAGGTACTGTACAAGCTACTAAATTATGTTAAACAAACGTTTATGGCTATTACCAGAGGCGTACGACGGAGAAAAGTGAATGGTTGCCCCTTTCCAAATTCTACGTCACTGGCGAAATTGCTATTTTAGTTCAATTTTTGGATTCTCCAATACTTTCTGTGAAAATATATACTCTTCATTCGTAACAAGTTATTAGTTTTCGAGATATTTGAAATTAAAAATGTAACGACACGGTTATTTTGATCAGTGTATTGTGTCGCTTCATTTTTAATTTCAAATATCTCGAAAACTAATCATATTATCGTTACGAATGAAGAGTATATTATTTACATAAAAACTATTGCAAAATCAAAAAATTTAACTAAAACAACAACTTCGTCAGTGGCGTAGAATTTGGGAAGGTTCAACCAGCCACTATCCCCTGTGGTACGCCTCTGGTAGTAGCTAGAAACGTTTATTTATCTTAATTTAGTAGGGTGTACAGTACCTACACTTTCTGACAAGTATGATAAGGATACGAAAAATAGTTTTAAAGTACTGGGTACAAATAATTTTTAAATTTTAATCATATATGAATCATATCATAAATTAATCAAAATAACTGTGATGTTTCATATTTAACTTCAAATATCTCGAAGACTAATGACTATCGTTACCAATGAAGAGTATATTATTTACGTAGAAAGTATTGTAGAATCTAAAAATGGCACTAAAATAGTAATTCCTCCAGTGGCGTAGAATTTGAGAAGGGTAAACCATTCACCATCCCCTGTCGTACGCCTCTGGTAGTAGCTAGAAACGTTTGTTTATCATAATTTAGTAGAGTGTCTAGTAGTCGCAGTTTCAGCCAAGTATGAAAAGGATACGTCGAATAGTTTTAAAATGCTGAGCAAAAATAGTTTTTAAATTTTTAGATAAAACACCCTGTAACTCAGTAAGGAACCACATTTTATTTAAGTGTTTAATCTTCGTATTTTGTGATAAGGTTTCTCCAGTTACTATATGGACAATTATTAATGAAACACCCTGTATAACTATTTTAGACCAGTAAGGATCTGCGTAAAAACGTCTATTTTTGGATGTGAGAGGTGGCATTCGGATTTTTGCAGATGAAGTTTGATGACACCTTCAGTAATAATAACTGACTTATGCTCCTTCTTAAAGATGCCCGGAACATTAATAAAAAAATTAAAATATTTAAAAATTTCGAAAAATATCGATTTTTTTCTGCTTTCTTTGCTTATAATTTTAAAACGATTCGTTTTGGAACAAAGTCGTAAAGAAATAAAATAAAGATAATTGAATTTTGTATGACATACGACTAGTAAAAAATGCTTAAGGTATTACCTTTTCTGCAATATAGCAATAAATACAAAATAAGGGGGCAAAATAAGTCTGTTGTTATTCAATATTTTTTAACCACTTTGGTGGCACTTAGAACCTTAGTAATTCGCTTAGGAAATTCTTTCTAATATACTTAAATCGTGTACCAAATTTCATTAAAATCGACCTAATAAATTTTGCATAATAAATTTGCAATCTAAATGTTTTTAAAAGTTCAAATTTTTTAAAATCTTTCTGAAGAAAAAGTAGACCATTTAGAAGTTTGCTAATTTTTTTACATATAAAGAGCTGCTCTACCAATCTAATACACTTTACAGAATTAAAATCGGATTATTTAAGGGGGCTCAGCAATGTTTTAAATTTATAAACAATTTTTTGCAATTTCCCGATTTTTTGAAAGTTCCACCGCGTTTATCTCGAAAACTATGCATCCTACAAAAAAAACTTGTAAGAACATTTTTTGCTTAGAATTACCCAAGAAATACAAAAAAAATGTTTTATTTTGCGAAAAATCGATGTTATGTAATTCCTCAAGTTCTTTGTTTATAACAATCTTATCGACATCCGGCTCAACTGTTACCCAAAAAATTCGTGTTATACGGGTCAAAATACATAAAAAAACTTGGGTAAGTCCATCTAAATAAAGGGGCCTGTAGCACCCCCTCCTGGTCACAGCACTAATTTGTTTATAAGACAAAAAATTGTTTATAAATTTAAAACATTGCTGAGGCTGCCTAAATAATCCGATTTCAATTCTGTAAAGTGCATTAGATAGATGGAGTACTTCTCTATATGTAAAAAAATTGACAAATCTTTGTATACTCTAGTTTTTGTTGTGGAAGATTTTAAAAAATTTTAATTTTTAAAAAAAAGTTTAGATTGCAAAATTATTAAGCAAAATCTAGTACGTCAATTTTAATGAAATTTGGTGTATGGTTTTAGCACATTACAAAAATTTTCTAACCGAATTAGGAAGGTTCCAAGTGTAACCTAAGTGATGGAAAATCATTGAATAAAGACAGGCTTGTTTTGCCCCCTTATTTTGTATTCATTGCTATTTTGGAGCAAGGGTGATAAATTAAGACATTTTTAACCAATCGCATCTGATAGAAAATTTAATTATCTTTGTTTTATTTCTACACGACTTTGTTCTAAAATGAATAGTTTTTAAGTTATAAGAAAAAAAAAAGAAAAAAAAAAAGAAATTTTTTAAAATTTTTAAATATTTTATTTTTTTTTATTAATGTTCCGGGCATATTTGAGAAGGAGCATAATTCAATTATTATTAACGAAGTTATCACCTAACTTTATCCGCAAAAATCTGAATGCCACCTCTCACATCCACCTAAAAACAATCCTTACTGGTCTATTTGTTTTTACTTCATTAGTACATTTTTGTGTTTCTCCATTATTAACTTTGATGGTACTATGCAATCTACTTATACGTCTAAGAAAAACGAAAATATACAATATAGGCTATTGATTATGTACTATAGAAAGGAACTACAACGTTAACGGAGTTTTATTATTTCATATGGTCAAGGAATCTCTCTATATGAAAAAACCGCGGAGTGCTACCATTTAAAGGGGTGCGTTTTTGAGAAATGGGTGAATTAGTCCCTGGGCACAGGTTACATTAGGGTGAGTTCTATGCACTTTTGGTACAAACACGTCTACATAAAAATTGTTCCTGGTTAAATTTCCTATCTAAATGTAACTTTTTAAAGTCAAGGATACTTTTTTTTACAAACATATATTCAAAAGAAAAAGCACAAAGAAACCCAAAAGAAAGAAATTTTGTTTTTTGTCCCATAACTTTTGTCCACGGGGATATAGGTATAGACATTGCTTCACAGAAAAAAAACTTACATATTTTCTCTTTAAAAGGATGTTTGGTAGAGGTCATTAGGATTTACAGTTTTCGAAATATGATTTTTCAAAGTTCGCCACTCACAGCAATTTTGGGCAATTTTCCTTGTTATTTCGCAAATATTGTTCTGTAACTTTTTTCTACGTAACTTTAGGTATATGCAATGGTACACGTAATATGAATAGAAATCAATTACCTTTAAAATGGCCTACTGTATAATGTTGTACGACTTCTTTTAAAGAGGTTATCTTTTTTTCAAGACTTTTAACGAGTTTTTATATTTTTACGATTATTTTTTAAATTTCCCATTATAACTGTTTTTTCTATATGGTAAATATTATATAATAAAAAAGAAAGCTTATTCTGTTTACTTTAAAATGGTGTATTATAAAAAATTCTAGGGTTATTTTTGAATAAGATATGCTTTTTCAAATTGTAATAAGTACTTGCAACGATTTTTGATTTTAGGATTATTTTTTAAATTCCCCATTATAACTTTTTTATGTGATTGTGTGTTATGATTGAATCTTATTTTTTATAGGTAATACTTTTGATCCACTTGACTCGGCCGGGCAAACTTGAAAATATGTATTAATTCCAATATTTACTGTCAAAGCTCCTGCACCACAAGCTTTGCTTGAAAAAATAGATGTAAATGTACCAAAGGATGTACAAAAAACTGCGGTTGTAGGAAGATAGAATTAGTTGTTCAATATTCTGCAAAGGGTGCATGTGCATGGGTACTAATTGTGGGAACTCTAAGATAACTGAAGTGTCAGAGGAAGATATTGAAGCTAATGCTAACGAAGAGATGGACTTTGATTTTGAATTTTTTTTAAATGTCAACGTTTAAATAATTTTAACTAAAGTGATGTTTTTTAAGACTAATGTTTTTGTAATTTTTGTAAAAGAAATATTTTAAATAATACAGGTAAAAAAATATCAAAGAATCACTCGGTTTCCATTATGTATTTAAATATAGATGATACACCATTTTAAAGAACAGAAAGTAAGCCCTCTTTGTTGCGCAATATATAGATAGTATGTATATTCATGTACAAGAAAAAAAGTTATAATGAGACATTTCAAAAATAATCGTAAAAAATGTAAAAAATAATATTTTTTTATATTAGGTATTATATAATATATAATATATTATATAATAATTTTGTTTTATTTTTATATTATATTATAAAAAAATCGTTAAAAGTATAAAACCTTGAAAAACCACAATCTCTTTAAAAAAAGTCGTACAACGTTATACAGTAGACCATTTTAAAGGTAATTGATTTCTATTCCTATTACGTGTACCATTGCATATACCTAAAGTTACGTAGAAAAAAGTTACAGAACAATATTTGCGAAATAACAAGGAAAATTGCCCAAAATTGCTGTGAGTGGCGAACTTTGAAAAATCATATTTCGAAAACTGTAAATCCTAATGACCTCTACCAAACATCATTTTAAAGAGAAAATATGTAAGTTTTTTTTCTGTGAAGCAATGTCTATACCTATATCCCCGTGGACAAAAGTTATGGGACAAAAAACAAAATTGCTTTCTTTTGGGTTTCTTTGTGCTTTTTCTTTTGAATATATTTTTGTAAAAAAAAGTATCTTTGACTTTAAAAAGTTATATTTAGATAGGAAATTTAACCAGGAACAATTTTTATGTATAGAAAAAGTGCATAGAACTCACCCTAATGTAACCTGTGCCCAGGGACTAATTCACCCATTTCTCAAAAACGCACCCCTTTAAATGGTAGCACTCCGCGGTTTTTTCATATATAGATGTCCATTGACCATATCAAATAATAAAACCCCGTTAACGTTGTAGTTCCTTTTAGCTATCTTATTTTGAATATAATCAATAGCCTAATAATGATGTTGGTGAGTGTAGGTATATATGTTACCGGCCAAACCCGATTTCAGGACAAACTAGTTTGGCATAGGCCAAACTAGTTTGTCATAAGAGCGTTAAGATAAACTAATATGGCCTAGGCCAAACTAGTTTGTCCTATCGCTCGTAGGCCAAACTAGTTCGTCCTAGGCCAAACTAGTTTATCCTGAAGTGTATGTTTTTATATCAGGATGAACTAGTTTAGCCTAGTCTAAACCAATTTAATCTAGTCGAAAGTAACTGATTACAGATTGGTTGCTGATTTAAACGTAAGTTTAGAAGACAATACTAAAAGTTGTAAGACTTTTAAGTATTTAGGGTAAATGATAAACCGAGATGGCACTTGTATGAAAGATATAGAAATGAAAATAGTACGGAGAAAACAAGCCACGAAAGCATTCCATGGATATGGAAGTACACTCTAACTAAAGAAAACAAAAAAGGATTTTTCAGGGCATCCTAGGCGTAACCAGGGGGGGATTTGGGGGTTATAACCCCCCATTGGGATGAACTTTAAGCTCTATACGCTTAACACCATACCCCTACGGACTCTTCAGTAGTTGTAACCCCTCCCCCCCTTAGGATCATCCTGGTTACGCCGTTTCAGGGCATAGTGCTGAATATTACCGTACAAGAGCGGAAGAATGGCCAGTGATAACAATAATACGAAATAAAATACGAACAGTTGAATTTGAGTTTATGAGAAGGTGTCTACAAATCACCAGGTAGGATAGAATAAGATCAGAGGAAATATGAAACAGAAAAGAAGTAGAATGCTCAAATACAAAAAAGTTGTGGTAGTAAAAATAGAGCCCTGAAATGGTACGGGCATGTACAAAGAATGCCGGAGCAGAGGTGGCCGAAAAGATTACTGGACTGGGACCCACGGGGAGGAAGACCTGCTGTGAGATGGAAAACTTACATAGGAAATGTTATGATAGATAAAGACCTCAGAGGTACCGTCCGTTAGTACCATCCTTGGATTATAAGCTTTCATTTCACCCCTCAGTTGTCATTCTACCTGATATAGCGACGGAGGAGTTATATTCGCGGTCGGACGGACAGACAGCCTAGGTCAAATTTCTCACCTTTAGTACCATCCTTGGATAATATGCTTTCATTTGACACCTCATTTGTCATTCTACCTGGTATAATTACGGAGGAGTTGAGTTCACTGACAGACAAACAGACGGACGGACGGAGGGACAGACGGACGTGGATAATTCAACGTTTTCACATTTTTTCAAAATTGGTGAAAACAATATTAATTTGTACCGGGTGTCCCAATAAGAATGGCTCTCGGCTATATCTCAGGAACCGTTTATAGTAGAGCTTTGAAATAAAATTTTTTATAAAAAAAGTTGCCTCAGGAAAAGCCTGGAAATTATTTTCATAATTGTGGGACCACCGCTAGAGGGCGTAACTGAATATCAAAAATTAAAAAATCTAAATTTTACAAAATTTTCCTAATGAAGGGGCACTGGAAATCCGATCGTCATATTCTTCATAAAATTCTACGCATACTTGATTTGACAAGTTTAGGTCCACCTTTGGAAATAAGAGGAGGGGGTGAGTGGGAACCTTGTTATGAAAAACTGGCTGTGAGTCCGGTTCTGCTTAATCAAATTTTGCAAACTTGGTCTTGTTGAAGATAGATCTTTTTCATCAATGTAAAAGTTATGATTTCGAACCAACTTATTGAGTAATATGCCAGCTAGAAGGCGTTATTTAATTTTTTTTCAGAAATCTAGTGTTCCTTGGAAAATATTAAATACAAACATGCATTTTTAATTACATATTACAAAATAAGACAAAATTAGCAACAGAATAGCGAAAACCGCATGTTAATACCTTTTTTCTATCTCGAGATATCTTACAAAACGTGTAAATTTAAAAACATAACTGTTACTATCACCGGTAAACGAAATAATTCATTAAAAGTAGTGTGCTATGGAAACAACAAAGAAACATTTTCCAGCTCTCAACGTATATTAGGTCTTTTCAACGCTTCTCATTTGTTTCGAGCCTCGTTCATATCTCGTATATTAATATTATACACGGATTATACGGCATATGACAGAGGCTCGAAACAAATGAGAAGCGTTGAAAAGCCCTATTACAAAGAAATAAAAACAACTATTTAGTGATGACATAAACGTTCAAATTGTTGCCCATCATTTTCGTTGCAAACATTTACTCTTTCAAGAGTAGATTGAACAGCAGTCTCAATTTCTGCTCTCGATATGCTTTGAATGGCGTTTAGTATTCTCTGGATAATGTATTCTAGAGTAGTGTATGATGGGCAAAAATTTGAATATTTAGGTCGTCACTAAGGTGCTTCTCTTTATATTGTTGTTTTAATTAATTATATTTTTATACGTTGACATCTGGAAAATGTTATTTTGTTTTTTTCCACAGCACACTACTTTTCATTAACTTAGTTTACCGGTGATAGTAACAGTTATGTATAAAATTTACACGTTTCTCGAGATACCTTGAGATAGAAAAAAGGTATCGACATGCGGTTTTCGCTATTCTATTGCTAATTTAATCTAATTTTATAAAGTATGATTAAAAATGCATACTTGTATTTAATATTTTCCAAAGAAAACTAGATTTCTGAAAAAAAATAAATAACGCCTCCCAGCTGGCTTATTACTTATTAGGATGGTTCAAAATTATCACGCTTACATTGAAGAAAAGATCTGTCTTCAACAAGACCCAGTTTTCAAAATTTGATTTAGCAGAACCGGACTTACAGCCATTTTTTCATAACAAGGTTCCCACTCACCCCCACCTCTTATTTGCAAAGGTAGAGTTAAACTTGTTAAATCAAATATGCGCAGAATTTGATGAAGAATACAATAATCGGATTTCCAGTGCCCCTTTATTAGGAACATTTTGTAAAATTTAGATTTTTTTATTTTTGATATTCAATTACGCCCTCTAGCGGTGGACCCACAATTATGAAAATAATTTCCAGGCTTTTCCTGAGGCAACTTTTGTTATACAATTTTTTATTTCAAAGCTCTACTATAAACGGTTCCTGAGATATGGCCGAGAGCCATTCTTATTGGGACACCCGGTACATACTCGATATTCTTCGTAAGTGTATCTTTTCTTTTAATTTTTGGAGAAAACCTCATACTATTATTTATTATTTTTTATATTATTTAATTATACAAGAATATTATATTGATTTATAGCATGTATCAATATCTTCATTGGATGTATCATAATATGATACAATATATAGATGTATATTTTTTTTGCCATCCCAGTTGGGACGTAATTTGGGAATTCCCCGCATGTAAAAGTCCTTACATGTTCGCTAAATTACTTTCGACTTGGCTAAATTAGTTTAGAATAGGCCGTACTAGTTTATCCTAAAGTGTGTGTATTTATATCAGGATAAACTAGTTTGGCCTAGGACAAACTAGTTTGGCCTACGCGCGATAGGACAAACTAGTTTGGCCTAGGCTATACTAGTTTATCCTAACGCGCTTAGGACAAACTAGTTTGTCCTGAAATCGGGTTTGGCCGGTAACATATATAACAGCACTACTCTTCTTCTTCTCGTGCCGTCTTCTAATGAAGGTTGGCGATAACTTCTTTAAACGCTTCTCTATCTTTTGCAACGTGAAATATCGGTTCAACACTGAGGTTAGTCCAATCTCTGATATTTCTCAGCCAAGATTTCTTCTATTTTCCCAAGCCTTTTTTTTCCTCTATTCTTCCTTGCATGATGACGTGTAGGCCTAGATGACGTATGTGGCCTAGATACGATGTTTTTATTATTTTAATTGTGTTCATAAGCAGCACCATTAAATGCCACCATTAAATGAATGTTATTTACCCGTTGATCAGACAGTTGACAAAAACTTGAGTAGACAAGTTTAGTAACTTCTTCGAAAACTAGAAGGCAGTAACTCACTCGATCGTTCAACCAATCTAGTAACACCAAACCAAACGGCATCCCACATAATATCTCCCTCAAGAGTATCCGAAAGCTGCTCAAACACAATTAAAGTTAAAAAAAGACCTTTACAGGAACACTTGAACCCAGAGTATTCCAACCCTTTCACCTGTGAAGAAAACATGGAAACTCTTAATGAAATGAAAACGGGAAAAGCCACTGGCTTTGATGGCATTCATGCTGAGTTTTTAAAGCATATTCGCAGATTTACTAGACAATGGCTTGCAAAGTTCTTCTCAAGACATTCTTCAGACGGGGAATATTCCTCATCATCTAAAAAGAGCAAAAATAGTTGCCATTTTAAAACTTGCCAATGTAACTAATTAAGAGAGACTTCTGTTGGAGTGAAAGTCAAGAGCCATAAACTCCAACAGAAGTAAGGAAAAAGAAAGTGACTAGAAGTGACTATTAATGGGACAAAAAATGTGTGGCTTCTACGTTGAAGAAGCTCGATTCACAAAATACTACGTTGATGGTAGTATTATGTGGGAAATGATAAGAAAATGATAAGATGTAGAAATAGATGGACTGAAGTAATAAAAGTATGAATAGACAGAGGCAAAACTGAATGGAGTTGGCTAGCAAGAGATGCAAGAGAACAACTTGACACTCAAGGATGGATACGGCTCGTTTGCATGCTTGTCGAAGAACAGTAGCTCAAAGTAGATAATGATGACTAGAAAAGGTATATACTAAGATAAGAATAATGTTCTGAAAATTAATAAAGGAGAATAATTGCTAAAGAAGAACAAATTAAATAAAACTAACAAATCATGGGCGCCAAGAAAATGATCTTCGATCACTCTCCCAGGTATCTTACACTGCTGTCAAATATTAAATATAATAAGTAAATGTAAATATAAAGGAATAAGAAGAAATGATATGCAAAATAAATAAACATTTATTAAAGATAACTACTAGATTTTTGACAATCTCTGAGTTACACAATGCATATAATGTGACTCTAACATGACAGAAGTTATCGTTAAACATGATATACAATATAACAACAGTCCTGTTATATGTATGTACAAAATTACATACCTCTTACTTACATATAGGGTACAACTCACATGATTTACCAAACATTTACCGTCCAATTGCACTTTTAAGCATGGTCTACGAACATTTGGAAAGAATGCTGTATAATCGAATCAGCCAAGCAATACTTCAACATAATATAGCTGTGAAACAAGCAGGTTGTCAACCAAACCGCAGCTGCACAAACAAAGTCCTAGCACTGACTACCTATATAGAAAGAGGCTTTCAAAAACAACAAAAATATCTACTGTTTCCATTGATTTATCAGTAGTGGACGATACCCTGTGGAGACAAGGGATAATATATAAAATGCGAGCGATTCCATGCAGAAAGATTACTGATATCATTAATACTATGTTATGCAACAGAAGTTTCCGTGTCATCATGGGTGATATGACTATTAACCAATGGTCTCCCGCAAGGGTCCATGCTGGCCCCCTAATATTTAACCTTTATGTAGCAGACATGCTCGAAACCACATCAAAGAAGTTCGGATATGCAGAGGATTGGACGCTGTCTACGAACCTTGAAGAATTGGAGAGTAGTTAATAAATATTAAGGGCCGATTTCTCATATCGAGTTTAACTCCAGTTTAACCTGAGCTTCTGCTGAACGTCAGTTTAAAGTCAAAATCGTCTTTCTCAATTCACGTTTAACTGATGGCAGTTCTACGTTCACCTTGAACGCTGAAATTCGGACGTTCAAACCCAGTTCAGATGATTTTAAGTATTCTCCTTTTCATGAACATTTTTCAGTGCGTCACAAATTATAGAAAAAAAGGTAAGTCCGTGATAATACACATTTATGACATTTATTCTAACGTGACATTTTAGTTAAATCTGACAGTTGTCAAATTTTATTTTCAATTTGGAATAAAACCAAATCAATTGTGTCTATTGCATTTATATAATGGTATTTTCTTTCATTTGTATAGTCTTATAAATTGTACAGATTATATTGATAATATTATTATTTTATTTAATAAATAATTCTTTTTTGATTATGGCGCCATCTATCGACAACTAGAATAATCACCGAACTAGAATAATTACCGAAGTATTCCCAGACGTGCCTTTTTTTCTGTCACATACAATTTAATGCGTTAGAGAGAAATCGAAAAACTGTGACGCACTGAAAGATGATCATGAGAAAAAGAATATTACGCATGCGTTGTATTATTGCAACTTGAGATGAAACGCTCTCATAATATAAATATAGCCTATTATATTATATTAAGCATAACGATAAACGATAACATTATTTTTATTTTTATTAGATTTATTTGATGACTCTTTGACTTCTTCTTCTTAAGGTGCCGAGACCGTTTGTCGATCGTTGGCTCTCATGTTGCCCAGCATATTAACAATCATTGTCTTATTTACAGCCGCACGAAATAGTTCAGTGCTAGTTGTTTTGGCTTTTAGCAAACCAAATGGAAAAAATTTAATAATAATAACTTACCGAGATTTTCTTAGATTTTCTTCGTGTTGTTAAATGTTGAAGCACTATTTTCGGTGGCATTAAGGAAAATGAAGGATGGGATAAAAGAAGGGAACTTACCGAAAATATGTTGTCTGGTATCGTCAATTTGTCTCACGGAAAACACACACAAAATCAAATTAAAATTGTCAAAGTGTACTATACGTTCCGACCGTATGTCTGTTAACGACTGACTGACTTAACATAAAGGACAGAAGATTATGCTTACTTAGAACTGTGTTGCCAAGACGTTCCCGAATTAAAATAAATGAAATATATATTCATATTGGCGCAAACACTAGTTTTCCCAAACCGTTGGCGTAGGTTTTTAAGCCAAGAAGTTGTACCGCGGCCCACACTTCTCTTTCCCATTATTTTACCTTGCATGACAAGGTGAAGTATGTCATATTTTTCTCGGTGACGCATTATATGACCAAAGTATTCCAATTAGCGCCTTTTCACCGTGTTCACTACTTCGCAACTTTTATTCAAACGTTGCAAAACCCTTTCGTTTGTGACTCTTTCTACCCAACTGATCTTCAGAATACGGCGGTAGACCCACATCTCAAATGCTTCTAGGTTTTTTAAAAGCGATTCTGTCAGGGTCCATTCTTAAACCCCGTAAAGTAGTACTGGGAATATATAACATCGAACCATTCTTATGCGAAGTTCCAAATTTAGATCATGACTGCACAGGATTTTCTTAAATTTCATAAAACTGTAAATAAAATTTTTCTTGCTTTGGCAATTCTACTTTTTATTTCTGTACTAGGGTTCCAGCTTTCATTAATATGAGTACCCAGATATACAATATTACTTACTCGTTCAATTGAGTTCTTACCGATCGTTACGTTATAGACTCTTTGACTATAAATACTTAAATTTAACTTTGTTCAGAAACAGCATAAAAAATGTCATACAAAATGGCGACAGTTTTAACTTTTGACATCTATTGGTATTTCTCGAAAGCTACTAGTTAAGGGGTAGAACGTGAACTGACAATGAGAAATGCATTTCCAAATAAAACCAAGTTCAGGGTTGAACGTCAGTCAATTGAACTGTAGATTAACTCAGGTATGAGAAATCGACCCTAAGATCGTAGGCGCAAAATTTCGGACCAATGCTTTTTAAGTGCATTCATTTTTTCGAATCCTGAAAAAACTAATACATAAACTTGAAAAATTTAAAGGCAGAATGAGAGAGTATATTATTACTGAGGGCCGAAAGTCCATTAGGCTTAGAATAACCAAAAAGTTTCTTTTGAATGAGATATTTGAAATTAAAAATCACACTCAATTTTCTCTTCTTTTTAACCTCTGTATTTTATTACAATAAATATTATACAGGTTTTCATGGACTTACGGCGTTCGGTAATAATGTAATCTTTCATTCTGCGTATAAATTTTCAAAAATACTTATAGTCGACGAAATGAAGCTGGAAAATGGCAAATCCTCGCAATTTTTTCGTCCAGCATCGATTTGTACAAAAATTTGGGATTAGGCTCATTTCGTCCTCTAGTTCATTTTCTATATTGAGCCGTTGTACGCTTTTGGTTTTTTAAGGATGAAAACGACCCCTAAAAAAACTACTTGTAAAAAATTATAAAACAACATTTTAAACTTTAATATTGTCAACATTTGGTTCTTATTAGTTAAATAATGATTATTTTATGCTTTAAGATATACTATCATAATATTTGAACCCTTAAAACCACCCTTGTTGGAGCTATATATAAAAAATTACTTATCCTAAAAGAATAATTTCGGCTTGCATCGATTTACATTAAAATTTGGGATTAGGATCATCTCACCCTGTACTTCATATTCTATAACATGCTCAAGGGCGTCGATTATTTTTAGGGGTGTAAACTACCCCTTATTGTCAAAAATTATATAAAAACATTGTAAACTTTAATATGGGTAAAATTTGGTTGTGATTGGCTAAAAATAATGATTGTTTTATGCTTTAGGATATAATATCATAATATTTCAACCCTTAAAAACCACCCTTAAGAACATTATAATTTTTATAAGTAGATAATTTAATAGATCTATACAGAAAAAAAGTAGAATTAAAGAATTACAAAAACATTTATTTACACAAAAATACGAATTTACAAATATGTAGAAGTACAAATATACACATTGTTTTTAAGTCATCTTCCAGTATACCAACCAGTTCTGTGGTTTTATACATGTATTGAAAATGACTATTCGAATATTTCGAAAAAAAAAAACGCGTTCTATAAACATAGCTCTTTCATTTTTGGCGATAAAAAGTTTTTTCAAAAATAGTTTTGTAGGATTTTTGAAGAACTATAAGTCTGTGTAAATTAAATTCCGTTAGATCCCTAACTTTTTAATTGGATGGGTTTAAAGAGCTCGAATAAGGGGGTGTTTGCTCGTAAATAGAGGTTTTAAACAGCTATATCTCGCCAACTGTTCACTGTAATGAAAATGTATGTACAATATAATTTTAGTTATTAAAACAGCTATAATTTAGTAATCTATCATTGTTTTCGTATCTCCAGTATTTTCGGAGATATTTGGAAGTAAAACGTGAAAAATACAAAAGTGCAAAAAATTAATTTTTTTTAAACTCCAATTTTTCTAAAATTTGGCCATTTGAATAGGTGAAACTTCTTGGATGTATTGACAATACAAATATACAAGGAATTACAGAAAGGTGAAAACCAATTTTTAATTAGGAGGGTAGTTAGGGGGTTATTTTCACTGATTTTTTCGTAGAGAAAAGCAGGTACCGACTTTTTTTTGATCATAAATCGCTTTATTTTCATGTTAGAAATTTTTTATTATTATTCTTTGAAAGGTTTAATTGTATACTTGAAAATAGATCATTTAAGTTTTCCTCGAAAATGCAAAGTTTTCCCGTTATTTGGCTTTGAATATTTCAAATTATGCATTTGACGAGAAAAGCTAACCTTTAACATGCCGTATCTCGGTTTGTATTGGTCTTAAAGATATTATAGAAAAAGAATTTAGTTTGTGCTACTAAAAGATACAATTCTGCTATCTGCAGTTTTTTTGATTAAATGCATATTTTTCGAGGTATTCCCAAAAAAGTCTCTAAGAAGTCGATTTTTTCGACGAAAAACCGTTACTTTCAAGCGCGAATAACTCGAAAAATATTAGTTTTACGAAGAAAATGTAAAAAACTATTTTTTTCTTAGAATCACTTTTTACATCGATTTACATGGTTAAAATGTAATAGAAAATTCCCGCCCCGGAGATGGGGTGGCAACCACCCCCAAGGTTTTAGCGTACAGCGGTATGATATAGAAAATGATACTTGGACTATTCCCTACCTTCTGAGAAAATTTCAAGTAAATCCATGCTGGGCGAAAAAATTGCGAGCCAAAATGCTTAATTTCCTCGACTATTATTAGTTTTCTCAGGATGCGAAAAAAATGCATTTAGATATCAGTGTCCTGAAAGTTTGCGCCTATGCTCTTAACAAACGACATGGTTACGGAAGATATTTCCGCTGCTAGGGAGTGAAGTCCAATGCCGCCAAGACGGAACTAGTGTGATTTAATTTAAACAACAGACTGGCCAATTAAAAATCCACTTTGAAGACAGACTCATCAGTCATACTAAACACTTAAAATATCTATATGTAGCACTCGATAGAACGCTAAGCTTTAAAGAACATCATACAAATACAACTGCAAAACTTAGAACACGAAATAAATTTCTACAAAATTTATGTGGTACCACAAGAGGTTCCTTAGCGACTACACTGGTCGACAGCACTGGGACTTGTGTATCCCGTTGCGAAGTACTACTGTGCACCGGTATGCAACAATAGTTCAGAGAAATAAGGAAAAATAATATCCTGTTGGTGACACAACCCCCTCCAGGCCGAAACCAAATTTTTTTGAGTAGTATGGACATCTATAATACCTATATGTTTCCTGCAGCTGATTTTGATGATATCCATAGTTATAAACAAATGAAGATCAAAAAACTGTAAATTTTCGATTTTTTCGTCTATTACCAAAAAGTTAAGCATTTTAAAGAAATTTGAGAGTAAGAAACTCATAAATCGTATAAAATGCCCAATGTATTTCGCTGAATATGTCTATCCTTATTGGTTGCTTAGAAAATTGCAAAATAAATCATAAATTTTGAGTTTTTATAAATATTCATGACTTATGTAAAAATTAAGTTAGAACCTTCTTATCACACGGAATGCTAAGACTTCTGGTGCTTAAATCATATCTAAAATTTTAAAGCAATTGTTCAAATAGTTTTAAAGTTATTTAATTTGTTTATCCCAAATTAATTTTTTTGCAACACTATAAGTCAGAAAATGATGAAGTTACAGTAATACTTTGGATAGTTTATGAAAGAAGAAGATTTACACTATTAATTTAATTTAAAAAAAATGACAAAAAATAATTCTAAATATTGCAAAATTATTTTGCAAGAACATGTGAATTAAAAAACGATGAAGTGGAAAGAAGCGAGTGGTGTGTTGTGTGACAGAAAAATTCCAATGAAGCTGAAGGGAAAATTCTTTAAAACAGCCATAAGACCGGCTATGATGTAGGGAACTGAATGTTGGGAAGTGAAGAAGAAAGAGGAACAACGAATGCATGTGGCGGAAATGAGAATGCTTAGATGGATCAGTGGAGTGACAAAGAAGGATAAAATTAGAAATGAGTATATTAGGGGAAGTCTAGGTGTGGCACCAATTGATGCCAAAATGAGAGAGCACAGGTTAAGATGGTTTGGTCATGTTCAACGTCGCGACGTTAATCACCCAATACGAAGAATAGCTGAAGTGCAGATCTCTGGAAGGAGTAGGAGAGGAAGACCAAAGAAGACCTGGGGGAGACGATAAGGCAGGACATGTTGGTAAAGGGGATTGACATTGATATGACCCAAGATAGAATTGTGTGTAGAAATGCAATTAGGGAAGCCGACCCCGCATAGGGAAAATGCAAAGAGAATGATGATGTGAATTAAAAAAGGGGGGCTAACTTAGTCCCTAATTGTCCTAGGACAGGTTAGGACAGGACTGTAACGGTTAAAAAGTTATTCTAATTGTTTATAAGTAAGCAAAAAAATCGACATGTTTTTTGCAAAATAATTTTACACTGTTTAAAATTACTTTTTATTTAATTAAGTTAATAGTATAAATGATCTTCTTTCATAAACTGTCCGAAGTGTTTTTCTCATAATTTTCTGACTTACAGTGTTGCAAAAAAAATGAATTTGGGATAAATAAATTAAATAACTTTTAAACTATTTGACCAATTGCTTTGAAATTTAAAATATAATTTAAGCACCATAAATCTCAGCATTCCGTGTAATAAGAAGGTTCTAACTTAATTTTTACATAACGATGGTGAAAGTTCCCAACCTCCTATGTCAATTTTTGGCTATTTTGTTTTGTTACCCTAAATTAAAGAAAAATATGTATTGTTACTACTTACAGCTCCTATGTCGTTATTTCATTAATTGGCTTATAGATGACCATAAATGAATTAACGACAGGAGCTTGTAAACAGTCAAAATACATATTTCTCCTTAATTTTAGGGCAACAAAACAAAATATCCAAAAATTGACATAGGAGGTTGGGAACTTTCACCATCGATAAGTTATGAACATTCATAAAATCTCAAAATTTATGACTTATTTTGCAATTTTCTAAGCAACAAATAAGGATAGACATATTCAGCGAACGTCATATTGAAGCTTTTTATATGATTTATGAGTTTTTTATTCTCAAATGTGTTTAGAATGCTTTACTTTTTAGTAATAGACGAAATAAGCGAAAATTTACCGTTTTTGATCTTGATTTGTTTATAACTATGTATATCATCAAAATCGGCTGCAGGAAACATATAGGTTATTATTATACATGTCAATACTACTCAAAAAATTTAGTTTCGGCCTGGAGGGGGATGTGTAACGAGAAAAATCTTAATTCTCTGGACTACTACAGTCCGCACACCAAACGTGTTGACGCCCAACTAAACCAGACTTTGCGTATGTTTACCAGGCTTTGCGTATGTAGGCCAGGTTTAGTTGACGCCCAACTAAACCTGGCCGTATGACAGGTTGCCCCAACCTGCTGGAACCATTGTTGATTTTAAGCTTGGACCGTTTTTGGGACCTTCTCCGTATGACCGAAAATAGTCATCATCAGCCTCTCTCAATCCACTGCTGGACATATGCCTCCCCTGTTTGTCTCCAAAGTGTTCTACCTTGTGCTTTCTGTATCCAGTTTTTTGTTGTCTTTCGTAAGTCGTCTTGCCATCGTGTTGGTGGTCTTCCTTTGCTACGTTTATCGGCTCTTGGTCTCCATTCAACTAGTTTACGAGTCCATCTTCCGTCCTTCATTCTGGCAACGTGTCCAGCTCATTTCCCTTTTAAGTTACAGCTTGTTTCAATGACGTCTATGACTTTGGTCTTAGCTCGTAGATCTTTGTTTCTAATCCTGTGTCGCAGAGTGGCCCCTATCATTAATCGCTCCATTCTTCTCTGCGCTACTCTTAGTTTATGTGCGTTTTTCTTTGTGAGCGATAATGTTTTTGCACCATAGATCATCACCGGTAGCACGCATTGGTCGAAAACTTTTTTCTTCATATTAGTTGGAATGTCACTCTTAATAATGTTCCTAAGAGTTACGTATGCTGCCCATCCTTGTATTATTCTTCTGGATACTTCGGTTGTTTGATTGTCCTTACCTATCTTAATTTCGTGACCCAGATATATATATATATATATATATTTGTCTACCAGTTCTATTTGTTCATTTTGTATTTCAAGGTGTTTACTTGGTACTAAGTTCATCAAGTTCGAACTTAGTACCGAAAATAGTACTCGACGATAAAAAATTTTTCTGCAAAACTGAGAACCATCCTGAAGAACCTAACATTAACACGATATTCACATACGTTATAATGACATTCGGAAACCACTCAGTACGTTTCAGTGCATGACAGATACATATTTGAGGCATACGCATTTCAGAGGGTTTCGATCAAAAAAGGCGAATCTAGGCCACACTAAACAGAATCTGTGATAGGTGCTCCGACTCAGTTTTTAAATGGGAAAAATACCTACACGACAAACAATTAAACATTTAGTGGAGGAATGTCCGATCAGATCCTACATTGGATGGCAATCCCTCCGATTTCTTAGTGGCGACCAAAGAGCCAATTGAACATATTTTGTCAACATATATTTTGAGTATATTTTGTTTGTAAACATTAATTACTGTTATTTACTGTTTGTAATGTATCCTCTTATAGGTACACAAAAATTGTGATACTCTAAATAAATTAATATTTAAAAAAAAACTAAGTTTTCAATCTAATACCACATAAAACAACACCAAACGATGTTACTCTACATCCTACCAGATTGAAAACACCTCTGGTAACACCTCCGAGGCTTCTAAAATTTGCAAGCCATAACGGATGCTGAGACTAAGGAAGATGAGGAAATTTTACAACTTATAATTCACGTCCCATCTGCTCAGCGCGGTAAAGTTCCAACGAGAATGGTTCCCTTCGTACTCCAATCAGAGTAAACATGTACATCAAAATGAATAACCATTTTCAATTTCGTTGCAACACGAAACTACAGCCGCATCATTATTCTAGTCCAATCAGAGAGTACAGCAATGTGCCTCCTGATGAGAGACTAATAAGTTTCGAAACCGGTAGAGGTGATTGCTGCACTCTCTGATTGGACTATAATAATGATGCGGCTGTAGTTTTGTGTTGCAGCGAAATTGAAAATGGTTATTCATTTTTGATTTACATGTTTACTCTGATTGGAGTACGAAGGGAACCATTTTCGTTGGAACTTTACCGCGCTGAGCAGATGGGACGTGAATTATAAATTGTAAAATTCCCTCATGTTCCTTAGTCTCAGCATCCGTTATGGCTTGCAAATTGTAGAAGCCTCGGAGGTATTACCAGAGAAGGTTCCCATTGTTTTCAATCTGGTAGGATGTAGAGTAACATCGTTTGGTGTTGTTTTAAGTGGTATTAGATTGAAAATTGTGTATGTGCAAGGGCACTCTTTTGTCCTGAGATCGAGAAATCGGTCTTGAAGGCGGATGAACCAAGGATGGTCAACGGTGGAAGGATGCAGAAGGCAACGGGGAACCACTGCATTACAGACTCATAGAGTACCCTTAGTTAAGTCATTACGGTGTACACAAAAAATAGTGGAAACTGTACTGATCATGGGAATCGGATACCAAGATCCGGCAGAGAGAGAAAAGCACAAGACTACAAGGCTCACTCGGTCGTAAACCTGCAAAATCCTTGTTCAAAAATGCAGAAACCAACAACTTTAAGAGTTGCAACGTGGAATGTGAGAAGTTTGTTCTCTGCAGGAAAACTGGATAATGTTGAACAAGAAATGAATAGACTAAACATCGATGTTTTAGGAATCAGCGATACACAATGACCAGGATCTGGGAAATGTTCAACACGAAATGATGGCGTATTTTATTACTCCGGAATCGACAACAACACCCATCGGTACGGAGTTGGAATCATCATTTCAAAGAAATGGAAAAATTCTCTGATTACCTGTACTCCTTACTCAGAACGCTTAATATTAATACAAATTAAAGAAAGACATAACTTAATAAATCTTATTCAAGTCTATGCACCAACAGCAGATAAAGATGACGATGAAATAGAACAATTCTACAACGACTTAGAAGAAATGCTGAAAGCAATAAAAAAGCAACACATTAACATAATAATGGGCGATCTTAATGCCAAGGTCGGTCAAGGTAAGGTAGGAGAACATGTAGGAAACTATGGACTTGGAAACAGAAACGACAGAGGAGATCGATTGATTCAATTTTGCCAGAGCGAAGACTTCGTAATAACAAACACCCTTTTCAAATTACCTCCTCGGTGATTATATACACGGACATCTCCACAATATACCAAAGAAAAAATAGTGAGAAATCAAATAGACTACATTCTGATAGCAAGGAGGTATCGTAATGCTGTTAAATGTACTAAGACGTACCCAGGAGCTGATATAGGCTCAGATCATAACCCGGTAGTTACTGTGATAGAGGCGAGACCAAAAAAGATTAGGAGACCACACAGAAAGACACTAGATTTAGATAAACTTAGAAATAAAAATATACGACAAGAAACAGGAGAAGAAATAAATGAAAACATCAGTTCAGTGCAACAACAAATTAATGATACGGATAACGTTAACCAAAAATTAAAGTACATAAATACAGCTATACAAACAGCAGGAAAGAAACATCTGACAAAAACAACAACAAAGAACAAGGGGTGGATGACACAGGACATACTAGACTTGATGGAACAAAAAAGAAAGATGAAGAATTACCTAGACAAATACAAAGAAATAAACAAACACATAAAAAAGAGAATAAAAGAAGCCAAAGAGGCGTGGATTAAAGAACAGTGTGAAGAAATGGAAACCTATGAGAAAAAGTACGATGCGTTCAATATGCACAAAAAAGTAAAAGAGATAACAGGAAGCATAAAGAAATGCGAAATAGGTAAACTTAAAGACAAAGATGGAAATCTTATTGTAGATCTAGAGAATAAAATAAAAAGATGGACAGAATACCTGAATGAATTATTTGAAGACGATAGAAACAACTTAACTCAGATAATCAATGCAACTGGGCCAGACATATTGAAAGAAGAAGTAGAATACGCAATAAGAAACGCTAAAAATGGAAAAGCAAACGGACCTGACGAAATCCCTACAGAACTGCTGAAGCTTTTGAATGATAAATCCGTAACCATAATATTGCATATATTCAATACAATATACAGTACTGGTATAATACCGCAAGAATGGTTGCTGTCTACGTTTCTCACCGTACCGAAGAAAACTAAGGCAATGCAATGTTCAGATCATCGAACAATCTCCTTGATGAGTCACCTGCTTAAAATATTTCTTAGAGTCATCCACAACCGAATCTACCAAAACTAGACATCGATATTAACGATACACAGATGGGATTCAGAAAAGGATTAGGTACAAGGGATGCTCTCTTTGCCTTGAACGTTCTAACACAGAGATGCCTAGATGTTAACCAAGAGGTACACGCCTGCTTTATAGACTTTGAAAAGGCCTTTGACAAAGTACGCCACAGTAAACTCAAAGAAATCCTGGAGAGTAAGAACATTGACACCAGAGACATACAAATAATATTAAATCTGTACTGGAATCAGCGAGCTAATATAAAAATAGAAGAACAAACATCGGACGAAATAGAAATACGTAGAGGAGTACGACAGGGTTGTATATTGTCACCGCTCTTATTTAATATCTACAGCGAACAAATATGCCAAGAAGCTCTCTCATATGCAAACGAAGGGATAATAGTCAATGGAGAAGTTATCAATAACATTCGATATGCTGACGATACTGTGATAATGGCAAGAACAGCGGAAGATCTACAACATTTAGTTGAAACTATGAATGAGATATGTAATAACTACGGCATAAGGATGAACGTCAAAAAAACCAAATATATGACCTTCAGTAAGAATCCAATAAATGACACTAGTATCACAATAAACGGTACCCAACTTGAAAAAGTAAACGAATACAAATACTTGGGAACCCTTATCAACGAAACAGGTGACCAAAATCACGAGATAAAAAGACGTATTGAAATTGCCAGGTCTACTTTTATAAAAATGAAAAAATTATTTTGTAATCGTGATATTAGTATTCATCTACGAACTAGAATGTTAAAATGCTATGTATTCAGTACTTTGCTCTACGGTGTTGAGTCATGGACTCTTAAACAGAGGAATATTAAAAATCTTGAAAGCTTTGAGATGTGGTGCTACCGCCGTATACTACGAATAAGTTGGGTGGATAAAATTACAAATGAAGAAGTAATACGCAGAATAAATAACGAGCCAGAAGTTCTACGACGTATAAAAAAGAGAAAACTTGAATACTTAGGCCACCTGATGAGAGGACAAAAGTACACATTCCTACAAAATATAATGCAAGGAAAAATCCAAGGACGAAGAAATCCAGGCCGTAGAAGAATGTCCTGGATGAGAAATTTGAGGGAGTGGTTTGGCTGTACCACTAACGAATTATTCAAAACAGCAGTAAATAAAATTAGAATCGCCCTAATGATATCCAATCTCCGATAGTAGAGGCACTCAAAGAAGAAGAAGATTGAAAATTTAGTTTTTGCCAGCAGTTGCCGCTGGGGCATCCCTGCCAATTCGTTCGTTGCAATTCGTGACTGCACGCCGGGGTTTGTCCTAGTTGGGTTAGAGAGAGCAGCATATGTGCCTCCTGATGAGAGACTAATAAGTTTCGAAACTGGTAGAGGTGCTTACTGCACTCTCTGATTGGACTAGAATAATGATGTGGCTGTAGTTTTGTGTTGCAACGAAATTGAAAATGGTTATTCATTTTTGAAATGAATATTTGTTTGTACTTCATCAGTAACTTTTTTGTGTTTATGCATTATTAACGCTGATAGTAATTACTATGCAATCTACTCATACACCTAAGAAAAACAAAAATATACAATAATACTGTTGGTGAGTGTAAGTATATATAACAGCATCATTAAACACCTAGAATGTTATTTACCCGTTGATAGGTACTTTATTAAATTCGATAACATCTCGATCGATGTCTGAAGGTAGGCCAGTAACCGTGAAAGTCCAGTGGATGGTAAAAATGTTTCGTGGCATAAGTTTTTCCTCTTATATCGTTTAGATTAACGTTCGCTGAAAGCCAGTTACTTCGGGGTATATCGGTACTTTAACTTCATAAATTCGTTAAAAGCCCGTAGTCTAACAACTATAGCCTTTAACATGTACTGAAGAGTGTAATGAAGCATTCGGCGTATGAGATAATCGATTTGATAAACAATACAAGAAACCTTCATCAACTCGTAAGATAAATTAGTTTGAAATGGGTTAATTATCGTAAAGGGAAAATCACTGTTCGCAAATTACGAGGCTTGTTCAACTGAAACACATCTTTCTTCTTCTTCATGTACCATGTCCTTTCAGAACGTTGGTTACCATCATAGCTATCCTAATTTTATTCACTGCCACCCTAAATAGCATGCTTGTATCAACACCATACCAATCTCGCAAGTTCTTCAACCATGAGGTTCTTCTTCGTCCTGGACTGCGTTTGCCTGCTATTTTTCCTTGCATAATATTTTGTAGCAACCCATATTTGGGACCTCGCATTACATGTCCGAAGTACTCCAGCTTTCTGTGCTTAATGCTTTTTATGATCTCAGTAGTCTTGCTGAGACGTTCTAGTATTGTGGAGTTTCGATTCTTCTCCACCCAGGAAACTTTTAAAATTCTTCTATAGCACCACATTTCAAAAGCCTCAAGGCTATTTAGATCGATTTTATTCACAGTCCAGGACTCGACACCATAAAGTAAGACCGAGAACACGTAGCAGCGAAGTAGACGTAAACACATCTTTGGTCTAGAAAAACTTTATTGGCAAATACCTATATCTACAAATAATTACCACTACAATTAAGGCACATTATTACACCAACTGATGTATGTATCTTCTTCTTCTTGAGCCTGTTTGCATCCACTCCTGGAGAAAGGCCTCCCCATGAGTTCTACATTCTTCTCTGTTTTGTGCTATTTGGTGCCAGTTTCTCCCCATTTTTTTGTTTCGATGTCGTCTAGCAATCTTTTTGTGGTCTTCCTCTACCACGACTGTGCTCGCGTGGTCTCCAAGGCACAATGTTTCTCGTCTACCTTTCGATGTTTTGTCGTGCCACGTGTCACACCAAGTTCCATTTCATTTGCGCAATTCTTCCAATTACATCTTCCACCTTCGTCCTGCTTCGCACGTCCTTATTTCGTATTTGTTCCATGTTCCCTCAGAGATACTCCTAACATACCCCGTGTTGAGCTGCCCCCCCCCCAACTTGCAAAAATCAAAAAACAAAAAACAAATAGCCCTGATTTATGAGCTATTTATGAGCTTTCATATTCCGCAAACTAAAAATTTTGAGCTCGTTCCACTGAGCAGGAATTTAATACTTTAGTGGGGGGGGGGGGGCTGCGTCTCCCCACTACTTAAAAATAGGAATATTGAATCGGTTTTTGCGGCAGAATTACGAACTATTTATGAGCTCTTGAAATTATATAGTTTCGATTTTTGAGCTCATCTCCTTCACCCCAAACAACCCTTTAATTGATTTAACTTAAGAGAAAAATGCTGAGAAAACTTAAAATATATCGTATTGCGGATATAATTCCTATAGCTTATATACTCTAAGAATAAACTATTAAATCACGCGCATTTCGATTATTGAGCTACAACCCCTTCGCAAGAAAACCACCCTATCTTCCCGTCTTAAGAGAAAGTTGTACTTAAAATACATTAAGTTAATTATTTGGCGACTACATATCATTTAATAATATATAAGCTTTCAAATTACGCGCATTTAGATCAGTAAATTGCAATTTATTTTGTATAGTGCAGTCACTGAAGGTAAAAATCAACGATTACCTTCAATTTCGGAGAACCTTCATCGATTTTTACGAAAATTGGTCAGTGGTTAGACGATACGTCAAGAAACAACCCCTGAGGGTGGATACCGCCCCTTCTCGGGGGTGAAAATTATTTTATAAAAAATAACTGCACAAATCAATAAAAGAACCAATTAAAAGCAAAATTTATTATATAAAGTTACTAAAATAAGTCAATACTTTTTAAGTTATTAAAGATCAAAGATTTTAATTATTCGTGAAAAAAATGCATGTTTTGAAGCGGATTTTCGTAAATCACTGAAAAACTAAGTTTTTACAAAAAAGTTAATAGTAGCTTAATTCGTATAGCTTATATTCTAAGAATAAACTCTTAAATCACGCCCCTTTCGATTATAGAGCTACAACCCCTTCGCAAGAAAACCATCCCATATTCCCGGCTTAAGAGAGAGTTGTACTTAAAATAATTTAAATTAATAAGTTGGCGACTACATATCGTTTAATAATTTATGAGCTCGCAAAATATACGCATCTCAATTATTGAATTGCCATTTTCTTTCTATAGTGCAGTCACTGAAGGTAAAAATCAACTATGACCTTTGATTTCGGTAAATCTCCATTCATTTTCACGAATTGACAATAACAACTTGGGGTTTTAGCCTGGGGTATATGTCACCCCTTCTCGGGGGTGAAAATTACTTTATTAAAAATAACCCCACAAATCGAGAGAGGGACAAATTCTAAGCAAAATTTGTTATATAATGTTATTAAAATAAATCAATACTTTTTGAGTTATTAAAGATCAAATATTTTAATTTTTGTGAAAGAAAATGCATGCTTTAAAGCGATTTTTCATAAATAACTCAAAAATTGTAAGCTTTTACAAAAAAGTTTTCATCGCTAAAATTGAAGCTAATAAAAAATATAATAAATTGCTTACTTGAAAAACCCTTTAATGTTAATTTAAAGTAAGTTATTGGTAATTAATTGTATATTTTTTTCTGCGACTGTTCAAATCTAAGGATTCAAGCTTAAATAACGGGAAAGAGATGCATTTTATAACATTTAGGTACTAATTACTTGTCAAAGTACTTAGCAATACCTATCAAAAATGAGCTCCAGAAAAGTTGATAGCATCAAAATTTAAACTTATAAAGTATACAGCTATAAAACTGTATTACATTTAATCTTTCAAATACTTTATTTTTTTAGATCATATTTAAAATAATAACTCCAACAATATTCCATTGACGTAAAACATGATAGATAACGAAATTTGAGTTTTTTTTATTAGCAAAGATTTTACTTGTCTTTTGATTTATGTATGAATCAAAATAACGAAAATAGAAACGTTTAAGCCTAAATTTTACTATGAGAACAATGTAACTGGAGCCCTTTAACCTATTATCCTAAAAAATAAAGTATTTGAAAGATTAACGGTACTTTATGTCTCGGTTGACAGCCGGTTAGTTAACCGGAGTTTAATCGGGACCTCTTTAGGGTCTCTTGCGTTGTAATAAATGCAATTAGAAGTACTATTATGATTATAATTAAGAATAATAATAATACTTATAATTGCATTTATTACAACGCAAGAGACCCTAAAGAGATCACGATTAAACCCCGATGAACTAACCGGCTGTTAATCGAGACATAAAAATATCAGACAAATATCGGGCCTAAATGTAATACAGTTTTATAGCTCTTGAAATTACCTTTCAAATAGTTGGATGTGCCTGATATCATAAAAATTAACAGAGTGATTAAAAACAATTCATTTTTTTTTTGTAAAAATTTTTGGAGTATAAATTTTGATGCTATCAACTTTTTCTGGAGCTCATTTGATAGGTATTTCTAAGTACTTTGACAAGTATTTAGTAAGTGTTATAAAATGCATCTGTTTCCCGTTATTTAAGCTTGAATCCTTAGATTTGAATAGTCGCAGAAAAAACTATACATTTAATTACCTGTAACTTACTTTAAATTTACATTAAAGGGTTTTTCAAGTCAGCAATTTATTATATTTATTAATAGCTTCAATTTTAGTGATGAAAACTTTTTTGGAAAAACTTACAGTTTTTAAGTTATTTATGAAAAATCGCTTTAAAGCATGCATTTTCTTTCACAAAAATGTTATTTTAATAACATTATATAACAAATTTTGCTTAGAATTTGTTCCTCTCTTGATTTGTGGGGTTATTTTTAATAAAGTAATTTTCAACCCCGAGAAGGGGTGGCATATACCCTCGGCTAAGTTGTTATTGTTAATTTTCTTTCTTGACGTATCCTCTATCCGCTCACCAATTTTCGTGAAAATGAATGGAGATTTACCGAAATCGAAGGTCATAGTTGATTTTTACATTCAGTGACTGCACTATAGACAGAAAATGACAATTCAATAATTGAGATGCGTATATTTTGCGAGCTCATAAATTATTAAACGATATCTAGTCGCCAAACAATTAATTTAAATTATTTTAAGTACAACTCTCTTAAGCCGGGAATATGGGATGGTTTTCTTGCGAAGGCGTTGTAGCTCAATAATCGAAAGGCGCGTGATTTAAGAGTTTATTCTTAGAATATAAGCTATACGAATTAAACTACTAGTTATTAACTTTTTTGTAAAAATTTACAGTTTTTCAGTGATTTACGAAAAACCGCTTCAAAACATGCATTTTTTTCACGAATAATTAAAATTTTTGATCTTTAATAACTTAAAAAGTATTGACTTATTTTAATAACTTTATATAATAAATTTTGCTTATAATTTGTTCTTTTATAGATTTGTGCAGTTATTTTTTATAAAATAATTTTCACCCCCGAGAAGGGGCGGTATCCACCCTCAGGGTAAAGGCGCAAGGTGGTACCATGTTACCTTTGTTTCTTGAGGTATCCTCTAACCACTGACCAATGTTCGTGAAAATCGATGAAGGTTTACCGAAATGGAAGGTAATCGTTGATTTTTACCTTCAGTGACTGCACTATACAAAATAAATTGCAAGTTACTGATCTAATGCGCGTAATTTGGGAGCTTATAAATCATTAAATGATAATATGTAGTCGCCAAATAATTAATTTAATGCATTTTAAGTACAACTTTCTCTTAAGCCGGGAAGATAGGGTGGTTTTCTTGCGAAGGGGTTGTAGCTCAATAATCGAAATGCACGTGATTTAATAGTTTATTCTTAGAGTATATAAGCTATAGGAATTATATCCGCAATACGATATATTTTAAGTTTTCTCAGCATTTTTCTCTTAAGTTAAATAAATTAAAGGGTTGTTTGGGGGTGAAGGGGATGAGCTAAAAAATCAAAACTATATAATTTCAAGAGCTCATAAATAGCTCGTAATTCTGCCGCAAAAACAGATTCAATATTCCTACTTTTAAGTAGTACTTTTAAGTATTAAATTCCTGCTCAGTGGAACGAGCTCAAAATTTTTAGTTTACGGAATATGAAAGCTCATAAATAGCTCATTAATCAGGGCTATTTGTTTTTTAATTTTTGCAAGTCATAGCTCGTTCGATCGCCCTCTGTGTCGTTCTCAATCTATTGGCTGATACCTCTGTAAGTGTGATCGTCTCCATTCCATAGTTCATAACTGGTAGAATACAACTGTTGCCTAACCTTTTCTTTAAATTTATTGGTATCTTTCTGTTTTTCAACACATCACTGAGTCTTCCTACTACTGCCCAAGTCATTCAGATTCTTCTAGCTATTTCTGCCGTTTGATTCTGTTTGCCTAGTTTGATCGTGTGTCTTCGACACTTTCGAGCTCACTTCCGATTGTGATATCGATTCAAAGTCGATTGTGATATCTTGATTTGTCCTCTTTGGTTTTATTTAAGTTCATTTTTAAACCGACTTTTTCAGATTCTTGTTTAAATTAACTTGTAATTTAACTTCTTAAAGACATCTTCTAATGCAAGAGTAAATCATTTTGGAGAGATAGTGTCTCCCTGTTTAACTCCTCTTTCTGCCCTTATTTTGCTTGTTGTTAGACCTTCTGATACATTTATTTGCATAGTTGCATTGTCATATATGTATTTAAGGAGTATTCTATATCTAGAATCAATTCTTGAGTCATTCATTCCTTCTAATGCGACCCAGAGTTCTATGGAATCGAATGCCTTATTGTAATCCACAAATGCCAAATGAAGAGGTTCATTGTATTAGTTACACTTTTGGAGCGTCCGTTTTGTCTGTAGGTGTTCTATGGTACTATAACCTTTGCGGAATCCCGCTTGTTTAACATGCTGGTAACTATCGAATTTATTTGATAGTCTGTTAGTAATTATTTTGGTAAGCAGTTTGTACGGATGTGGCAACAGGCTTACTGGTTTGTAATTTTCGAGTTTTTGTTTGTTTCTTTTGTGGTGTAGTAAAAGTACCTGCATATATTGCCAAGAGGATGTCATTTGCCAATAGCACCCTCAAATTACCTACCTCTTAACGCCTCTTTCAGTGGCCCAAGATGTGACAATCGCATGAAGATAAATCGGGACCAAAAGGTGGATGCTCTAATATCCTCCTATTTCTTTACCACGTGAGAGTTTGCCTGGCCGTTTTCGTGTTATTGTTTGATAGGTTATTTAAAAGCTATACCTACCAACAGAGGAGTTCGCCAGGGAGACGTTATTTCACCAAAACTGTTCACACTGGGACTTGAAGACTTGTTCAAAGACATTAATTGGGTAGATAAAGGAATAAATGTTAATGGAAGAAAACTGAGTCATTTGAGATATGCTGACGACATTGTAATATTCGCTACAAGTTTCGAAGAATTACAGACCATGATGACGCAACTATTTCAAGCTTCGGAAAAAGTAGGTCTTAAGATGAACTTGGAAAAAACAAAAGTAATGACGCATACACCGAACATTACAAAAATAACGTTGAATGACATAGATTTAGAAACAGTAAGCGAATACATCTACCTGGGACAGATAATTAAAGTTAACAAAGAAAATCAAACTGCCGAAATTACCAGAAGAATAAGGTTAGCGTGGACAGGATTTGGAAAATTGAGTTGGATCTTGAATGACACTAAAATAGAACAATATTTGAGAACCAGAGTTTACGATTAGTTTATCCTCCCTATACTTACGCATGGTTCACAGACGTGGACACTCACCAAGACCAATATGGATAAAATAGTAAAGGCACAAAGAGCGATGGAAAGATCAATGCTCGGGATGAGGCTCATAGACAAAAAAAAAAGAATGTGTGTGTACTTTGTACGCACTTTGTACGCACGTAAGAAGTTATACTTCTATTATATGATTTCTTAAAAATAAATATACTTTAAACAGTTTGTTTTAATTTTTTTTAAACACCAAACTAATTTTTTGCTTACCGCTTTCAAAAAAAAATAAAAAAAAGTATAGGATTGCTCCGGATTTGAACTCAAGACCTCTCGATCTCTGGCCGAATGCTATACCAAATATGCTACGAGGACTGTGTCTATATCGGTTCGGACGTACCTAATGACAATTCACGGTAACAAACAGGCAAGGTGAAGTATAGTAAATATACAATAAAATGTTTTAATTATACTCATCTTACTCCTGAGGAAGACAAATCCAAAGACACAAAAATTATAATAAATAGATTTACTAAAAACACTAATATATTCTTTTCACACCTTTTCTTGCACTGATATATTTATACATAACTTGAAAGAGAGCAACTAAACGCCATACTGTCTGTGTGCGCATGCGCGCAGTATTATGAAATTTTACTCTCAATCGCGCCTAAAGAAGTATAACTTCAAAAACAAATAAATGGATTAGCAGCAAAACCAAAGTAAAAGACGCAGAAGAACATGCTGCCAAATTAAAATGGAACTTCGCAGGACACAATGCCCGACTGAAGGATAAAAGATGGAATCACGAAATACAACAATGAAGACCGTGGTTAGGAAGAAGAAGTAGAGGAAGACCACAAATGAGATGGGCTGATGACATAAAGAAGTTTGGAGGACACAACTGGAAACAGGTGGCGCAAAATAGACAACAATGGATTGAATTGGGGTAGGCCTATGTCCTAAGTTGGCTTACTGAAGGCTGAAGAAAAAGAAGAAGGTTATTTATGCCTGATTGCACCAACAGAACTTAAGCTCCAGCTTCGCTAAGCTCTGCTTATAGATAGAACCACCGGAAGTATCACCTACGTTGCACCATAATTTTGAATTCTTACCTTGTTATCAAGTATATCTATTATTATATTATGATATTCCTATTATATTTTATTGTAATTATATTACATTATTTCTTATGATATTCTCGGCTTAAGCCTAAGATCTGTTGGTGCAACCAGACATTAAAGTTTCATTATTCAGGTTTGCGTTGATATGCACTCTGGGTTCTGTAAACTCTACGAGAAAGGGTTCTTCATGGTCGAAAAAATATGTTGACATTACTTTGCCTGCAGAAGGTTAAACTTTAAGCTTCTTTGGTGGTGGGGAATTTGCATGTTTTCATTGCATCGAGGACAGTTTACTGAATGGTTAGAAAGAGAGTCATTCCCGTTTTGCCTGTATTTCCTGAGATGTTGCAAAGGTAATAGTTTAGGAAATTTAAAAAAAAGATGCATTTATATCATGCACAATTGCATCAATAGCTTAATAAGGATAATAAAAGAGTAGGATTTTGTCAATGGGATCCGGAACAAATTCAAATGATGCATATTTCTTCGAATACGTTTTATTTAGAGATGAAGCTACTTTCACAAGAATTGTACTATAAACAGATATTATAATCTCCACTATTACTCAACTTCTAATGCACATCACATTTTCATCCACAGTTAAAGAAGTTGGTCGTTGAAAGTTTGAGCTGGAATTCTTGAAAATTATGTCCTCGGACACTACTTTTTCAAGGATTACGTAAAAGAAGAGATGTATCTGCACTTTCTGGACAATGCGGTACGTACCATTGAGGACACTTCAGAGAATCTGGATATTACATGACGGCGCTCCAGTACGTCACAATTTTTTAAGGAATGGCCATTTAAATGACAATTTTACTGGAAGATTGATTGAAAGAAGGTGGCTCCATGATCTCCAGAGTTAAACAAGTTTGACTTTTTTCTGGAGCTCTATAAAAGATAAGGTGTACAAAACACAAGCTACAACTAAAAAAAATACGAAGGAGAGAATTATAAACGAATGAATATTTTTCGAAGATAGTTGAAGTATGAAAAATACAACTCAAAAAGTTACTAAAAATAGTAAGAAACGTGTATTATAAGTTTTTTATTATATTATATTTAGCTCACTGGTATTCCTTTATATTCATAGCGGTTATAATACAAACTATTTCCAAGTTCAAAACTAATGAACAAACATATCCTTACAAATCCTAGTATGTTACTGTTTTTGGAGTGTCATCGCCAAATCCAATGAAGAAATAAAAAATGCAATACTATACTGAAGATCCCTAATTGCATACAAGTACAATACATTACTCTATTGAATCAACAGGAGTCAAATTGAAAATAATGTTAACATCCTGTTGTTTTATAATTTAGTAGTGTCGTGATAACGAGTAAGTATCTCACCTCAATACTAATGTTTAAATTACAATAAAGTAAATCTAAAAATAAATAACGGAATCTTAAAAATATGTAGTATCGTTTTCATCTTCTTAAGTAGTACTATTAACGAATAGCGTACTATTTAATGTTAATCTTATATACAATATATCTAAAAGGTTGGATTGTATTCTACATAAAGCACTCGAAATATTCAAGACGTCTTTGCGTCAATTTTTCCTCGCATTGGAATCTGAAATGCTTTTCCTACTCCCAATTGTCTGCACAATTTCTATGTACTAGTCTATCTGATGTATAACTTTCCTATGTGCTCCTATATAAACCTATCTTATCTTTACTATGCAGTGGTAACAATACATTTCATAAGTTGTTATCTTTGAAATCTAACACATCGACAACATATAGCGTATGGGGCTCCTAAACAACATTGAGAGTTTGAATCCGTCTGGGCTTGGTAATTTTTATATAAAAAAAGAATGTGTGTGTACTTTGTACGCACGTAAGAAGATATTCTTCTATTATATAATAGGTAATTTAAACGAAGTAAATATACTTAAAAGGTTATTTGTACTTATTTTATTTAAAAATCAAACTAACTTTCTTATCTACCACTTTCAAAAAAGAAGAATATCTTCAAAAATTATATAATAATATACTTACAATCATAAAATCTATAAAAAGAATAAAAAAATAATAACTTGCTTGGGGCTTGAACCCACTTCACGTCTACCGCGCTGTACGAAAGTTGACGCCATTTCAAACTGCACCAAACTCTCGTATACGTCATGTGGGAATATACACAAACTAAACGTTTACACCATAAATTTATATGAATTTAATAAAATTATTAGTTTGATTTTTGTCGAAATAAAATACAACAAAATATAGAGTAAGAAAACGATATATGAGATGAATATTTGTAGAAAGTTTGTTCGTAATCAGATTATGTAAATTAAAGCATTGCCTACTAATAGGTAACTACATTATTTTGTTTACATTTTCCAAATAGATAGGTATTGAAACTATTAGGTATTTCCAACTGAAACATTTAGAATTACGTACCTGCGGCTTTTCAAAACTATTTAAAAAGTCACTATAATTATAAATTTGATTTTATTTCTGTCCACACATCAATAAAAACTAATATTATACAATATTTTTGTTTACCGATAACCTCCATATTGAACAATTATTGACAGATCATTTCAAAATTTCAACACCCAATCAGAGCCCGTATAACAACTAATACCATACTGTCGGTGTGCGCATGCGCGCGGTTTAATCAAATTTTTACCCTCAATCGATTCGCCGCTAAAGAAGAATATCTTCAAAAATGAAGATTACTATGTTTATCGGACCGATATTCATCCGAGGTACCTCAATTTGGATACAGCAGCAAAATATGCAAAAATACAAAAATTGCGCTGGGCAGGTCACCTTATAAGAATGGATCATGACAGAACACCTAGTAGAAGGCTTAGTGGAACTATGATGGGACGTACGTCAGCCAGTAGGAAGACCAAAGAAGAGGTGGGTGTGGGTACACGAAGTGAGCAACGACACTAGAGAGTTATTGAGGGTGGATAACTGAAGGAGATAATATTTCTAAAGGTGATTCATGGAAGATTATATGTACAGAAAGCTAGAAGATGATATGGATGATACCCAATTTTTGTTCCGCAAAGGACTTGGAACAAGAGAGGCATTGTTTGCGTTTAATGTCCTCTCTCAAAGATGTTTAGATATGCACCTGGATATTTATTCCTGTTTCATCGACTTCGAAAAAGCGTTCGACAGAGTCCGACATGAAAAACTAATAGAATTATTGAAAAACAGAGATATAGACAGACGAGACTTACGAATTATCATCAATCTGTATTGGAATCAAAAGGCCAATATAAAGATAGAAGAACAAGAGTTCGAGAATATTGATATAAAGAGAGGGGTAAGACAGGGTTGTGTTCTGTTGCCGCTACTGTTTAACGTGTATAGTGAAGCCATATTTCAGGAAGCGTTAGCGGAACTAAGTGATGGAATCTCTATAAACGGAAGAATAGTAAATAACATAAGATAAAAATGTGTACCATTTTTATTCGGTTGCGATGCGAAGGCAAACCAATCTTACTTTTTAATTAGAATACGGAGTGCAGTCCAGTTCCTTTAACCGCGATTTTCTGCTCTTATTGGAGCTTCATCAGAAGAAACGTAGGCACTGTTCTCCATACTCCAACTAAACTGCATCGAGAGGTTTTCCCACACATCGCAACCAAATGGATGATAATAGGTGGCTAGCGCCATCTGGCAATTGAAAGACGAAGCAAGTTTTCAATCCTAATAGTAAATTAATAATATTGAAAAGTATTAAAAATCACTAAAAGATTTTTAAATTGAAAACTTATTGGTACATTTTCATGGTAACACCTCCAAGACTTCTATAATTTGCAAGTCATATGGATGCTGCAGTGAAGACGAGAGGGAAGAAATTCTACACTTTGCAATTCACATCCCCCGTCTGCAGCCGGCAAAATTCCAACTGAAAGATGCACCTGGTTACTCTACGGAGTAACACGAAAATAAAATAAAAATGTGTACCATTTTTATTCGGTTGCGATGCGAAGGCAAACCAATCTTACTTTTTAATTAGAATACGGAGTGCAGTCCAGTTCCTTTAACCGCGATTTTCTGCTCTTATTGGAGCTTCAACAGAAGAAACGTAGGCACTGTGAATTGCAAAGTGTAGAATTCCTTCCCTCTCGTCTTCACTGCAGCATCCATATGACTTGCAAATTATAGAAGTCTTGGAGGTGTTACCATGAAAATGTACCAATAAGTTTTCAATTTAAAAATCTTTTAGTGATTTTTAATATTTTTCAATATTATTAATTTACTATTAGGATTGAAAACTTGCTTCGTCTTTCAATTGCCAGATGGCGCTAGCCACCTATTATCATCCATTTGGTTGCGATGTGTGGGAAAACCTCTCGATGCAGTTTAGTTGGAGTATGGAGAACAGTGCCTACGTTTCTTCTGATGAAGCTCCAATAAGAGCAGAAAATCGCGGTTAAAGGAACTGGACTGCACTCCGTATTCTAATTAAAAAGTAAGATTGGTTTGCCTTCGCATCGCAACCGAATAAAAATGGTACACATTTTTATTTTCGTATTACTCCGTAGAGTAACCAGGTGCATCTTTCAGTTGGAATTTTGCCGGCTGCAGACGGGGGATGTGAATTGCAAAGTGTAGAATTCCTTCCCTCTCGTCTTCACTGCAGCATCCATATGACTTGCAAATTATAGAAGTGTTGGAGGTGTTACCATGAAAATGTACCACTAAGTTTTCAATTTAAAAATCTTTTAGTGATTTTTAATATTTTTCAATATTATTAATTTACTATTAGGATTGAAAACTTGCTTCGTCTCTAAATAACATAAGATTCGCTGATGACACCGTTATAATGGCAGACACCCTGGAATCGCTACAAGAATTGTTAAATAGAATTAACGATTATTGCATTCGATATGGACTCAAAATAAACAAGAAAAAAACTAAATTTATGATTGTCTCAAAAACACAACATGGAAATGAAAGGTTAATACTAGAGCAAACCCAAATAGAAAAAGGAAAGACATACAAATATCTGGGAACCTGGATTGATGACAAAAATGACCAAAGCAAAGAAATTTCAAAGAAGTCCGAATTGAAACTGCAAGGCAAGCATTTATAAAAATGAAGACACTGCTTACAAACAAAGACCTTCAGTTGCCTCTCAGATTGAGAGCTCTAAGATACTACATATTTTTTATATTACTATACGAAATAGATGCTTGGACATTGAAGAGACAACACATAAGACAAATAGAAGCGTTCGAAATGTGGTATTACAGAAGAATATTTAAATTCAGTGGGTTCAAAGGATTACCAATGTTGAAGTGCTACGACGTTTAAATAAGGAGTTAGAAATTATGAACAGTATAAAAACAAGGCTGAGGAACCTTAGAGACTGGTTTACCTGTAGTTCCTGACAACTGCTCAGAGCAGCAGCCAAGAAAGTGACCATAGCCATTATAATATCCAACCTCCGATAAGAGATGAAACTTTAGGAAAAAGAAGAAGAACTGAACGAGAGCAGCCAAGAACAGAGGTACTTGAAGGCGGACTCTGGGGGAGGCCAGGGTCCGATTTAAGCTGTGGCACCATAGGAAGGAGAGAGAGAAAAGCGACTTTTGTTAAATCAAATAGCCCAACCTCATTTTCTATTTCCATGAGAGGCTTTGGCTGTGGAGTTCTCGGTCCGGCTATCTTCCTAAGGGTCGATTTCTCATACCTGCCTTAATCTATGGTTCAATTGACCGCAGTTCAGTGGTGAACTTCGATTTTGTTTGGAATGCATTTCTCATTGCACGTTCATGTCAGTGCACGTTCTACAGCTTTCGAGAAATGTCAATAGATGGCAAAAGGTAAAAAGCTATCGCCATTTTTAACGACCATTTTTATGCTGTTCTCGAATAAAGTTAAATTTAACTATTTATAGTCAAATGGTCATTTTTATAATTATAAATAAATGTTATAAAAACAAAAATAATGTTATTGTTTATCGTTAGGCTTAATATAATAAAATAAGATATATTTATATTATGACAGCGTTTCGTGTTAATACAACGCATGCGTAATCCATGAAATCATCTGAACTGGGTTCTGAAATCTTTGAACGGCCGAATTCCACCGTTCAAGCATCGTTCAAGTTTAAACAGCCATCGGTTGAACGTGAATTGAGAAAGACGATTTTGACTTTAAACTGACGTTCACTAAAAGTTCAGGTTAAACTGGAGTTGAACTCGATATGAGAAATTGGCCCTAAGTCGTTTTAATAGGAATGTGATTATCTGGTGTGGACCTGATAGTATTTCTGGTATTGATTTTATGGTACTTATATGTTTCTTGGGAAACTATTATCAAGAGGGATTTGAGAGGTGTGCTCATGAGAACGAACATTCGCCAAAATTTCTCGTTCCGTCTTTTTTCGTGGCACATCTATTGCCATTATAGGCTAGCAGCAAACCCCAAAAGTATAACCATGACCTATAACTCGTTGGCAACCGGGCAAACTTGGTACCAAAATATTGGTATGCAAAATCTGAACACATTTCTAAATAAAATTTTTTGATTGATGAATTAAACTATAGGAAACATGTACCGGGTGTCCCAATAAGAATGGCTCTCGGCCATATCTCAGGAACCGTTTATAGTAGAGCTTTGAAATACAAATTTTTATAACAAAAGTTGCCTCAGGAAAAGGCTGGAAATTATTTTCATAATTGTGGGTCCACCGCTAGAGGGCGTAATTGAATATCAAAAATAAAAAATCTAAATTTTACAAAATTTTCCTAATGAAGGGGCGCTGGAAATCCGATTATTGTGTTCTTAATCAAATTCTGCGCATATTTGATTTAACAAGTTTAACTCTACCTTTGCAAATAAGAGGTGGGGGTGAGTGGGAACCTTGTTATGAAAAAATGGCTGTAAGTCCGGTTCTGCTAAACCAAATTTTGAAAACTGGGTCTTGTTGAAGACAGATCTTTCTCTTCAATGTAAGCGTGATAATTTTGAACCATCCTAATAAGTAATAAGCCAGCTGGGAGGCGTTATTTAATTATTTTCAGAAATCTAGTTTTCTTTGGAAAATATTAAATACAAGTATGCATTTTTAATCATACTTTATAAAATAAGATTAAATTAGCAATAGAATAGCGAAAACCGCATGTCGATACCTTTTTTCTATCTCAAGATATCTCGAGAAACGTGTAAATTTTATACATAACTGTTACTATCACCGGTAAACTAAGTTAATGAAAAGTAGTGTGCTGTGGAAAAAACAAAATAAAATTTTCCAGATGTCAACGTATAAAAATATAATTAATTAAAACAACAATATAAAGAGAAACAATACTATTAAAATTAAATATAACACAGAACAAAAAGAACTACTTAGTGATGACCTAAATATTCAAATTGTTGCCCATCATACACTACTCTAGAATACATTATCCAGAGAATACTAAACGCCATTCAAAGCATATCGAGAGCAGAAATTGAGACTGCTGTTCAATCTACTCTTGAAAGAGTAAATGTTTGCAACGAAAATGATGGGCAAAAATTTGAACGTTTATGTCATCACTAAATAGTTGTTTTTATTTCTTTGTAATAGGGCTTTTCAACGCTTCTCATTTGTTTCGAGCCTCTGTCATATGCCGTATAATACTACTACTACATTGTTTGATTTGCTTGTCTGGATAATGTTCAGAAGAAATGCGTTCAATGTGCTTCCCCGTTTAGGATTTTGTCCTCTTCAGGGTTTGAGGTGAATGTTTAGTGTTGGCAGCAAAAGCAAACAGTCCGAAAAACACACTGGGGCAAGCGCCGTGTCCTGGTGTTCTTGGATACTGGGTTATGCCGGACGGTGGTGTCCAGAAGGCTAAGAAGTCAACAGAGAAGAAAGTTTGATGGATTGTTGTTGGTTCCATAGACATTTACGTGTACTGTCCGTGCTTTGCTCTCGACCAGTCTCCCTAGAAACCATTGTACAACGACAGGCGAACCTGCGTCCCTCGTCGGCGGTCAGGAGGTGGCTTTGAGCGCAGCGTGGACAGTGAGCGTTCGAGTGGAGAAAATAGTTGCGGCTATTTTCTTGGGACGAACAGGTATAATTGTGCAATGAAGTTGGGAAACCGCAAAAAACCAACTTCTCCCTGTTCGGCGCCGTATAATCCGTGTATAATATTAATATACGAGATATGAACGAGGCTCGAAACAAATGAAAAGCGTTGAAAAGACCTAATATACGTTGACAGCTGAAAAATGTTTCTTTGTTGTTTCCATAGCACACTACTTTTAACGAATTTCGTTTACCGGTGACAGTAACAGTTATGTTTTTAAATTTACACGTTTTGTAAGATATCTCGAGGTAGAAAAAAGGCATCAACATGCGGTTTTCGCTATTCTGTTGCTCATTTTGTCTAATTTTGTAATATGGTATTAAAAATGCATGTTTGTATTTAATATTTTCGAAGGAACAGTAGATTTCTAAAAAAAATTAAATAACGCCTTCTAGCTGGCATATTACTCAGTAAGTTGGTTCGAAAACATAACTTTTACATTGACGAAAAAGATCTGTCTTCAACAAGACCAAGTTTGCAAAATTTTATTAAGCAGAACCGGACTCACAGCCAGTTTTTCATAACAAGGTTCCCACTCACCCCCACCTCTTATTTCCAAAGGTAGACCTAAACTTGTCAAATCAAATATGCGTAGAATTTTATGAAGAATACGACGATCGGATTTCCAGTGCCCCTTCATTAGGAAAATTTTGTAAAATTTAGATTTTTTAATTTTTGATATTCAATTACGCCCTCTAGCGGTGGTCCCACAATTATGAAAATAATTTCCAGGCTTTTCCTGAGGCAACTTTTATTATAAAAATTTTTATTTCAAAGCTCTACTATAAACGGTTCCTGAGATATGGCCGAAAGCCATTCTTATTGGGACACCCGGTACATAAATAAGAAGAAAGCACAAATTTTGAGTTTATAATTTTATTGAAATTTTATATTTCATTCGCGATATCTCGTCTCGATTTAGTTATTTTAATTTTAGTTACTCGAGCGCGGGCTCTATGGACTCTTATGGGCTCTAATACAGGGCCGTACGTTGGGGGCAGTCCGTAAAAAAATATATCCTTAGAAAAACTCAAAAACGTCAGATCAAGGCAAAATAAGTTAAGCACATGAATAACAATGTATATTTATAAAATCTGGCGATTTGAGTGGGGCGTAAGGAAATGGGTGTCATAAAGTTTCACAAAAAAGCGAATATTTCGCGAAATGAACATCAGATCAAAAAACTGAAAAATACGTGTTCAATATTTTTAAAAAAATCTATCAAATGATACCAAACACGACACCCCACGGAGGTACCTTAAAATCTTAAATAGGAACCTCCATTTTTTTATTTTAGATTTGGATTCCTGACGTAAAAATAAGTAACTTTTATTCGAGACCTTATTTCGATGACACGAAATACAGATGGCGCTACAATCGGAAAAAACGATTTTTGGAAATGGAAAATTAGATTAAAAAATGTAAAATTCCCGCTAAAATGCAAAAATTAATTATTTTTGGTTTTAGGACCTAATCTTCACAACTCAATAGGTTCCGATGATGCTTTAGCAACTGCAAATTTAGCATCCAATGCTCCTCTACTATTAATTTTATTTTAGTACAATACGCTATAGGTAGATATTTTAGCAAAAAGTAAGATGTATTGTACCAAAATAATATTGTATGTATGTATTGTATGTAATGACCAAAAACCTACAGCAATTATTTCAAAAATAAAATTTTAATTAGAAAAAAATATCCGAGGAGTACAATACGATTTGTTCAAAATAACCTCCAATTTGTTTATAATGAAAATTAAGTAATTGTAACTGTTTATTTACCACTTTGTTTATTAACTCCAATCAAAAAATTTTGTTTAGAAATGTTGCGCAGATTTTTATTACGAACATTTTGGTCACAAATTAGCCAGGTTGCCAGCGAGTTATGGGTTTATCAAATACTAAATCACTTTTTGGGGGATCGCCAATTACTCCAGAAAAATGAGCAAAAAAGTCCCTATTCGAGACCCTATTTGAGTAATTCAGGTATCTGACAACTTTTTTAGTTACTGTAAACCTATAGGCGGAAAACCTATTTCCTGCCAAGAGTTCACAGCTATTCTTTAATTATTAATAATTTAGTGCAAAAAATGCGATTTTTTTAATTTCTGGCACCTCATTACAAAGATAAATAGTTGACATAAATTACAAAATATGATATTTTGTAACATTGAAAAAACTTCAAAATTACTATTTTTTAAAGGTAAAAAATAAATATATTGCTCCGCAAACTGCAAAAAAGGCAAAATCCTTATTTGTTAATAACTGTTATTAAACTTATCCTAGAACTTGAAATAAAAAAAGGCCCTATGCATAATCCTTTAAAAATGAACGGTTCCAAAGTTACGGAGGTAGTATAGTATAATTGGTCCAAAAAAGGCCTAACCCAGACATCCAAAATAAAAGTTTTCCTCCAACACCAAATTGTTCAGATTCTATATGGTCCACATATTGTTCAATAAAAAGTTACACCATTTTGAGCGTCCGATTTGGGTGGAGATGGGTGAGAAGTCGGTAAATTAGTAGTTTTTTGACGTTTTTCGTCAATATTTCTAAAACTATGCTTTAGCGTAAACAATGTTCAATGCAAAAATGTTCTACATAAAATTTAAAAATAAAAAGGTGCTATACAATATTGTTATAAGATCAACGGTTCCAGAGTTACAAGGGGTGAAAAGTGGAGGTTTTCGATATTGGGCAATTAATGATAATTTTGGGTGGTGAGGTTGACGTTTCTTTAACGGCTTATCACTAACATACCATATCGGCCACTTAAATAGCAAATTTTATTTACAAAACACAATCCTGTTCTTTCATCAGTAGTAATATTATAAATTGCCCAATAAATATAAAAAGTATCGAAAACCTCCACTTTTCACCCACCGTAACTTTGGAACCATTGATTTTATAACAATTATGTATAGGACCTTTTTTGTTTTAAATTTTATGTAGAACATTTTTGTATAGAACATTGTTTACGCTAAATCAAAGTTTTAGAAATATTGACGAAAAACGTAAAAAAACGGACGGTCAAAATGGTGTAACTTTTTACTTAACAATATGTGGACCATATAGAACAATTTGGTGTTGGAGAAAAACTTTTACTTTGGATGTCTGGGTTAGGCCTTTTTTGGACCAATTATAATATATTATCTCCGTAACTTTGGAATCGAAGGTTTATGCATCGGGCCTCTTTTATTTCAAATTTAATGTAGAACATTTTTGTACAAAAGGTTGTTCATGCTAATCCGCTTAGTTTTAGAAATATTAACGGAAAACGTAAAAAACTACGAATTTACCGATTTCTCCCCCTTTTCCCCCAAACCCGACGTTCAAAATGGTGTGACTATTTTCTGAACATTATGTGGACCATATAGAACAATTTGGTGTTGGAGGATAACTTTCACTTTGGATCTGTGGGTTTGGGTGTAGTTATACCATACTGTTAACAAAACCTCAATATTTCAGAATAATCCATCAATTAATTTAAAAGCTATTTCTATTTGTTTATCTTAGAGACAGCTTTTTTGTAATAAAATTGGTCAGAAAATAATAAAGATGCGGTAATTATACGCATCAAATGAAAGCATAAGAGTTCAACTATCAATATGTATCAAAAAAGGTTAAAAAACATCGTTTTGCAAAATTAGGTTTACAATAACTAAAAAGATTATTCAAAGTCCTGAGAAAAATCTTACTTCCCTGGACTAAATCGCCTTTTAGTATTCATCCTCCTATGTCTCCCATCCTCCACCGCGAAAATGATGTTTCTGTGCCTTTCTGTGAAGTGTTCTTACTTTTTGCTGAAAATTTTCGCATGAACTGCTGAAGATTCTCGCATGAATAACAAGTTAATTCGATGTAATTTGGTTACGGTCACTTCTTGGCGCTTTTTTACTACACGATATTTGTACATATCATTTTCTTCCAAATCTTCCCGACTGAACATTTCTTCTGGCTATATAGTCTGTTCGCTAAACTCAGACGCAACTTTCTAGATATTTTAGTCGGTAATTTTGCCAATTTTAGTCAAGTTGGCAAAAAATAATTACTAAATAGTTAATAATCACTAAATAGTTAGTACTTTCGCCAATTTTTGAAAAAATTGGCCAAAAACAAAAAAATTATCGACTAAAATATGTAGCCAGTTGCGTCTGAGTTTAGCGAACAGACTATATCCTAATATTTATGAATACGGTACTTGTTTAGTTTAATGTATTATTTACATAATACTTCAGGGTAATAAGGTTTTTTCCATGACACTTCAGCAGCCAGGGTACTGAAGCGTTTTTTCGACAGGTAATACCTATAAGAACAAATTGTAACTATTTCCTGCGTAGGATCTGGCGCCCATTTTAATTTATAAACAATTTAGTGTCGAAAAAAACGGTTTCCTTTTTTTTCAAATTAACAGAAAATAGTAAGACCTGTGGTTTTCTTAGTACAAACATCTTTGAGATTATGGAAAAAGCTTTAAAATGACGTATTACAAAGTTTGATATACTCATTTATTGTTAATATAACTGCGAAAAAAGGTCGGAATTGGAAAAAACAATAATTTCGCAATATCTATTGTAAACATTAGTGTACAGCTTTGAAATTGTTGTCATATAAGGGTTCTTTGGTGCTTAATATGTGATAAAAATTTCAAAGCGATTCATTCAATTGTTTAAATTTTATTCAAATCGTTTATTCCAGAGAGCATTTTTTTTGCAATAACATAAGTCAGAAAAAAATGAAGAGAGAATGGAAAAAGCCTTAAAATGGCGTATTACAAAGTTTAATACACTCATTTATTGTTAATATCTATAATTGTGAAAAAAAAGTCGAAATTTCAAAAAAAAATAATTTTGCAATAACTATTGTAAAAATAAGTCTACATCTATGAAGTTTTTGTCACATGATGGTTCTTTGCTGCTTAATATTTGACAAAAATTTCAAAGCGATTCATTCAATTGTTTAAATTGTATTCAAATTGTTTATCCCAGAGAGCTTTTTTTGCAATAACATAAGTCAGAAAAAAATAATGTTAGAATCATTCTACAGGGATCAAATGAAAGAGCATGAGCTAAACTTTCGAATGGTTTAAAAAGGTGAATAAAAAATGCATTTATTAGTAATAAAGGATTATGCAAAAGTATGTTCAATTTTTCCTTATAAACTTTTTATTTTTTATATAATAAATTATAATATATTTATTACAATTTTTCATCAATTAATTATCATAAACATAACATTACTTGGTAGTTGTGCAAAACAGTAAAAAATATATTATTTTGAAAAAAGTTATTCAAAAAGTTTATAAGGAAAAATTAACGATATATTTTCATAATTATTTATTACTAATAAATGCATTTTTATTCACTTTTGTTAAAACAGTTTGAAAGTTTAGTCCATGCTCTTTGATTTGACACCTGTAGAATGGTTCTAACATTATTTTTTTCTGACTTACGTTATTGCAAAAAAAAGCTCTCTGGGATAAACAATTTTGATAAATTTATAGGAATTTATTCCTCTAAATTCCATATATTCGTGCATTCAACCTACTTCTATTTTAATTTTGATAAAATTTAAACAATTGAATGAACCGCTTTGAAATTTTTGTCACATATTAAGCACCAAAGAACCCTCATTTCACAAAAATTTCAAATCTGTAGACTTATTTTTACAATAGTAATTGCAAAATTAATTTTTTTGAAATTTCGACCTTTTTTCGCAATTATATTAACAATAAATGAGTGTATTAAACTTAGTAATACGCCATTTTAAAGCTTTTTCCATTCTCTCGAAGATGTCCATTGCAAAAAATCCATAAGTCTTACTCTCCATTAATTTGCAAAAAAATGAAAAAAGGCCGTTTTTTGACACTAAATTGTTTATAGATAAAAATGGCCGCCAGATCCTACGCAGGAAATAGTTACAATTTGTTCTTATAGGTATTACCCGTCGAAAAAACGCTTCAGTGTCCTGGCTGTTGAAGTGTCACGAACAGGGTATATTTTTGTCTTATTACCCTGGCCTATAATAATAATGAATCTACCAGTTATCAATAACACGTCGAAATGCAAAGTCAATTCAATTCTTTTATCTTATTTGTTAAACCTTAACGTTCTAAAAAACTTTGAATATAAAGATAATACTATGATTTTACTTTATTTAGTGTAGATAAAATAATAATGGAAAACAGTCACGAAGTTAGGGATCTCTTAACTAGCAAAGAAAAATATGAACAATGTGTTGATGAACTAAAATGTGTGCAAGAGAGCAAACAAAAACCTGACACGTTGTTTCTTTATTTTACTGCTATTATTGGTAAGTTAACTTATTGCAATTTTCAGTAATTATCAACTTCATTATCAGTAATGTTCATTCATATCTACTTAGCCTAATAAAATAAAATAAAATCAAAATGTAATTCCGTACAGGTTGGAACAAATTGTGTATCAAAGTTTATGTGAAGACAAAAGATTTACTATATTATTGGGAGATAAGCCATAATTGAAGCTAAAAATGAAATTTATTGACGTTTCCACTTCCACTTCGGTATTTCGATAACGATATTCCAAAGTGGAAGTCGAAAAGTCAATAAATTTCATTTTAAATTTAAATTGTGGCTTCTTTTCCAATAAAATAGTAAACTGCATAGGATGCCACAAAGAAACAGCTCCAGAACAATAAAAACAAAAGATATTATTAACAAAGTATACAGGGTGTTTCATTAATAATTGTCCATATAGTAACTTGAGAAACCTTAGCACAAAATACGAAGATTTAACCTAAAACACTTAAATAAAATGTGGTTCCTTACTGAGTTACAGGGTGTTTTATCTAAAAATTTAAAAAGTATTTTTGCTCATCATTTTTAAACTATTCCACGTATCCTTTCCATACTTGGCAGAAAGTGCGACTACTATATACCCTACTAAATTTTGATAAACAAAAGTTTCTAGCTACTACCAGAGGCGTACGACAGGGGATAGTGAATGGTTGACCCTTCTCAAATTCTACGCCACTGGAGGAATTACTATTTTTAGGGATGGGAAAAACCTACCGGTTTAAACCTAAAACCGGTTTTTTTACTTCGCAATAACCGGTTTTACCGGTTGTTTTTTTGTCCCGGTTATAACCGGTTTTTTATTTTTAAAGTAAAAACCGGTTATTAGGTTTTTACGGTGATTAGGATTAGGTTAGGTATTATTTCGGATCCCAATCATAATTATTACTCTCAAGTAATTATTCCAAACAAAACCATAATTCAAATTTTATTTTATTTTATAAAATACATAAGCAAACTGAAAGTGCAATCTCACATCAGCCAGAACAATTTTATTAAGTTTTATTATAGTATTTCCTTGAAAATGTATTTGTAATCATAATATTTACATAAGAAGTGATCTGGTTGAATTAGACGCAAACATCATCTATTTTTCACACTTAACTCTTGACATTGAAAGTGGGTGAATGACTTTTTCTGATTACCAAAAATAGTGCTCTGACTATGAATATCGAATTACTGATTACGAATACGAATCTCCAAGAATTTCGCTACGTTTTCAAAACGATACACTCATACAGGAAGTATTAAATGAGTTAAAATGTACCTATTCTACAAATATATAAACGTGTTAAAAGTAATACATGTTCTTTCGATAGTACTAATTTTGATCATATTGATATCGAGTCGAATGGAGTATCGCAAACTAAAGTGTATTGTAAATGTAACTTTCTAACCTATTAGTATTGGATTAAAAAAACCGAAAACCGGTTTTTCCAAAAACCGGTTTTTTTGGCCGGTTATAACCGCCAGGTTAAACCGTAAGCAAAAAAAACCGGTATAACCGAAAACCGGTGTTTTGTCAAAAACCGCCATCCCTATATTTTAGTGCCGTTTTTAGATTCTCCAATACCTTCTACGTAAATAATATACTCTTCATTGGTAACGATAAAGTCATTAGTTTTCGAGATATTTGAAGTTAAATATGAAACGGCACAGTTATTTTGATTAATTTATGATATATTGATTCATATGATTAAAATTGAAAAATTATTTGTACCCAGTACTTTAAAACTATTTGGCGTATCCTTATCATACTTGGCAGAAAGTGTAGGTACTGTATACCCTACTAAATTAAGATAAATAAACGTTTGTAGCTACTACCAGAGGCGTACGACAGGGGATAGTGGCTGGTTGACCCTTCCCAAATTCTACGCCACTGACGAAATTGCTATTTTAGTGTAATTTTTTGATTTTCCAGTACTTTTTATGTAAATAATATACTCTTCATTCGGAACGATAAAATGATTAGTTTTCGAGATATTTGAAATTAAAAATGAAGCGACACAATACATTAATCAAAATAACCGTGTCGTTTCATTTTTAACTTCAAAGATCTCGAAAAGTAATCACTTTATCGTTACGAATGAAGAGTATATTATTTTCATAGAAAGTATTGGAGAATCCAATAATTGAACTAAAATAGTAATTCCGCCAGTGGCGTAGAATTTGGAAAGGGTCAACCACTCACTTTCCCCAGTCGTACGCCTCTGGTAATAGCCAGAAACGTTTGTTTAACATAATTTAGTAGTTTGTACAGTACCTATACCTCCTGCCAAGTATGAAAAGGATACGTCGAATATTTGTAAAATGCTGAGCAAAAATAGTTTTTAAATTTTTAGATAAAACACCCTGTAACTCAGTAAGGAACCACATTTTATTTAAGAGTTTTAGGTTAAATCTTCGTATTTAGTGTTAAGGTTTCTCCAGTTACTATATGGACAATTATTAATGAAACACCCTGTATAATTCATATAAGGTGATCATTGTTTAAATAATGAAAAATGCGGTTATGCTTTTTGCGGACGCACGCGATTTTTAGAGCACGAGCGACAACGGAGCGAGTGCTATAAATCGCGAAGGTTCGCAAAAAGTACTTCACGCACAGTTTCATACAATATTTTATCTACGATAAACAAATAAAAAAGCTGTAACTCTTCGTCACTGGAATTCATTTCTATTTTACAATTTTTAGAACTTTAACATTTAAAAATTCTAACTACTTTCAAACCACAAAACTGTCAAAACTTTTGTTGTAATTCATTGCTCATATTGTCATCACCATGACAACGCGAAAGTTAAGGATTGTCACCATAACAACTCGAAAGTTACAAACAGTGCGAAAAAGTAAATCCCATTTAAAATACATTGTTACGTCACGCACACTATAAATCCTTCACGCACTGCTATCTATAATGACAGTTTTCACAAACTAAAAACTTATACATAATATGACATAGAGTAAATACTTTATTTTACAGAAAAATGTGTGGTTACATTATCAGTATAAAGCAAAAAAAAAATGTTTAAAAATATTCAATATTTTATGAGATAGGTATTTAATTTGTTTATTAAATATTACATTACTCACCGAAGCAGACGTTCGGATACAACTAGCGTCTCTAGGTAAAGACAATGAAGTCGACTTTATTAAGTAACAAGACATTCACTCAACACACACGCTACACATTACTCCAACCGATTGCGAAATCAACAGTACCATGCCAATGGCCATTAGTGGTCGAAGCATTAAGCTAAAAAAAAAAATACAATTTTCACGCGATCTCATTAAGGTCTTAGTTTTTTTTGTTTTATGCATATTTTCAATAAATGTCTTGAAAAATCAAAATTTCAATTAAACTACTCTCCAAAATGGCGTTTGAAAATTGTTGTAATTTGTTTATATCCTTTTTGTTTTTTTATTAATAACATCACCAGGATTAAAAATTTTGAAATGCTGTTTCGATCTGCGTGTTCTTGACAATATTTTACACGTTCACAAAATTTTTCTAGGACCATTTTTGACGAAATAGCTTTTCTAAATTTAAAAATTCATAATTTGTTTATTTATCAATAGTAGCATTTTTAAAAGTGTGTTAGTACACCTATCAACCCTACTACTTAACAATTTCGTTTATACATACAATAGTAAAATTGTAGAATATTTTGAAAAATAATGATTTTTGTAGTGACCTTAAAATATGAAAACTTTTTGCCTGAAAAATGTTGGTGAAGTAGTTTGCAATATCTCCCTTAAATGGACCAATTTTAATGTTTTTTTCTGTAGCACATAAAAATAGTAACATCTGCATGACCCTTTTTGCAATAAATATTCATTAATTTGTTATAAAACTATTTTTTTTTCAAAAAACTTTTTTTTGTTTACTTTGTATTTTGTTTACTTTCTTATTGTAATTTTATTTGATTATTAAATTATGATTACAAATGTTAGTCAATGTAAAGTGTCACAATACACTGCGCTCACTAAAAGAAATAGGCACGAATTTACAATAAACCTTTGAAAACAACAACAAAAAACAAGTGTATATCGAAACCTCAAAATAAAGTAAAATGTTGGCTTATTCCCCAGTAAAAATCGTAAACTGTATGTCAACAAATCAGCAAACGTTAGGGTTTGCTCACTACGGAGAGCAATGGCAAGCAATGGATTGTATCCTCGCTCCAACCCTTGCTCCCTGGTATTTATATTCGTGACTTCTTGCATTTAAAATAAATACAGTATTTTAAATGCGAGAATTCACGAATATAACGAATATAAATACCAGGGAGCAAGGGTCGGAGCGAGGATACAATCCATTGCTCTCCGTAGTGAGCACAACTTTAAAGTCAACAACACATATTCCGATATAAAAAAATACACAAAACAGTTATTTACAAAAATATGACGCAGCTTTAAATTCCAAATTTTGAAAATTACAATCCTACACAATGTTTCATAGGCGCGCCAGATCATAGTCAATAAGGTCCATTCGCGCAAATAGACTATTCTTTCCCGAAAACCAGCATTATTTAATTTTTGGTACATTTGAATATGATAAGAGTGAAGTTACCTTTTTTATATACATTTTTTTTAACAGAGTAGCAATTAAGTTCTTATTCTTTGGAAATACTCCTTATGTGTGTGAGTTTTTGGTCTACGAAAAACATCATGGTTAAAACTACCATCAAACATTCATTTTGTTTTCCTCTGTGAGACTCGTACTTGTTTTTTATAATCACTGAACTACTTAAAAGGTATGTATCTTGTCTAGCTTACCGTCTATCAGGAAACCATTCTTAATAAATTCTAGCTCAGAATAATGAAGTTTATTTGTATGAAAATAAAATACAGGGTTGGCCAAAGAAAAGAGCCCACCTCGATATTTGGCAGTAGTTATTAAATTTTAGAAAATGCTGAAACAGGTCGATTTTTATTTTTAAATTATATAATATTATATACATACATATATTTCATACTAATATATATTTCATACTGTGACGTCATCTATCTGGGCGTGATAACGTAATCGATGATTTTTTTAAATGGTAATAGGGGTCGTGTGGTATCTCATTTGAAAGGATGTTTAATTCTCTATTCAGTAATATACACATTAATATAACATTAGTATTTCACAAATAAACATGTTTTTTACTTAATGAATCACAAATAGCCTTCCACCTACCTCTTGGGAGTTTGAACATTTAATTTATGCAAAAAGCAATGTTTATTTGCCAAATAAACATTTTTTTTCTATTTTATGGTAGCAATAGGATGTATTTTGAGTTAAATAAATTGCATACATTCTTTTTTTCGCATTAATTAATTTGATTCAAAAATTATTTTTCTGGCCACCCTGTATAAATAATGATATTAATGTTTATATTACTGAATAGAGAATTGAACCACCTATCAAATGAGTTATCACACAACCCCTATTCTCATTTATCAAATCATATTCAATATCCTCAATATTTATTTTTGCTTCAAAATTATTGATAAGGTTATTGTCTTTTCTGTCATGATCCATGTTTCTACGCCATATTTATTATGTTGTTATTGATCGTATGATAGTTTTATATATTTTGACCTTTACTTTCCTATGGCTGGTTTTTTATCTAAATACCTACGACATACGACAGAGAGAAGTATGATTTGTTAGGCTGCACCTACATTGGATTCATATTTCTCCGATCCGATCCAATCCGATATCGGGCGATTGATAGAAGCTACAGCAGAGAAGCAGTTCGACCTCGGCCGATATCGGATCGGAGAAATACGGATCCAATGTAGGTGCAGCCTACATTGGATCCGTACCTATTCTTCTCAGGATTTCTTCATTTGTTATTCTTGCGGTCCATGGAGCTTTAAGGATTCGTCGATAGATCCACGTCTCAAATGCCTCTAGCTTATTCATTGTGTTTATTTTTAAAGTCCATCCTTCCATGCCATACAGGAGCACCGACCATATATAGCATTTTGTGATTCTTAGTCTTAGGTTTAGGTCAAAGTCAGAGTTCGTAAAGACGTTTCTGAATTTCATGAATGCACTTCTGGCCCTTTCTATCCGAAATTAATTTCCATATCCGACATCCAGTCTTCACATAGCCAGGTTCCCAGGTAATACTTAAACTTTCTTACGCACTCTACATCTTGGTTGTTATATGCTAGTCTTGCATTTTGATGTTGACATAATTGACGGCTGATTATAATAGTCCAGAAAGCCACTGCGCATCCGCTAGGAAAAATATTCTTATTCGAATTTTTTGCACAATCTTACTCAAAAAGGACCCTTTTTAACAAATTTGCATGTTGCCAGGACCAAAAGTTGGTCAAAAATTTTTTAAACGTTTTTTTTTTGTTTTTTTCCTAAAATTATTTTTTTTTTGCATGGAACAAAATTTTTTTAGGATTTTTGGATCATTCCAAACAGAAAAGGTCTTTAGTGACTTTTCTCTAAAGTTGATAGTTTTTGACATATAAGCGATTAAAAATTGAAAAATTGCGAAATCGGCCATTTTTAACGCTCAAAAACTATGTGAAAAACTGAAAATTTGAAAGTTGCCAAGGTAGGTAAATATTCTTTAAACATCGATTGATGAAATCCCGAAGAGTTTTTTGCAATACAATTGATTTGAACACCTTTGTTTTTTAATTGCCAATCAAGCGTGCGCGACACTATTTTCCGCCGTTGCATGTGTATACAGTATGGTGAAAATGAAAGGAACAAATTGACAAAAAAATTAAATTATTGGACACCCTGTATAAATAATTATGTAAATGTTTATATTACTGAATAGAGAATTGAAGAACCTTTCAAATGAGCCAGCACACGACCCCTATTCTCATTTAAAAATCATCGATTACGTCATCACGCCCAGATGGATGACGTCACTAGTATACCGTATATGTCACAATATCATAACTTAAAAATAAAAATCGACCTCTTTCGGGATTTTTCCCTAAAGTCGCCGATTTACGAAATAACGAATTTATTCCTTTCATTTGCACCATACTGTCGCGACAGTATGGTGCAAATGAAAGGAATAAATTCGTTATTTCGTAAATCGGCGACTTTAGGGAAAAATCCCGAAAGAGGTCGATTTTTATTTTTAAGTTATGATATTGTGACATATACGGTATACTAGTGACGTCATCCATCTGGGCGTGATGACGTAATCGATGATTTTTAAATGAGAATAGGGGTCGTGTGCTGGCTCATTTGAAAGGTTCTTCAATTCTCTATTCAGTAATATAAACATTTACATAATTATTTATACAGGGTGTCCAATAATTTAATTTTTTTGTCAATTTGTTCCTTTCATTTTCACCATACTGTATACACATGCAACGGCGGAAAATAGTGTCGCGCACGCTTGATTGGCAATTAAAAAACAAAGGGGTTTTTGATATTGTATTGCAAAAAACTCTTCGGGATTTCATCAATCGATGTTTACAAAATATCTACCTACCTTGACAACATTCAAATTTTCAGCTTTTCACATAGTTTTTGAGGGTTAAAAATGGCCGATTTCGCAATTTTTCAATTTTTAATCGCTTATATGTCAAAAACTATCATTTTTAGAGAAAAGTCACTAAAGACCTTTTCTGTTTGGAATGATCCAAAAAACCTAAAAAATTTTGTTCCATGCAAAAAAAATTATTTTAGGAAAAAAAACAAAAAAACGTTTAAAAAATTTTTGACTAACTTTTGGTCCTGGCAACATGCAAATTTGTTAAAAAGGGTCCTTTTTGAGTAAGATTGTGCAAAAAATCCAAATTAGAATATTTTTCCTAGCGGATGCGCAGTGGCTTTCTGGACTATAAGGAACTTCGTCTTTTTATGTTGATGCTAAGTCCCATGTTCTCGCTATGCTCTCCAGTTTTATTAAGAAGGTTTTGGAGGTCTTCTATATTGTCTGCTATTATGACCGAGTCATCCGCATACCGTATATTATTGACCCAGGTACCATTTACTTTGATGCCGCTTTCGCATTCCTCAAGAGCTTCCTGGAAGATACTTTCAGAAGTATTAAGGCAGAAACTATTTGTCTGACTCGATGCAACTTGATGCAATGCAGATTGATTCGACGGATATCTGGCATACAGTTTTACATGTATAAGTGGTTATATTTATGTCGGGTGGTGCATCGGGTAGGATGACAGCACTGCGTGCGGTAAATATAACCCATGGTACAAAGACGCCAGGTACGATAGCCGGAATATCCGAAATTCGGATGAGATCGCGCATGACGTCACAATGAGAGTGATTTTAAATATTCCCCATTTAAAACATTAGCGTTCGGAGCACAATTAGTCTTAAATTGGTCATAAAGAGTCATTTTAGTAGATTAATATAATTTCTGTTTAACTATTTAGGATTTATTGAAATGTAGGTGTTTTATTATTTTGATTTAAAAAATTAATTAACAATACAATGAACAAAAATAAATTTCTAAAATAAATTTTTGATGTATATTCAACATTTTTTTTGTATTCGTCGCATTTTAAATAAATTATACGAGCTTGTTTTTGATTGGCTTGTCTTATTTGAGGCCAGTGTTAAGAAGGGAATCGAGCCATGGGCGTACATATAAAAATTTGTAGTGGGGCTAGACTTGAAGATGTTGCACATTGCATTTTGTATACTTCGGATCACAATATATGATTTAAAGCACCCGAAAAGTCATGGGGGCCACGCCCCCCAACTCATATGTATGGGCGCCTATGAATCGAGCCTTCATTTAGTTGCACGTAAACAGATGAAAATAATTGATTATTAATGGTGTGAAACAAAATCACAAAACAAATAAAACACAAGACTAAGTTACAATTTTCTTTAATTTTCTCTTATTTCTCATATTTTCCTTAAGTGTTAAGTTTAATTTCTTAACCCTAAAATACATGCGCGACCGAAAAAACAGGTGTTTGGTTTTGTAATCACATTCAATCTTTTCAGACAAATCAATAAGTCTTTGCAAATAATTTTTCTCTGACTTTAACCGAAGTTCAGACCCATTAAAATTATTAAATATAGTATCCAGTTGATGCATTTTTACCACCAATCCTTCTGGAGGTTTCTTTAGGCCCCCTTCGGAGACTTGGTCAATCCACGTGTAAGTGGAAGTTATTTAATTACCCTGTTTTTACCGGTAGCGATTTAAACGAAAAAACTGCCAATTTTGGCCCTTATTTGTTAATAACTAAATTTCCCGTCTGAACTGTGACGGGCATTTTTGTATAATTTATAATGTATTAGGTATTTATATAGTACCCAAAAAACCCATTTGCCATAACGGCCAGCCGGGGTTAACTCACTCTAAGATGATATTTTTGTTTATCTAATAACGTCCAGTCGGAAATATTAATAACTGGTACGTATTTATGTCAGAATTTTGTTTTGCGATAGGGCATAATTTGATGAATAAATAATATATAATTATTACTTTGGTCTTCAATATAAAATACTTACCACAGCAATTTTGAAATTTAACCAAAAATATTGAGTAGGTATATACCGACATATATAGCGTAAATTGTAATTAAGAACATCGGATATAATTTATATAGTATATCAAATCATCAATATTATACATAATTATATAGATATCCATCTTTAAATTTCAATCATTTCTCTAAAATTCAATAATTTGTCGGCCAAATGAAATTTCAAAGCTAATTTGTACATTATTTATTAACAGCATCCATTTACAAAAGTTTTAAGAAAGCTGTACTTTATAAACAATAAATTTTAAACTATCAAACATTTCAGAATAATAAACTGAAACAAACTTATTTTAAGATAACCTTCAGTTGTTTTTTAAATAAACTAATTTTGGAGACAATACATTAAGGGGTAAATAATAATTCTTTCACACTAACAAGCCTACTAATCAACTTAAATCTTACAAAAATCTCCTCAAAAGCTAAAAATCGATAAAACTCCCATATAAACATATGTATTCCAACAGCGGCTACTCTCATTGTGACGTCGACAGAACGCGATCAGCTGATAGTCGCATGCGCAATATCGTACCTGGCGTCTTTGTACCATGAATATAACCAGTTACATGTAAAACTGTATGCCAGATATCCGTCGAATCGGGCTGCATTGCATCGCGTTGCATCGCGTCAGTCAAATTCGTTTCCGTATTTCCTACTCTTCGCTGCCGTCCTCGGTTACCTGTACGCCCAGGTATGTATATTAGCTGTTTTACTAACCTCAATGTTAGCGTCGTCTCGTTGTTTTCTTGCTTGTGTTAGGGCTTTAATTTTATCTGCGTTGACGGCTAGCCCTATTTCTTTCCCATTTTCGTTAAGCTCCACGTAAAGTTGTTCTCTCGCGGTACATCACATTGCACTTATTAAATAGTAATTTATTGAGTTTATAGACATTTGTCTTATAACATATTCCATATATAGCAGAGTCGGAGCCCCCGCCTCTCTGTTTTAGTCCTTTAGTTATCTGGAATGAATGTATCAATTGATTTCGAACTCATTCTTGCGAATCTGTATGTCATGGTGGCTTGAACAAATTCTACCAATATTCTTGATTTACCAAATTCTTGCATAATTAACTACACTCAGAAGGGAGATAACAGATGACATTGCCCCCTTTCACATTTGTTGTTAATTATGTCTTTTGGATAATCGAGTTTATGTAATAGTCGTTCTCATGGGTGAAAATATTTGTAGTTATAGATTAGTTAATTTAAATACTTCCAAGACGTCATTTCACGCTACCCTTCATTTTGAATATATTTAAATATAAATCAATAAATTAATTTAACGTTCGACTGGTATTTTATTTGACAAATAATGACGTGATTTCGAAGTCAGTTAAATATGAGATAAAGCCCTAAAAAATAACGCCCTTGGGCGTTAAATTTAAATAACTAGTTAAATACTGTCAAGTTGACAAATAAAAACCTAAGTAAAACTATGGTTACCATGATTACGTTACGAGTATTGCTGCTAAATGTATCTACTTACAGTTGAGTCCGCGAATCTTTACCCGTGCGTCATCATTTAAAGTACATATACGAAATAAGTCGATGATAAGTCGGAAATTGAAATTTACTAAACGCAACAGCAAGTCACTTACTGTCACTTGCTGTGGCGTTTAGTAAATTTCAATTTCCGACTTATTTCGTATGCTTTAAATGATGACGCACGGGTAAAGACTCGCGGACTCAACTGTATTTGAAAACTAATTAACTCAAAATTCATTTAATTTTTTTGCATATAAAGAAGAATTTAGTCGGACATTAAACGTTGAAGGCACCACGGGTATTATAGATAATAACGCTTTCGGTCAACGTATATACCTCAAGCGTTATTATCCTTATAATACCCTTGGTACCTTAATAACTATAATTACATTTGATTTTTTTTTCTAGGGATACTTCCTATGGTAATAATTGGATCATCAATAACATGGACCTCCCCCGCCATTTTAAAGCTAGAATCCAACGATACAACAATAAATCCTATTGGAAAACCAATAACGACATCAGAAATATCTATGCTATTAGGGACGCCTATGTTCGTATCCTTAATTACATGTAGCATCATACAAATGGCAGCAGATCGAATGGGCAGAAAGCTGAGTCTACAGATTTTGTGCTTAGGCATAGTGTTCAGTTTAATCGGGATAGCTTTCAGCACGAATATGACACTGATTATAGTTTGGAATTGTCTTTACGTAACTTTTATAGGCAATACTACCATGGTACTCCCCATATATATAACGGAAATTTGTGAAAATCACAACAGGGCTAAATACGGCAGCCTGATGTCGGTTTGTCTCAGTCTTGGTGAGCTGTATTGCTTCATTATCGGACCAAAATTTAATTTTAAAATCTTTACACTTTTGATTGGTGTCTCTCTAATACCATTTCTTTTATTTTTCCCATTTTCACCAGAATCTCCAGTATACTTGCTATCAAAAGGAAAGGAAAAAGAATGTATAAATGTATTGAAGCGATTGAGAAATAACAAAACCGCCAAGGAATTATGTAGCGACTTAAATGACATACAAGAGGAAGTGAATAAAGCAAACTCAGATAATCAGCTAAAAATTGTTCAAATGTGGACTGTAAAAGAAGCAAGAATTGGCTTATATTTAGCTACTCTAGTTATTTGTACACAATTTCTGTGTGGGGTACCTACTGTAATGAGTCTTATGGAACCAATCTTTGAAGGATCGGGATCAAGTATCTCCTCTAATACAGTAGCAATTAGTGTGGGAATTGCTAAAACGATTAGCTTCACGGTCAGTTCCATGATTGCAGAAAGATTTGATAGAAAGATAATGTTATTAGTTTCTTCAATCGGAACTGGAATCTCAGTAACAATATTGGGCATATATTTCTATTTGACACAAATTCATTCCCCTTTAGTGTCCCACTTACAACTTGTTCCGATTGTGACAGTTTTAGTTTACGTAATGTCCTTTTCTTTAGGTCTTGGACCACTTCCAGTAGTTATAACAACCGAACTATTTAGATCCGACCTTAGGGCAACTGCCTTTATTATTCTCCTTAACACGACAGGACTAATATTCATCGGTTTTAATTCTGCGTTTCCCTTCGCAGTTGAGATCTTGGGGATTCATTGGTGTATGTGGATATTTGGTTTGTTCTGTATTCTTGGCGCTATTCTTATGCAGGTCTATTTACCAGAAACGAGAGGAAAAAGTATAGCTGAAATTCAGTTATCGTTGAAAAATTATTAGATTTTTTCTTTGTGATAATCGTCTACTTACCACGGAAGCTTCACGTATATTCGCTAAGGTTTTCAGTCATTTTCAGATTATTCGGGAATTATTTTCAGAGTTAACACATGGTTGCCTTTAGTAAAGTTCTTTCTGAACCCAGCTTATTTAAGCTGAATAATTATCTAACTTCTAAATATATTGCTAGAATTATAGTTAGAATTTATACAGTAAAACCTATGTAAGACGAAATTGGTTCGATTGTTCTGATCTTAAAACCATATTCCTGATGGCATGTTATATTGTAATGAACTATTTTAAATGGGAAATAAGCCACAATTTTACCAAAAAAAACGAATTTATTAACGTTTCGACGCCCAAGTCGGGTGTCGTTGTCAAAGTACAAAATAATACTAAATAAACACAAATGTTGTTGCTTAGTAAAAAATTCTTCTAATAATTTATTTAATCTGACTCATTTATATTGGCAATTCAGGCATGTATTATACATTTTAAAGTAGAAGACTTTAAAATTCTATTGCCAATATTGATGAGTTGCGTTTCCTGGGACGACTTTACTAAAAGATAGTTCATTCGATTACATGAAATCAACCCCAACTCAAGAATATCCGCCACAAAAAATCATAGCATGTGATCTGTCTTTAAAAAGACAACAAATGCAACTATGGCAGTAAAATTCTCGCGCTAGAGATTCCATAGTAAATCACGAGGGAAAACCAGAAAAAAACCTCGTGATACTATCCCGACATGGTAAGTATTTGGGCTTACATTTAGTTTACTCTCAAAACTAATACCAAATTCTGACTTTAATGTATGTATGCTATTTTAAATCATAAATACTATTAATAATACATAGATATTATATAAATAAAACTAAAATATAAAATATGTACTAACTCGATACGTTAATGATTTACTAATCGTGGTATTTTCTTTCTATTGACTTCCTCTTTTAGTATGGGTATGGGTAACCACATCCTATTGCATTCTACCGAGGAATTTGCGACACAATTGTTTTCATTTAGCATAATTAGAGCCGCTTTTTGATTTTTCTCTTTTCACTATCTGTTTCTTTCAGGACTATACTTGAATCTCTCCACTGAACTCTATGTTCATTGTCCCATGCCTGTTGACATATTTGAGATCTATCAAATTCTCTATTTTTAATATAAGACTGATGTTCACTTATTATAACGTCTAATGGTCTTGATGTTTCACCTAAATAAAATTGTTCGCATTCACAAGGTATTTTATAAACACAATTCTTTCTTCTTTCTTGTTCAAAGAAGCGGCTCTAATTATGCTAAATGAAAACAATTGTGTCGCAAATTCCTCGGTAGAATGCAGTAGGATGTGGTTACCTATACTAAAAGAGGAAGTCAATAGAAAGAAAATACCACGATTAGTAAATCATTAACATATCGAGTTAGTACATATTTTATATTTTAGTTTTATTTATATAATATCTATGTATTATTAATATTATTTATAATTTAAAATAGCATACATACATTAAAGTCAGAATTTGGTATTAGTTTTGAGAGTAAACTAAATGTAAGTCCAAATACTTACGATGTAGGGTTTCACGAGGTTTTTCCTGGTTTTCCCTCGTGATTTACTATGGAATCTCTAGCGCGAGAATTTTACTGCCATAGTTGCATTTGTTGTCTTTTTAAAGACAGATCACATGCTATGATTTTTTGTGGCGGATATTCTTGAGTTGGGGTTGATTTCATGTAATCGAATGAACTATCTTTTAGTAAAGTCGTCCCAAAAAACGCAACTCATCAATATTGGCAATATCATTTTAAAGTCTTCTACTTTAAAATGTATAATACATGCCTGAATTGCCGATATAAATGAGTCAGATTAAATAAATTATTAAAAGAATTTTTTACTAAGCAACAACATTTTTGTTTATTTAGTATTATTTTGTATTTTGACAACGACACCCGACTTTAGCGTCGAAACGTTAATAAATTCATTTTTTTGGTAAAATTGTGGCTTATTTCCCATTTAAAATAGTTCATTATAAAAATGCCACAAGGAAATAGCTTCAGAACAACATTATGTTTTATTGTGTTCTGTAAATCACTGTTATTCTGCTCTTATCATAGCAGTTTAAATGTTAATATGGATGATAATTTGATGATGAATAAAAATTTTATATCACAACAATAAATTGTTTTGTTTTTTTTTTTCATTGCCATAAGACTCAGAAATCAATTGTTCCTGGTACTTAGCTTCAAAGTGTGAGTGTTTTGTCTATTTGAATAATATATTATATTACTAAACCACAGCCTACTTATTACAAAGACAAAGAAAGAAAAATGATAAGTATTTGATTATCAAGAAATATTAAGACGATGGAAACATTTTGATGAATTGTTAAACGGAGAGTATACAAATAATGGCAATGAAGAAAGCACAGATAATCGAAATGAAGAAGACATAGGTCACGATAAAGAGGGATACAACGTAGACTTAACAATGAATACGCAAAGCTACAGTACGAAAGATGGAAGATCTAGCAGCATCTCTAAAAATAAAGTTAAAATCATTATTAAGAATCCAAAAATTACAAATGTTCTGGAAGTGATTATACAGGGTGTCCCGAAAAGATTGGTCATAAATTATACTAAAGATTCTGGGGTCAAAAATAGGTTGATTGAACCTTACTTGGAACGTACACAAAAGTTTGGGGGGGTTTAAGGGAACAAAACCCCATAAAATTTTTATGGGGTGGACAAATTTCACTATAATTTTGTTTTAAGGTGCTCATGTCATAAGAACGGCCCTTGTCCAATTTCAATAAAAAATCTCCAAAAGTTTTCGATATATTGAAAAAAATCGATTTTAATTTTGTAACTTCAAAGGGCTGTAACTTTTTTTATGAGCACATTTCTACTAAGGTAAGTTAGGTTCAATCGAACTATTTTTGACCCCAGAATGTGTGGTATAATTTATGACCAATCTTTTTGGGACACCCTGTATAACAGCGGAAACGTTAATATAATATACAGGGTGTAACAAAAATACAGGTCATAAATTTAATCACATATTCTGGGACCAAAAATGGTTCGATTGAACCTAACTTACCTTAGTACAAATGTGCACATAAAAAAAGTTACAGCCCTTTGAAGTTACAAAATGAAAATTGATTTTTTCCAATATATCAAAAACTATTAGAGCTCTTTTATTGAAAATAGACAAGTGGCACTCTTATGGTAGTAGTATCTTAAGAAAAAATTATAGTGAAATTTTGACACCCCATAAAAATTTTATGGGGGGTTTTGTTCCTTTAAACCCCCCCAAACTTTTGTGTACGTTCCAATTTAATTATTATTGTAGTACCATTAGTTAAACACAATATTTTAAAAACTTTTTTACCTCTTAGTACTTTTTCGAAAAGTCAGTTTTTATCGAGATATTTTGAATATTTTTCAAATCCACCACATATTTGTATATGGCTAAGTACGATTATGGAGACTTTGTAATAATATGAAAATTTATTTATGATTTACATTTTTAGGTATATTTTGAACCATATTAAAAAAGAAGTAATATCTCGATAAACAGTGCCTTCTCGAAAAAATACAAAGAGGCAAAAAAGTTTTAAAAACACTGTGTTTAACTAATGGTACGCAGTAAAAGTTTAATTGGAACATACACAAACATTTGAGGGGTTTAAAGGAACAAAACCCCCATAAAATTTTTATGTAAACATATTAAAAAAGAAGCCGCAACTCGATAAAAACTGCCTTATCGAAAAAATACTAAGAGGCAAAAAAGTTTTAGAAATATTGAATTTAACTAATGGTACCACAATAATAATTTAATTAAAACGTACACAAAAGTTTGGGGGGGTTTAAGGGAACAAAACCCCCAAAAAATTTTTATGGGGTGCACAAATTTCACTGTAATTCTTTTTTAAGATGTTCCTGCCATAAAAATGCCCACATGTCCATTTTCAATAAAAAATCTCTAACAGTTTTCGATATATTCGAAAAATCGATTTTTATTTCGTAACTTCAAAGGGCTGTAACTTTTTTTATGTGCATATTTGTACTAAGGTAATTTAGGTTCATTCGAACTATTTTTGGTCTCAGAATATGTGATTTAATTTATGACCTGTATTTTCGTTACACCCTGTATATTATGGAGGAACCATAAGATCCGTAATAGGAGTATCCATAATATTAACATAATATAGATAATAATAATAACATATTATGGAGGAACGCAGCGAACGGACAAAATACACTAGTTACTAAAAAACATAAGAGAAAATGAAGAACTACTAATGAAATGGAAACAAGCACTACTATGTCCTCGTTATAAGAAAGGAGATAGGCGGTGGCTCACACCGCCACGAAGGAAAACTGCCTCACACTGTCTGAGGAAAGAAAAGCCAAAACGTTATGAAATAAAGGATGTTGAGTAAGCGAGTATAACTATAAACATACAAAAGGAAAATCATTGCCAAGAACTCGCAATCTGAAGTGAAACTCGCTGCTATGTGTGTACGTTCAGAGTGGAGCGTAGAAAGAGTGCGAGCCAAGAGCAAAGAGAAAAGCGGCGAAATCAAACTATTACAGGGAAACGGAGATACACAGACTGGGGCGTGATCCGAAGGCCGAAAATCTGTCTAGCAAAGAGCATAGCGGTGAAATCACCCCAGTTTGACTCCGCTTATCCAATCCATCGTCTATCGGGTTCTTTTTAGTGGCTATTCAGATAACCACTATGATTTTGTAAATTTATAATATAATCTAACAAAAAGAGATAGGCAAAATAAACAGTACTGAAATGAATATTGAAATGTTTATGATTATTTATAAATCTAGTATACATGATATAGCCTTGCAAACATTAATCGCGACGACGCCCGTTCCAGATAAAACATATGTTAAGGATATCCTCTGGCCAGTGGCGGATCTAAGGGGAGGGAAAATGAGGAAATTTCCCCGCCTAACAAGGTCCAAAATTAAAGAAGAAAAATTGTTTTAAAATAAAAATACATTAGCTGACATGAAACCGAAACCACAGAAAGACAAATTCAACCCAACAAACACGCTAGTTAGGAAAATTAAAGGAACTTAATATCTATAAGTTATTACTTATGTCTTTTATGTCATCTGAGTTTATCTTTTTTATGTCTTTTGGTTGGTTTTGCATTAAGTTCCTCCTAGGGCAAATTTCCTCTCCCAATTCCAATTTCTAGATCCGCCACTGCCTCTGGTAAGAAAAAATTCTATTCTGCAATTCCGAAATTGCAGACGGTGGATCTGTCTGACTCCTTCAGTACTTCCTATATGGGTCATTCTACGAAAAAGTGGTAATTCTATGTCCTCCCTAGATATGTCCTAGTAGGGTTGTAAGTGGTACTTTTTCTTACACCTACAGTGTAATACCACTTATATAGGTCAATAAAAATACATCAGTTAAAACCGCAACATTACATACACCATGTAAATTGTTTCTCAAACACACCGATTTTCTCTCCCCTGCCTTGTCCCAACTGTGACTTCCTAACTTCAACTTTATTTTTCCTGAGTCTATTGCATATATTTGTACTTACTTTTTTCATAAATCGATTATGATACACCTCAACAAGCATCCCATCACATTGAAGACAAAACATAAAATGCACCAAGAGAGTATTACCGATAAAACCTTCTGTCCACAATTTTTGTTTCTTTCCCCTGTCCCATTTCAAATCTCCCGCCCGAGTAATCAATATGGTTTCCAGTACAAATCAAAACAGCTGATCATAGACTCCATTCTGTTTTGAATCCACCAGTTGACTCGTGATGTGCATAGAGTGAGTTTGTTTTGTTTAGTGTCAACAAGTTTAAATAAAAATACAATCTTAGTTTTCGTTGCTTTCTTTCCCCGGCCACAATAAAAACTGGTAAGTTACACCTTTATCTACAATTTTTAAAAATATTCTGATTCATTTAGTGTAATAGTTCAGGGTTAACTCGATTTCTATTCTTCTTTTTCCATGTGCTTTGAGTAAAATTAAAATAACCTAACTTTTTTCTCTCCCCGGCTTTTCTTTCCCCTGTCGTTTAAGAGGCAGGGGAGAGAAATAAAATGACCGGGGAAAGAACATTTTATAAAACATTTTTAAGTTGCATGCTTTCCTTTGCAGTTGTGCTTGTCTGTGCATGATATTTCATTTAACTACTTAGTCGAATCTTTTCTGTATTAACGCCGACGACTCTTTAAAACTCTGAGTCGCATTAGGTGGGTTGTTGTGTTTTAAGGGGCAGGGGAGAGAAATACAATGACCGGGGAAAGAACATTTTCTAAAATAATGTTATTAATACTTACCTACGCTTCATATATATATCAAGTAAGTATTATCTTTTATTTTTTTTTGCAGGCTCAATAATCCTGTTGGAGTATATCCGGAAGAAAACTTCATAAATATTTGCTTAATTAAATAAATCATTATATTGTCCTAATGGCACGTGTGAAAAAACTCACTAAAGAAGAGTTGCTGGAGAGAAAAAGGGCTAGAGAACGAGAACGCTACAGACGAATAAAGTCAGATCCAGTGCAAAGTCGAATTCAACAAGAAAAGGAGAAGATAAAATATGAAAACAAAAAGAAGAAAAAACTGGTCAAATTGGTGGCAGATATGAACCCTAGAGAACATAGACAAGCAAAACGGGTGTGGAGAGAAAGAAAGCAGAACACAAAAAAACGAAAGAATGCTCAAACAGAAACCAATATTGTAACTCCTCCTGATTCTGGTGATGAAGAAAACCAAGAAACCAATGAAGAATCTGTTCAAATAAAATCAGCAAAGAAGAGAATCAGACGCGACAGAAGTAAAATAATTCAAAGGAACAAAAAACTACTGAAAGAAAACGCAATCCTAAAACGACAAAGGGATATGTATCGGAAGAGAGCCGAAAGAGCTGGGGAAAAAAATGGCCACGAAGACACTCCAAGGATTACGGTGAAAAAACTAATGACTAGTCAAAATAAAAAAGTGATTGGTAGAAAACTATTATTTGGCGAAGCTTTGCAGGCTCAGTTGAAACATAATTTCGAACACATTCAAGAACGGCAGAAGAAATTCATGTACGTATCCTCTATTCTTGGTGATAGAACCATCCTGAAAAAATGTAATGCTATCAAGGATATCTCTTCTTTACTTCCCAGTCACTCGACAAGATATACAAGGGTAAATAATCGTCTAAAAAGAAATAAACAAAGAGCTCTAAGCTATAAAGTCAAACACAAAGTTCGCTGTTTCCTTGAAGAAGATGAAAACAGTCGATTGGCACCCGGGAAAAGAGATACAAAAACTGTAAAAAAAGAGAAAAGGCAGAAAAGGTATCTTAATGATACATTAACAAACCTACATAAAAAGTTCAATGCTCAAAATTTATACAAAATCAGTTATGCATTATTTTGTCGGCTGCGGCCCTTCTGGGTGACCTACCAAAGTCCAGAACTTAGAGATACATGCCAATGTACGATCTGTGTAAATACAGATTTTGTAGTAGCAACCCTCTATCGGAACAAGATCATTAATAGCAAATGTGCTAAGGAATTTTCAACAGAGCTATCATGTCCGGATGCAAGAACAGAGTGTTTACTGCGAAAGTGCAATGAATGCAAAAACAATGTTCCTCATTACAATACATTCAACGGCTCAATGGATGTGTATTATGAAACATGGACAACACAAGAAGTAACATACAAGGACAGAAATGGACAACAAAAGAAAACTAAGCACACAATGAAATTAAGGAAGAAAATAAGTGCTTACAAACTTGTTGAACAGTTAGAAAACATGATGAACAAATTCATGGTTCATCAAGGTATCATCAGAAATCAGTATGCTGCGTTAAAGTACTTGAAGGTACATTTGCATCCAGATGAAATCTTGGTTCATATGGATTTCAGTGAGAATTATTCTTTGAAATATGCAACAGAAGTACAAAGCTTCCACTTTGGCGGGAGCCGCGAGCAAGTTTCTCTGCACACTGTCTCAGTTTCATTCAAAAATAGCGTACACGATGCTTTGAAAATAAAATCGTTCTGTACATTTTCCAAAAACCTGAACCATGGACCCTCAGGAATAATAGCTCATTTAGAACCTGTGTTTTCATGGATAAGAGAACAGAAGCCAAACTTAAAAATGATACATTTTCTATCTGACGGCCCATCAAGTCAGTATAGAAATCAGTTAATGTTTTACATCTTTGGAAACATGTTGGACTCGTATTTTCCTTCACTTGTATATTCCACTTGGAATTATTATGAAACCGGACATGGAAAGGGGACCTGTGACGGTATAGGAGGCACAGTGAAAAGAACCGCAGATCGGTTAGTGGGTGAAGGTAATGATCTGAGTACTTTTGACATTCTAGTAAGCAAACTGAGGGAAAGACTTAGAAATATAACAATACATGTTATAGAAACAGATAGTATGACAACGATGGCAACTAAAATAGAAGCTTGTAGATCAAAAACTATTCCTTTTCTTGGTACAATGAAGGTGCATCAGGTTACTCAAAAGCATATCATGAGTGACCCCATAACTCTTTCTATGAAAACAATGAGTTGTTTTCAGTGTTGCAGAGACGTGGATTTAAACCCTGAACACAAAGACAGCGAGTGCCCCCACTATGAATTAGGAAAAATTAAATATCCTTCTAGAAGAACACAACTTCAAGATTATTTTAATGAGGAAGCTGAACTTATTTCTTGTGAACCACTGCTGCCTGAATTGTCTCCTAGTCCATACATTGAGCAAAACAACGTACAGGAAACACATTTGGAAAATGTAAAACCAGGAGATACCGTTTTGATAAAGATGAGGTTCAAAAATCAAGAATATCGTTATGTTTGTTCTATTTTGGAAGTACAATCTAAAGAAGAAGAAGAAGAAGAAGAAGAAGGTCAAGAACTGAAAGTTCAGGGATTGCGCGTTTCGAACCCCGAGAAGACTGATTTTGTCATTAGAAATAATGACATTTTCACCGTTTTTCACAAAGACGTAATTCAAATTTTGCCTGCTCCTACTATTCTTCTGAAGAAGAGGGTAATAACCTATGTGTTCCCCGAATCAATCAATGTGAATGAAAAATAAATATATGCTCAGGTGTTGCATACAATTTATTTGTACTTATCGTTTTTTGTTTATTCACATAAAAGTATTATGAAAGTGAAAAAATGTTTCTTTTTAATTTGAAACACGGAATCCATTTTTGTTGTGTTTTTGCAAGTTGTTTCTTGTTTTTTTCTGTTTTGTTTTGTTTGTGTTTATTTGTTCATTGGTTAAGTTTTGTTTGTACTAACTTATAAGTATGAAATCAAAATTTGTTTAATTTGTTTGTTATCATAATAAATAAACATACGCCCGTCGTGTGTATTTTCTTTCTCTCCCCTGTTTCATAAGATAAAAGTGAATTTTTTGTCATTATAAGCCATCAAGTTGAGCTATCAACTTTCTTACATGAAAATATTATGATAACACTACCTATTTCACCAAGTATAATAAGTTCATTTGGAGAGATTTACATATAAAAACAATTTCTATGAGAAATTATTCTCTCCCCTGTGCTTTCTTTCTCTCCCCTGTCACCACGCACAAAGAAAATGGTCATTGCAGGCCATCTGGTAGAGCTACTGATTTGCTGACTTTGGATTATGAAATCTCTAGATATAATCTAGATTTTATTAGCAAATTGAATTAATTTTAACACAAATTTAAAATATATATATAGATATCTCAAATTACCACTCTTTCGTAGAATGACCCATATCGTCGCCTCAAAGCAATAGTGGGATATGTAAAATAATGTAGTTTTGAGAAAAACGCAATTGAAAATTTTATGAAACTTCAGTAATTAATAACTTTTTTATATTTGAATGGATTTACATGGAATTTTGTTTGAGTACCTAACTTTACATGCGGCACATAACAGTTTATATTAATTCATAAAAAAGTGAAAAATAATTGGAAAAAAAGTTAATTGTGCTACTGTTGCCCTCAAAGATAATCTGTTTTTTAAGGGGATGGGTACGTATTTTCGGCTGCAATGGTATTTAAATGGGGATTGAGAAAACTAATAAGTATTTTTGAAAAATTTAAATGCAGAATGAAAGATTACGTTCTTACCGAGGGCCAAAAGTCCCTGAAAACTTTTATAATGTTTATTTTAATAAGTTACAGGGGCGAAAAACTAAGAGAATATGTAGTGTGATTTTTAATTTCAAATAGATCATTCAAAAGAAACTTTTTATTTATTCTAAGGGACTTTCGGCCCTCGGTAATAAAGTAATCTTTCATTCTGCGTTTAAATTTTTCAAAAAGACTTACCTATTAGTTTTCTGAGGATTCGAAAAAAATGATTACATTTAAAATACATTGAAAATTTTGACAGGCGTCAAAATGTTCCTTTCCTCTTCCGTAAATTTTTGTTATATAAACCTATATTGCACCAAAGTTTTGTTTAAAATTTTACACATTTCAATACAAGAAACAAAACAATGTTGTTGTTCTAAATTCTAACATATTATTACATAAATTATACCATTAATATACTTGTTTTCCAAAAATTTAAAAATTTGACAAGATAATAAACAAAATAAAATGAAAAAATCATCAGAATTAGTTTTGGTAATAGCGGATGCTGAAAGTTGTGAAAGTAAAAACTTATTGCATTTTCTTAAATCAGCCCGAAATTTCTAAAGGGGAATTTATCATGAATTTAACTTACCTTTTCCTGTGCTTGATAAATTGCAGATAACAACTCAGAATCAGTATTATTTTTCTTCGCTAAATACCCTAAATACTGACTTCTAGATACCCATAGTTTTTACAATTTAAATTGGCTGAATTATTCATTTTTACTCTTAACATAAACCTTTTAATATCAATGTAATAGAATATAACTATTGTTTAAGATAAGATTACTTAAAGACATAATCGCAATTCAGCAATAACTCTACATGGCAACAGTAGGATATGTGCGTAAGATAACTTAGTGTTGCATTAGTAATATTGATGATCAAAATGGGTAAACTACAAAATATAATGGTATGATATGTATGTTGTCTTAGTGTTGCATTATAGAAATTGGGTTAAAGAGAATTAAGCTACACAAGGATATGTAATATTATGAGGCGACGATATGTACGCATCTGGTGGCGTGAGTTCTGGTGAGTGGCAACTCCCAAAATGATCGCGCAATATTCGAAGAGACTCTCTGGCAGTGTGACAGATTGTCCGTCCTGCTGAAACCATTGTTGATTTTAAGCTTGGACTGTTTTCGTGACCTTCTCCGTATGACCTAAAATAGTACTCCACCATAAACATTTTTTCTGCAAAACTGAAAACCATTCTGAAGCACCATTCTGAAGCACCATTATCACGACATTCACATACGTTATAACCACGTTCGGAAAGCACTCAGTACGTTTCGGCGCCTGATACATACAAGTTTGAGGCATACGAATTTCAGTACTGTTTATTTTGGCGCATACCGTACTTATGATAAATAAAAAATCTTGTAATGACAATGAACTCATTAAATATGTGGCATGACAACCTTAAAGTTACAGTAAAGTGAGGAAAGACTTTCAACAGGTAAGATGGGGTTCTGGTTGAAATTCGTCCATGTCTTGATCAATTTGTTTTGTTTTTTTTTTTCGAGTAGATAGTAGAGATCCTCCCTGTAGCTCTTTGAATAAATGGTGAAATTCAAATGTTGAATGGTTTGCATATGTGAGTCCATATTAAATGAAGTAAAGAAACACAGACTTACTCACAATCATTTAATAATACTTCGACGACCGGTTTCGATCTCAACACTATTCAGATCATCTTCAGGTCGGCGTTACAAGTAGTTAAATGATGCCGTTACAAGGAATGCTTTGTAAGTTCATCGATAACATGTTTAAACGTCCAACTGATGCTAATAGGATAGCTAGGTGAGCGACTGGGCAAGCGGACATGCTTCGTAGGTAAAAACACAGTAAATTGGAATGGATCCTGAAGGCAGATGTGTGTTGTGAAACAGAGACAGATGTGTTAGTTATGAGAAAGACAACGTTCGGGTGGGAATGTTCATAAATGCAGCTAAGGTGTAAATAGACTTATTGTAAACACTTGTACGATTGTGAAGGTCTTTGCTCTTAGGTGTTTTGAGCTATGGGCAGAGGTCGAAGTAAGGATAATGACAAATAAGAATGAATATTCAAGTTAGTATTGTTCCCAGTCACAGGACTACGGGATGTCATTTATTTTGTATCATTGTAGGTGCCTAACACTTGGAAATCTATTAAATGTAGAGGATTATAAGAAATTAATTAGATAAAAATGATAGATAAAAAAGATTGTCAAAATAAAAATTGGTTGAAAAACTGTACAATATTAAAGGTGATCTGAAAAAAGGAAGGGGTTTGTTAGAGCTATTGTATGATAGTGTATGTTCAGAAAGAAATATTGAATATGGTGAAATTCACCTTGGCCACCGCGGGATTCATTAATAGGATAAATTCCCTCTCCCACGAGTCAGGAAGTATGTACCACGTTTTCAATGAGGAGTTTTCGAAAAGAAAAAACCATCAATGACTGCCGAGTGGGAAAGAACTGAAAGAACTCTCGGATGGCTCCCAGTCCCACTCTCGCTTGGCACTTCTTTGCTCTTTGCTAGTGGTCTTTGCTCGTTGCTCGGGAAAATATCGCCGCTCTGCTCTCCGCTTCCACTCTGAACGTACACTTATTAGTCGCCAACCTCAAAGGCAGGGTCTTCTGACATTGTTGTCACAAATTTGACAAATTTATAAAATTATGGGCGAGCGAGCTCTGGGTTTATCGAATCCTCCTCCTCCTCAGTCGTTTCCTCATTGCTGAGTGTCGTGATTCCCTATAATACGAGCAACTATCCCTTTCCATCGGCTTCTGTCCTAAGCTTCCCTCATGGATTCAGAGAATGTTTTTCCACTGGCTTTCTGTACTTGATCCATCCATCGAGTAGGTGAGCGACCTCTACTTCTGTGCCCTTCAACGTTTCCCGAAATTATAAGTCTCTTTAAGATTAACATCACTTCTTCTTGCAATATAGCCGAAAAATTTTAAGACGGTGGAGAGGCAAATAGAGGAAAGTCGAGTCTGAATATTAAGCTCTTGGAGGATTGAGTGATTTGTTCTGTGTTCCGTCCATGAGATCCGAAGCATTCTTCTCCAGCACCACATTTCAAAGGCGTAAATTTTTTTTCTGTCGTCCGATTTCATTGTCCATGTTTCGGATCCGTAATTAAATATGGGAAAAATTAAGGCACGTACTAATCTTATTTTGGTGTTCTTCGACAAGAAGCGATCTTTCCAGATTTTCGATAATCGACTCATAGCGTTTTTGGCCATGCCTATTCTCCTACGTATTTCTGTTTCAAAAGATCCTGTATTACTGATGTAGGATCGTAGACAATTGAACTCGTTAACCACTTCAAACTGGTCCAAAGCTCCTGTTGTCTGAAGTGAATTTGAGTAATCTACTATCATAATTTTTGTTTTTTGTTTATTGATCTTGAGACCACATCTATTGCTTTCGGCTTCCACTAGCTGCAGCAGGCTGGACATTTCTTCTTGTGATGCAGTTATTAATGTTGTATCATCTGCATATCTGAGATTTAAGATCTTCTTTCCTGCGATACAAATACCGCCATTCCATTTGTCGAGTGCTTTTCTCATTATATATTCCCAATAGAAATTAAAAAGACTTGGAGATAGAATACATCCTTGTCGGACTCCTCTACCTATTTTAAAAGGATCGGACTTATGGTTTTCAATTCTTATTCTGGTTTCACTGTTCTCATATAGGCTTTTCACCAGAGCTGACAGATGATCAGGAACCCCCATCTCATGCAGAACTTTCCACAAAACTGTCCAGTTTACACAGTCAAATGCCTTCTGATAATCCAGAAAGCAGATGATCATTGGAATTTTGAATTCTCGTGCTTTCTCAATGAGTTGTCGCATATTAAGAATTTGCTCCCTTGGGCTTTTACCCTTAAGAAGCCTGCCTGTTCTTGTGGTATTTGTCTATCGAGGTATATCTGCATGCGACACGTGATGATTCTCAACAGAATTTTACTTGGGTGTGAAATTAGTGAAATGGTTCGGTAGTTACTACATTTTGTGGTTACGCCTTTCTTATGAATGGGAATAAATAATGCGGTACACGTACACCAATCACTGGGCCATTTGCCGATTCTCCATACATGATTGCAGTCTCCACATTAATTGGAGACCATGTTCACCCATGTTCTGTAAAAGTTCTGACGTTATGTCATCTCAACCAGGTGATTTATTTCTTTTAAGGTGTTTTATGGCTTCATTGACTTCAGACCTTAGAATATCTGGTTCTAGGGTTGTTGTTGAGACTTGCAGTGCTGTTATATGATTAATGTTGGAGGTTTCAGCTTTATACAGTTCTGTGCAGTATTTCTTCCAAGTCTCCAGAACCGCATCCACATCGTTTATCGAATACTGAAGCACTTTTTGGGGGTTCACCTCTCGCCTTTAGTACGCATCCTCTTCGTTAAAACACGAACCTTGTTTTTTTCAATGCACTGTGAGAACGATGTTTCTGTGCCTTTCTGTGAAGCCTTCTTACTTTTTGCTGAAAATTTTCACATGAACTCAGAAGTTAATTTGATTTCATTTGTTTATGGTCAATTCTTCGCTTTTATTTACACTACGATTTTGTCTATATCATTTTCGGCAAGTCCTCACAACTGAATACTTCTGGTAAGATTCGAACACTAATATGGTACTTGTCTACTCTAAAGTAATTATTTACATAATAATAAATCTTCTAGTTATCAATAATACGTCAAAATGCAAAGTCGCTTCAACTCTTTTATCTTATTTGTTAAAGCTTACGTACTAAAAACTTTGATTATAAAGATAATAGTATGATTTTATTTTTATTTAGTGTAGATAAAATAATAATGGAAAACAGTAACGAAGTTAGGGATCTCCTAAGTAGCAAAGAAAAATATGAACAATGTATTGATGAACTAAAATGTGTGCAAGAGAGCAAACAAAAACCTGACACCTTGTTTCTTTATTTTACTGCAATTATTGGTAAGTTAAGAATATTGATATTTTCAGTAATTATCAGCTACATTATCACTGTTATGTTCATTGATATCCAACTAGGATTCTCGAAAATACACATAGTTTCGCACAAGTTATGCATCACTTAAAATTATGCTCATTTTCGTAGTTAATTTTTTCATGAACAGATTGACGTCTATCGGTTTCCGCTATTTTTGTATGATTTTAGATTTTTCTTTGATATTTAAACACTTGGGAAAAGGTTTGCTCCAACTTCTTTTTGTACTTATACCAAGTGATATACTTGAAATCGTGTCTTATAGTCCAGGGCGGATCTGTTTTAAGATGGACGTTGAGAGGTGACTCTAACTTTTTTGCAGAAATTGTTTGGAATTAACCCATATAATAATAATTGAGTTATCCTCCCACTCAAAAAGGTCCGGAACATTGTTTAAATAATCAAAATGTCAAAAAATGAAGGAAAAATTCGATATTTTTCTTCGTTTTTTGATTATAATTTTAAAAGTATTCACTTACGAGAAAAATTGTACTTAAATAAAAGTTGCGTAATTAAATTTCCTATAATATAAGATTGGTTAAAAAATTTTAAAATTGTTACCTTTGTTGCAAAATAGCAATAATTGCGAAAAAAAAAACATAAAAAACAAGTATTTGCATTTTACGTTTTTTAACCACTTCTCCTAATCTTAGGATCGTCATATTTCACCCAGAAAAGCTTTATGATATGATAAAACAAATTGTACAAATACACTGTAAATTTAGTTAAGATCGGTTCAATAGATTTTGCAATCCAGCTTACTGGATACTGGCCGGGATGGTATGGGCCAGTGAATAGTCATCGGGAAGTGCGAGGAGATCTGGCTTTTCTTCAGTGGTAACACCATGTCTCGCTTTACCCGTACCTCCATAGGCCTCCATGAACTCCTCAAACGTGAGGTCAGGTATTTCTCGGACTTGGTTTACTTCCATTTCTTTATCTGCGTCGTGGTCTCCCTCGTACGGCGCCAACCGGTTATGGTGGACTGTCATCGGCTTTCCCCTAGGAATCTTGCTTATTCGGTAGATAACGTAATTAATTTTCTTGACAATGAGGTACGGGCCTTCCTAGAACTGCTTCAACTTGGGAGAACAACCTGTTCGCTTCTTTGGATTATAAAGCCAGACTTTGTCGTTCTCCTTGAAACATCCCTTCTCGGCTTGGGTATCGTATCGTTTCTTCATTCGGTCGCTAGCGATCTGAAGATGGAAACGAACCAACTCGTGTATATCGTCCATTCTTCTTCACAATTCATTCATATAATCCTCACCAGCCACATCTTCTCCAGGTCGACATCCAAACTCTAAATCACAGGGTAGACGCATCTCGCGTCCAAATAGGCCTTTTGCTAATGTTTGGCCCGTTGATTCATTAACAGCAGATCTATAGGCCATTGCGAAGAACGGAAGGTACTGGTCCCAGTCTCGCTGCTGATTGGACACCATCTTTGTCAAATACTTGCCGACTGTCTTATCCATACGCTCCACCATTCCATCCGATTGCGGGTGATAGGCCGTGGTTCTTGTCTTCTTTAAGCCTATCACAGAGTCTATCACAGATTCCCTGGAATAGATCGCTCTCAAAGTTCCTTCCTTGATCACTATGGATCTCCATAGGCACTCCAAATCGGCTGATACAGTCTTTGATTAGCACATCTGCAATAGTGGCGGCCTTCTGGTCCGGAACTGCGTAGATCTCAACCCATTTCGTGAAGTAATCCATTACGACCAACGTGTATTTGCATCCATTTTCACTTTCTGGAAATGGCCCGGCAATATCCAAAGCTATTCTTTCAAACGGACTTTCAACGTTATACAGTCTCATAGGAGTTTTCTTTTCCGGTAAGGTCCGTTACTCGTAGCACAGGTAGTACATTTCTTGCACCAGTCCTCTGAAGGGTTTTCTTTACACCAAAATGCCCTCCTGATGGACTGTCGTGTAACTAACGAAGTACTTAGGCCATTCTGCTCTTTGGAATCACCAACTGTGTTCTCCTTGCTGAACCATCATAATTTTACAGTACTAGTTTAAGCAAGCTGTCTTCCAAGTTAAAGGAGTCCCACTGGTTCCAATACGTCTTAACTACTGATCCTATATTTGATATTTCTTGCCAAGATGGTCGACGATTTTCCTCCTTCCATTTTCTAATCTTCTGTAAAACCGGATCTTTCTCTTGTTCTTCCCTAGGCGTCCACTCGTCGTTGACTACTGTTGTTCTTAGTACTGCTGCTTCCTTTGATTCTGTCTTGTTGCAGTGGGAACACTCCGCTGGGCATGGTCTTCTAGAAAGGGAATCAGCGTTCCTGTGGCTAACTCCGGCCCGATGCTCGATCTTGCAATCGTATTCTTGAAGTCGTTCAATCCATCTGGTTATCTGACCCTATGGATTTTTAAACTGCATTATCCATTTAAGGGCGGCATGGTCTAGTATTGGCGCTGTGATTAAATGCCTCTTCAATGTTTCAAAGGCCATTTGGCAGTCTCCATCTCAGCAGTAATCCCTTGTTTCTACTGTAATTCGCGTTAATGGCTTAGCGATATCTACAAACTTCTTAATAAACTTCCGATAGTACATAAGTACATAGTCCCAGATAACTTCTCACTTGATAGTTGTCAGTTGGTTCAGATGGAATAGATCTTTCCTTTATCTACGGCCACTCCTTTGCTGACTATATGGCCTAAATAATTGACTTTACTTTGAAATAGCTGGCACTTCTTGGGGTTTAACATTAACTGGGCAGCTTTAAGTCGATTAAAAAAGTCTTCGAAATTCTTCACCAGGAACGTTCTCCAAAATAACCCTCTCAACATATTTTCCATAAGCCTCTCAAATGTCGTAGGAGCATTACAGAGTCCAAACGGCATAACGTTGAATTCCCATAATCCAGATCCTGTAGTGAAGGCCGTCTTCTCCTTGTCCACTGGATCCATTTCTACCTGTAAATATCCAGACTTCAAGTCCAACGTAGAAAACAACTTACTTCCACCCAATGTGTCCAACGTGTCGTCGATCCGAGGCGAGGCATCTTTCCTGGTAACATTATTCAACAAACGGTAGTCGACACAGAACCTCGTAGTTCCGTCTTTCTTCTTGACCAGGACCACCGGAGAGTCCCATGGGCTCGTAGAAGGTTCTATCACCCCGTTTGCTTCATTTCTTGAACACTCCTTTCAGCTTCTTCTCTCTTCGCCTGTGGTAGTCGTCGACCTGTTTGACGAATTGGCCTAGCGTTACCAGTGTCAATTTTGTGTTTGACTGTCGTTCTTCCTGTCTTTCCTCCTTTCGGTACGAATATGCCACGATACTGCCGAAGAAATTCCCTTAATTTCCTTTTCTCCACTTGATTTAGAGACTGGCCTGCAACTACAACCATTTGGTCAAACTTGTCGTTGGAATTATCGGATGTCGTCTGATGGATTATGGACGTCACGGGTAGACAAGTTCCTACTTTTGTCTCCTTCTTCATGGTCATCGGGTGTCATTGACATTAATCAATCTTACGGGAATTTCTCTCGCAGAAGTAACTAATTCCTTTCCAATTATGATTCCTCGGCCAACCTCCTCGCCGTGGATCCATGGCACTATCATAACGGGTGTTTCTTCTTCTACAATTCCCTGTAGCCGCGCTACGATGATCGTTTTACTCCCTGCAGGCACAACTGTATTTTCTTTAATGGCTGCTAGCACAGTGATGCCATCATGTGGATGAAGAAATACCTCCTCGTTGCCAACTTTGATTACCCTGTTCTTAAAATCCAATTGAAATCCATGCAAATTCATTACGTCCATTCCTAATATAACATGTTCTTCGATATCAGCAACTATGACAGTATGGATGAACTTTTCTGCCCCAATTCCTAACTACATCTGTTGGCATTTTCACCTGCGGCAGTCCGCAGTCGCGACCTCGTTGGTAAGAGTTTCTTACGGCCGTATATAACTGACGGTCGTATAATGGTCCTGGTCGCTCCGGTATCCACCAACAATGTATACTTTTTACCATTTATTTCTCCATCTACATACACACAATCTTCACGACATTTCAAAGAAGCTATTAGTATGAGAGGGCCTTTGGAAAAGTTGCGGCTCGAAGCTGCCCCCCTAAGGCCGACCCGTTCTAGTTTTCCTGCTGGTGGGTTTCTCGATTCGTGTCGTACCTGGGATACTTACACGAACTTCGTACGTGTCCTATTTCACCACAATTCCAGCACCTTAAAGTCTTCGTTTCCTTGTATGAAATGCCCTTTACCATATTGACAATCTGGTCCAGTTTGTCTTCATCCTCTTCCACTTTCACAATCCTAACTTTACTGTACCCACCAGAGGCCTGGGTAGCTGATTCGTATTCGAGGGCGGCAGACAAGACATCGACCAGCGTCTTGTGACGAGCTAGTGTTCTTTGTATTTTATGATCACAAAGGCCATCAATGAATGTTTGAACAGCCAAATTTTCCATCATGTCTTCGGGAGCTGTTGGATATGCATATCGTACTAACCTGGCAATATCGACCTCATATTCTTGAAGAGCTTCATCTTTCTTTTGTCTACGATTTTTAAACTGCGACTGATAGACCTGCTCTAAATATTCGTGACCATACCGTATATTTAGTCTCTTTTTGAGCTATTCGAAGTCATCTGTCTCCTCTACAGCTATGGTCTGGAGGACATCCAAAGCGTCGCCTCGAAGAGAAATAGTAAGGTTTACAGCATTTTCTTTTTCGGACCATCCGTTCGCTCTTGCCGCCGATTCGAACTGTTTCATATAATTGTTCCATGATGACTTTCCATCGAAATTTGGCATCTTAACACGAGCAGGACATACACTTCCTTTAACTATCGGCCGTGGCTCCAATTTGTATTTGGGTTCATCGTCTTTAATGTCTGTTAAGATGGGTTACATCCCTCTGTCTAATTTTTCCGTTTCCTCTATTTTCTTTTCCATTCCTTTGATCTTTTCTTCAAAAGTAGAGACTTGAGAGTTTTTTAGGGACGATATCCGCCGAAACTTTGTTCTCTGACGATTTAATGTCTGTCGAAACTTTCAAAATCTTGCCAGAAACTTGGGAGATTTTACCAGACACTTTGTTTTCTAGTTTCGAAATTGACGAAATCACAGCAGCATGCTTGTCCTCAAACAAATAGATTTCTGGATCATGACCCTATCTTTAGGGCGTCCTTCAGACGTTCGACTAAATCAGCCTTTTTTCCAGTAGTGTCCATGTCTCTTTCTTCTAACTCAAGCCTTAACTCCGTAACGCGCAGGTCACTAATTTCCGGCTTATACTGTGAAGACCTGGTCACACACTTTATTTATTACGATTTATATTTATTTATTTTTAAAGATTCCACACTGTATTTAATGCGAATTTATATTCTTTATTATTATTCCACTTCTGCACCAATGTTACACTAATGAACTTTTCTAATTTAATTTTTATGTTATTTTAGACACTAATGTTTAAAATCTTAATTGACTTTATTTTTAATAACTTATATCTAAACAAATAAAAAAACACTGAATTAATTATTAAATAAATAAAGACTTACTGTATAAATTTTAATTTTAATTTTGCCAATTTTAACAAAATTGGCAAAATTACTTAGTAAAATCACTAGCTAGTTGTGTCTGGCTAGTATTTGCGCCTACGCTCTTAATGCTGATTATAAAAACTAGAAATATGCTTAAAAGTTTATTAAAAAAAAAACAAAAACGACTTCTATCAAAATAAAATTCATGAAGCTGGTGCAAACACAAAAAAATGTGGAATACTATAAATGATAGGTATATCTGGTAGGAAGCAAACCTCTATAAATATTATACATCTAATAACATGATATCAATAATCAGAGTAAAGTTTAAATAAATATTGGTATCTATTGAAATATGGATTACCGTCGAAAGCCGACATGATCAACCAAAAAAGAAAGATGTATTTGGTGATTTTTCTAGTGACCTTCTTGGGTCTGAATATGTCTCTTTAATTTACTCCTCCTGGTTTAAAAACAAAGCATAGTGTCAATTGACTTAGCACCATGCCTAGGCAAGAGTTGTCTGTTTTGCGCTACACCAAGTCAATAGACACTGTATCAATAATTTTACACAAAAGTAGTATTAAGGTTGGAAGTTAGAAGTAAAATTAAACATCAAACGTAAAGATAATGCTACAGAACAAGACCGACGGTATACGGTAAACCACATTGGATGTTGTATACCTGGATAGTAAACTAAATAATATTATAGTAATACGTCGCTGAAGAGTTCTAAAAAACAACTGCTTTTTGTATAAAACCAGACTAAAAATCTAAAAATTAAAGGAATAACGCAGAATACACAAAATATCGCCTATACAACTTAATTAACCTATAAAATGCCAATAATGTCAAAATTTCATAACAGTGGAGTAAACTTTCCTCAGGTTGCACCAATTACAAACAAACATTACGGAGCAGTAAATTTGAATTACACATCCTGGTTTAAAAACAGAGCATAATAATATAAAATATATTAAATGTAATAGTATATTATTCAACGAGCATAATGATGCCTTCGACCCGTGTCGTAATTCATTTCGAACAAAAGGAGCATCGAACGTCGAGTTTATTGTCTTGAGATTATTTTTATAACACTAGCATTGAATATCTAAATTTCCGAAATTTTACAACTTCGTAGTTTACAACTTAATTCATAGATCATGCTAATACAAGTGTTTGGGTTAGCAAGTACAGGCGGTTAAACAAAGTGTTGAAACCATGGCTTCGGTTTATTGCGTGCAGGTAAAAATGAGTACAGAACCTTAAAAAAGGCGTTCACTATGTTTCTTCAAAAATTTTGTTTTCAAATTTTTTTATAAAAAGGTATTCTTCGTTTTTATTTATTTTATAAGTAGGTAGATACCTACTACACCAAAATAAAAATGTATTAAGCAGTTACATTTTCTACTATGTACTTGTGTAGTTCAAGATGTCCCCATCAAATTAGAAAAAAAAGAAGCAAAAATCGAGTTAGAGCGGCCCGGGCTTGGTTCCGCGGAACCCTCGGAACCATGCTCAGTACGCCACTGGGAGCACCGTCATGTAAAAACCACATTTGTTCACGTATATTAAGTGAAATTTCTTCTAATTATTACGGTAACTAATTCACAATACATAAGTAGGTAGGTACTAAGTATATCTTACCATTATATTTTGCGACTAATTGTTTGACTATGCATTCCCTTAATCTCTTCTTCTTCTTCTTTAAGTACCGTGTCCAAATTTTAGGCGTGGGTAGCTTCCATAACAATTTGCCGATATCGTTCTCAATCTTGCGCGCATGCAATAATTGATCCGCTGATAAGCCAGTCCATTGACAAAGATTTCGAAGCCATGAGTGTTTCTTCCAACCAATTCCTCTTTTTCCGTCGATCTTCAAGTTTTCTCTTTTTTATCATCTTAATTAAGTCATAGTCTTAATATCTAGATCATAGAAAGTTGGCCAAGAAAGTGATGTTTGTATGAAAATCAAATATATCTTTTGGAAACCAATTTTTATTTTGGCTTTCAGAAAATTTTGACAGCACAAAGTGTTTTACATATATTTAGACGCCCACAAGCAGATATGTTGAGAAGGATAACTAACTGGACACCACTATGGTCCAGGTGTAGAGGAAGACCCAGAATAAAATGGCTGGATGATGTAGAAGAAGACATAAGAGCAATGAATATGAAAGACTGGAAAGTTCAGTGCAAGTCAGGAAGAAATGAAATGAGAACAGCAAAGACACACTTCTTCAGCCTTAAGTAATCCAACTTTGGACATAACCCTCCCCCAATTCAATCCAGTGTTTTCTATTTTACGCCACTTGTTTCCAGTTGTGTCTTCCAATCTTCTTAATGTCATCAGCCCATCCCGTTTGAATTATCATCAAGACACACAGCAAGCTATAAATGACAGAGGAGTAATCCACCTTCTCCCAAGAATAGGATTTTGAACGCCATGGCGTTACGAGTAGGTATAATCCCTAGTGATTGTAATGCTTAATGAATGATTTTTTTTATTTAATTTAAAAGTATTTTGCAATCTGTTAAGTGTCAACAATAAACAAAAGTAATGACATTGACTAAGGACAAGAAAGATTTTACCCACTGGTAAAATCAAAGTACAATTTTTATAAAGTTGTGTAGAAAATAATTACATTTTATAACTACTAACTAATTAGTCTAAAAGTTTACTCTAAATGGTAAGTCCAGTGGTTTGAACCTCTGTAACCTACGCTGTTCTTGGGAATTGTCTAGGACCTAGGAGGTTAAGTGCAAACTGGTTTTCATGACCCTCCAACTTGGCAATGTATGCAGCGCTACATTTTGTGATGACTTCTTGTACCATATCCATTTTGAGGTCTCGATGAATGATTCTGTTGTTGATGTACCAAGGTGCATTAGTGATGGTTCTGAGAGTTTTTGATTGGAAGCGTTGGATGATTTCGATGTTGGAGTGACTGGCTGTGTCCCATAGTTCCAACCCATATGTCCAGATTGGCATAAGTATTGCCTTATAGAGCAGCAATTTATTATCCAGAGATAGTCTTGATGAACGGCCCATTAACCAATATATATTTCTGAATTGGAGACCTAGTTGCTTTCTCTTGGTCCAGATATGTTTCCTCCATGTGATACTTCTGTCCAAATGAATACCAAGATATTTTACCTCGTTGGCTGATGGTAATAATTGGTGATTGTTTAAAGTTACAGGAGAACAAGTTCCTCTTCGTGTTGTAAATGTAACATGAATAGATTTTCCTTCATTGACTTTAATTTTCCATTCCAAAAACCAATCTTGTATTCTATCTAGATACGCTTGAAGGAGATGCGAGGCATAAATAGGGTCAGTGTGTGAGGCTAGGATTGCAGTATCGTCGGCAAATGTTCCTAGCATCATTTCTTCTCTAGGTGGTCGCTCCTCTAGTGGTTTCTGAAGAGTTGAAGGTATATCTGCGGTAAACAAGAGATACAAGGTAGGTCTTGTTTATGATTTTAAATATGACTCAAGAAGAATGTAAAATATGTGCGGTAATGTCCTTTTTAGCTTGTATAGGAGGCCTTCATGCCATACCTTGTCAAATGCCTGCCTAACGTCAAGAAATGCCGCTGAATAGTACCTTTTGGTCTCAAAATCAGCATTTAATATATTTTACCACTCTGTGAACTTGTTGGATTGTTGAGTGATGAGGCCGAAATCCAAACTGGTGGTCTGGAATTAGATTTTTGATCCAGGGTTCGAGTTTTTTTACTAATAGTTTTTCGAAAACTTTAGACGTGATTGGCAAGAGGCTGATTGGCCTGTACGATGTAGTTTCTTCTTGAGGTTTCGCCGGTTTTAGAATGGTTATTATCTGCGACACTTTCCATTGATCCGGAAAGTAACCTAAGTTTAATATGGCATTGAATATAAACGTTATAAGTTTTATGCATTTGAGAGGTAATTCTTTCAACACTTTTATACTGATCAAGTCGTACCCTGGAGATTTTCTATCGTTTAAATTATTAATAGCTAAGATGACTTCGGACGATTTAAATTTCTGAATAGACAAACTCATTTGATATGGATTTTGAAGAAATGAGAATACGTCTACTTCCACAGATGAATTCATTTGATTGGGAGTAAAGACTTCGGAGAAATACTCTGCAAAACAACTTGCTTTCTCTTGTGCACTACGAGCCCATTCTCTGTCCGATTTTCTGATTGGAGGTGACGGTTTCTGGGGATTGTTTCAGTTTTCTCGTGGCTTTCCATAGTGAATAATCACTATCTTTAGTGGAATCTAAATTTTCCAAGTAGTACTGAAGTGATTGGTTTTTGAGGTCTTCAAGCAGTTTTTTAACTCCCTTGATGCACTATTGAATCTACGCTTATCAGCAGGATCTCTGGTTTGTTGCCATCTTTTCCTCAATCTTCTCTTTAGCAAAATTTTTTCTTTGACTACTTGTGGGCAGTCATTTATTATGCGTTTATCTTGTATTGTTGGTGTTGCTTGCCAGGCCGCTGATTGGATATTTTTAGTTAGTTGTTCCACAGCAAGAAAAAGGTCCTCTTTGGTTTTTAGTGGAATGTCTAGAGACACCTTGTTCTCCAGGAGAGATCTGAATTTTGGCCAGTGTGTGCGTCTGTTATGAAGTGAGGGGGATATTTCTTTAATAAGTACCTGGGTTCCAACTGTGAATAGTATAGGCGAGTGATCAGAAGATAATTCGTAGCATGATGTAGCTTTTATATTAGACCTAGGGATGTTCTTAACTACAGCAAAATCGACCAAATCGGGGATTTTATTTCTGTCCGAGGGCCAGTATGTTGGTTCGCTGGTTGATGCATAATCCATATTATTTGACTCTATGATATTTAGGAGAACTCTACCGCTCGGACTGATTAGTCTTGATCCCCACCTGGTATGTTTGGCATTATAGTCCCCTGCTGCTATAAAGCGGCTCCCAAGTGAATTGTAATAATCTTTAAATTGTTCGTTTGTCTCTAGAGTGTCGTGGGGGGGCAATACAGCGCAGATATTGTAAGTGGTCCATCCCAGTCTTCAACCAGAATATTGGTCGCTTGAATATGATTTGTTTGGTACTCGCCAGCATTATGATGTTTTATTGTATTTCTAACTATAATAGCAGAGCCTCCATGTGCGGATCCATCTGGATAATTAGTAGTATATATAGTATACGTTGGAATTTTAAGGTAACTTTTTTGTGTAAAGTGAGTTTCGGATACTAGCAGTATATCTATTTTATGAAGGTGTAGAAAGTATTTGATTTCCTGTGTATGTTGTGATAAGCCATTGACGTTCCATGAAGCTAATTTTAGAAACGCCGCCATCTTAGGGTTTCTTAGCAATGAGAGAGGTTAAGAGGTTTAACATTGTGCTCATTTGTTCTACCAATTGTTTGATCATATTTTTAAGTTCGAGCAATTCAGTGGATTGTTGAGGACTGGGAGCTGTATTTGATGGTATTTGGTTACCAGCGGTTGCTACCTGAGCATAGGTTACATTCGGGACTACTAAGTGTTGGTTTGATTGGACAGGTTGACTTGTTGGTTTGCTTCTCAGTTGTGGAAATGCTCTTTTTTGCAGCTCTTTGTGAACTAAGCACCCACGATAGTTTGCTGGGTGCTTTCCTTCACACAGCACGCATTTCACCTGGTTGTTTCTTTCTTTGTAAGAGCACTGATCAGATCTGTGGTTACCCGCGCATTTAATACATCTTGGAGAAAGGTAGCAAAAATGTTTGGTGTGGCCGTAGCGTTGGCATTTTATGCACTGAGGTACTACACGCTTTTTGAATGAATGAATATTTAAATATAAATCAATAAATAAATTTAACTACATTTTTAATTTTATTTCTAGGGACACTTCCTATGGTAATAATTGGATCATCAATAACATGGACCTCCCCGGCCATTTTGAAATTAGATTCCAACGATACAACAATCAATCCTATTGGAAAACCAATAACGACATCAGAAATATCTATGTTATTAGGAGCGCCTACGTTCGTATCCTTAATTACATGTAGCATCTTACAAATGGCAGCAGATCGAATGGGCAGAAAGCTGAGTCTGCAGATCTTGTGCTTAGGCACATTGTTGGGTTTAATCGGAACAGCTTACAGCACAAATATGACTTTGATTATAATTTGGACTTGTCTTTATGTAACTTTTACAGGCAATACATACATGGTGCTCCCCATATATATAACGGAAATTTGTGAAAATCACAACAGGGCTAAATACGGTAGCCTGATGTCGGTTTGCCTCAGTCTTGGTGAGCTGTATTGCTATATTCTTGGACCAAAATTTGATTTTAAAATCTTTACACTTATGGTTGGACTCCCCCTAGTACCATTTCTTCTATTTTTTCCATTTGCACCAGAATCTCCAGTATACTTGTTATCAAAAGGAAAAGACAAAGAATGCATAAATGTATTGAAGCGATTGAGAAATAACAAAACCGCTAAGGAATTATGTAGCGATCTAAATGACATACAAGAAGAAGTGAATAAAGCAAACTCAGATAATCAGCTAAAAATTGTTCAAATGTGGACTGTAAAAGAAGCTAGAATTGGTTTAATTTTAGCAACCCTAGTCATTTGTACACAATTTCTGTGCGGGGTACCGACTGTAATGAGTCTTATGGAACCAATCTTTGAAGGATCGGGTTCAAGCATCTCCTCTAATACAGTGGCAATTAGTGTGGGAATTGCTAAAACGATTAGCTTCACTGTCAGTTCCATGATTGTAGAAAGATTTGACAGAAAGATAATGTTATTAGTTTCTTCAATCGGAACTGGAGTCTCAGTAGGAATATTAGGGATATATTTTTATTTGACACATCTTAATTCTCCGTTAGTCTCCCAATTACAACTGGTCCCTATTGTGACAGTTTTAGTGTACGTAATGTCCTATTCTTTAGGTCTTGGACCACTTCCAATAGTTATAACAACTGAACTGTTTAGGTCCGACCTTAGAGCAACTGCCTTTATTATTCTCCTTAACACGACAGGACTAATATTCATCGGTTTTAATTCTGCGTTTCCCTTTGTAGCTGAGATCTTAGGGATTCATTGGTGCATGTGGATATTTGGTATGTTCTGTATTCTTGGCGCGATTCTTAATCATGTCTTTCTACCAGAAACGAGAGGAAAAAGTATAGCGGAAATTCAGTCATCGTTGAAAAATTATTAGATTTTTTCTTTGTGATAATCATCTGCTTACCACGGAAGCTTCACGAATATTCACTAAGGTTTTTAGATATAGATATTTTCAGATTATTTGGGAATTATTTTTAGAGTTACTTTACACATTCGATTGCTTTTAGTAAAGTTCTCTCTGAACCCAGCTGGTTTTTTTATTAAATAATTAGAACATGCTGAATATATTGCTTAAATTATAAAATTCTGAAACTGTTTCTTGTGGCGTGTCTAATTTATTGTATTATAATAATAAACTGCTCGTCAAAAGTAAGGGATATAGAAAATTCTGCTGAATTTTTATAGTAGATTTTTTCGTGAACAGATTAATGGATTCCGCTAATTTTTTTTATTATTTTAGACTTTTCTTTAGTATTTATACAGTTATGCAAAAGTTTACTCAAACTTTTTTTTGTACTTATAGCGGGTGGTAGAAAAGAAATGTTTTTCTTATGTTAAGTTTGAGACGCCCTGTAGAGAGGACGAGGTACAAATGGGAGTATGTATCGAAATCGTATTGTACTCTTATGCTTTGTGAACATTTTGTTTTTTGAATATCTTTGATATCTTTAGAAATAAAAAAAATAGACGGTTTTGTAATTTAACATGTGTTTTAACCGAAACAAAAGTTTGAGACACCTTGTAGGGATAAAAAGGCACAAAGATGAGTATACCTCGATATTTTGTTGTAGTCTTATATTTTGTGAATATTTTGTTTTTTTAATGTCTCTGATATCTTTAATAACAAAGAAACTAGACGATATTAATCTTTAATATATGTGTTTTAACTGACGACATGCGTCACATCACACATGTGAAACATAGAAAAACATATTAAAGAGTAATACCGTCTAGTTTCTTTGTTATTAAAGATATCAGAGACATTAAAAAAATATATTAAAAAAATATGAGACTACAACATAATGTCGGGGTATACTCACCTTTGTGCTTTTTTCTCCCTACAAGGTGTCTCAAACTTTTGTTTCGAATAAAACACATGTTAAATTACAAAACCGTCTATTTTTTTCTTTCTAAAGATATCAGGGACATTCAAACAACAGCATGTTTACAAAACATAAGACTACAATATTATTCTGATGTATACTCACATTTGTACCTCGTTCTCCCTACAGGGTGTCTCAAACTTAACACAAGAAAAACATATTTTTTTCTTCCACCCGGTATAAGTACCAAAAATAAGTTTGAGTAAACCTTTGCACAACTGTGTAAATACTAAAGAAAAGGCTAAAATAAAAAAAATAGCGGAATCCGTCTGTTCGCGAAAAAATCAACTATGAAAATCAGCATAATTTTCTATATCCCTAACTTTTGACGAGCAGTTTACTTAGCTAGAATTATAGTTAGAATTTATACAGTAAAGTTATGTAAAACGAAATTGGATGGAGTATTCTGATGGAGTCATATTTATGATAGCATGTATTGACATTTTTTATTTCGTTGTTTTCACTGTTATTCTGCTCTTAACGTAGCAGTTTAAATTCTGATATGGACAATAAATAAATTTTTTCTACAACCGTGTTAAAAATGCAATTTTTAGCACTCCATACGAGCGTTAAAAATTCTACTTTAAGGCACTAGTGCTTTAAAATATTTTTAAGGCACTGCAGTTCGTATTGACCGTATAGACCATTTTGATGTAATGTCAAAAAAATATAAAAATGGAATGTCAGTCACGTTCAAGTAAAAGTTTTTGTAGATATTGTCCTGTAATTACGTTTGTAGAAAAAATATTGTATGATATGCGTGTTAAAAAGTACATTTTTAAGGCACTCATGTGAATTGCAAAATTCGCTATCGCTCATTCTGCAAACTCTCACATGCGTGCCTTAAACGTGTACTTTTAAAACTTATATCATAAATAACTATTATATCACAATAAATTGGTTTGTTTTTTTTTAGTATGCAAAAAACCCCAGCACTTTTCTTATTTCGTATGTAAAAGTGTTTTCAGTTAAATTGGTTAAAATTTTGCAGATATGTAGCTTTGGTCATGCTGATCAAAAGTTCTCACCACACCAAGACTCAGAAATCAAATGTTTCACTTACAGAGCATCAAATCAATGTCGGTTATTAACCCACTGGAATAATATGTAGGGGAGTGCATATAGATTTTCACTTCGGAAAAAATCAAACAAGATAGAACTTTTTGTAACTTCATTAAGAAATGTTTAATAAACAACATATCAAAAAGTTCTACTCGAGAAGTGGGTGCTTCAGTTTTTATTAAACAAATGAACTGCGAAAATAGATGTTTTTTTAAATAACTCCGAAAATATAAATTTTTGAAAAAACTGACTTGGCTATTGAAAAATTCAGAAATTTTAACAAAAAAAACCTTATATAAAGATTTTTCTAAAATTAAATCTGTAGCTTCTATAATTTTTTATTTATAACGCTAAAGTCACCCTTCTCACAAAAATTGGCGGACTGTAAACTAGCGTACGGCGAAATGCACGGTTGAGTTATTTTAATGTAATTCTTTAACTAATCGATCAAATAATATTTTACAAATTGAACATGAAAGAAGAATACTTAAGCTATCTTAAAGTTATAATAAAAAGAAACAAAATGTATCGGCATAAGTACGGTGTGGGTTGAAAATGAGACTTACATGAATTTTGTTTAAAAATTATTTAAAAATGTGTAACTAATACAATTTCTTTTATAAAACTCAAAACTCTCAATTTTGCACAACTTACCTTTCAATCATTTTACTGAACGATTTTTCATTCAAAAATAATTTCAAAAATTTAATTCAAATGATACGACGTCTCAAAAAATGTAATTTTTGAAAACTTCATAGTTTTACAGAATTAACACGACTTTAAGTCGGTATTACTCAATTTTTAACAGATCTATTACAGCTTTATAGGTGTTTTTTTAAAGCTCAGGATGTAGTCTTTAAAATTCACTAATTTTTTTTACTTTAGAAATGAAATAAACTATTTCTTTTTGAGAAAATTAAGAAAGATAACAAAAATGTAATACAAAAACCAAAAATTACCAGCTAAAAAAATGTTTATACAAAGTGATCAAATCTTTTTTCTGTAAAACTTATCTAAAATACATTTAATAATAAGCTTCAACAATATTAAATGTTCAACAAAAATTTTTTTTTTTAGCTCTTATACAGTATGTCTGCGTAACTTGGAACCTATTGATAACTTTTTTATTATCAGTCTTACGAAAAAAGTTATTCTTTATAAAATACTCTGCATCGTATATAATCTAAGATGCAACCATCAAATATAAAATTTTATTAATTTTATACGAGGTATGTCAAAAAATATGAATTTTACTCAAGAGTAAAGTACCTTTATATTTCACAATATCAAAAATTGTTGTAAAAAAAGTTGTTTGTAATTATAGTCCGTTCTTTAACGGTAAAATATTGCAAAACCTCTAAATTTTAAAGAACCGCTTGGATTGACATGAAATTTGGTATACACATAGCTAATGTTTTAAATACCTAGGATGTTGGATAAACGAGACACTAAATCCGGATGAAGAAATTAAAACTCGTATAGAAATTGCAAGAGGAGCATTTATGAAACTTAGATCTATTCTGAGCAACTCTCAGCTGAACTTACAACTAAGAATCAAGTTCCTAAAATGTTATGTGTATCCTGTATTACTATATGGATGTGAAACCTGGATCATGAAGGTTAACATGATGAACAAATTAGAAGCCTTTGAAATGTGGTCATATCGTAGAATGCTCAGAATATCTTGGGTTTAACGCATTTCTAACACAGAAGTCTTAAACAGAGTAGGTCAAGGCGAGGGTGACTTAATGAAGATGATAAAAAAGAGAAAACTTGAATATCTGGGGCATATAATGAGAGGTAGCAGATACAGGATGCTGCAGTTAATACTCAATGGAAAGATCGACGGAAAAAGAGGAATTGGTCGAAAGAAATATTCATGGCTCCGAGCCCTTCGTCAATGGACTGGCTTATCAGCAGATCAATTGTTACATGCCGCACAAGATCGAGAACGATATCGGCAAATTGTTATGGAAGCTACCCACGCCTAAAAATTTGGGCAAGGTACTTAAAGAAGAAGATAGTGTGCTTTTGCCCTGGGGTGGTTTTCACCCCCTCTTGGGGGTGAAAAAATATTCGTCCAAAGAAAGTCAGGAAATGGATAAACTGGCTAATTTTAAGTAACTTTTGTTCTATAGAGTTTTTTCACTAAGTCAATACATTTCCGAGTTATTTAGCAGTAAATATATGTTCATTTTTTCAACAAAATAACCACGCTTTTATACGGTTTTTCGCAAATAACTCAAATAGTAAGTATTTCGTCGAAAAAAGATTTTTAGTAAAAATATAGTCTATAAAAAATTTTAAAAAATGGTGTATATATTACGTCTCTACACCTAGTAGAAGCAGAGTTATAGCTATTGAAAAATAGGTTCATATTCGCCAAATTCCAAATGGAATACTTTAACGTGAAATAACCCAAAAATGAAGCACGTCTCGGGGAAAACTCATTACAACTTATTTAAAGTGTTTTAAAAAAGCTTCATTTTTGTTTTATAAAAAAAATTCTAGCATCAAAATTAAACAAGTTACGCTCAAAATAAAGTTAGTTCCTTTTGGTTTTGGTAAAAAAATCGAGAAAATCACCCCCTAATTAGTATCTTAAATGAACTTAATCGTTACGACTTGTGTATATATTTTTTATATGATCTGTAAGTTTCATCGGTTCAAAGTCTTTATTATTGAAAGGGCTGTAGTTAAAAGGGGTTGAACGAGTCACTGATCACGAATGTATGCAATTTAGAAACACCAAATCTCAATCAATTTTTGTCTAAGAGAAAAACAAAAAAATACATGATATTCAGAAAAGCAAATCTGACTTTTTTTGTTTTTCGAGATTTTTGGTATCTCTAACAATTTTCAAGTTATTTTGAAAAAAAAAGCATATGTTTCAAAATTTAAATTTTTAAAAATTTTACTTTGAAACTAAATTTTTTCAAAATTAAGCATTTTGAATCGATGAAACTTACAGATCATATAAACACAACATAAGTAAAATAATTTGTGGAGCGGTAACGATTAATTTCATTCAAGTTGCTAATTAGGGGGTGGTCTTCCCGATTTTTTTTGCAAAAACAAAATGGACCAACTTTATTTTGAGCGTAACTTGCTTAAATTTAATGCTAGAAACTGTTTGTAAAAACAGAAATAAAGCTTTTTTTAAATACTTTAAAAAAGTTATAATGGGTTTTTCCCAAAAAGTGCTTAATTTTTTGGATATTTCACGTCGAAATATTCTATTTGAAATTTGGTGAATATGAATATATTTTTCATTGGCTATAACTGTGGTTCTACGAGATCCAGAGACCTAGCGTGTACACCATTTTTTTACTTTTTTATAGGCTATATTTTTACTAAGAACGTTTTTTTTCGACAAAATACTTACTTTTTGAGTTATTTGCGAAAAACCGTCTAAAAATGTGGGTATTTTGTTAAAAAATGAACATATTCACTCGCAAATAACTCGAAAAGTGTTGACTTAGCGAAAAAGCTCTATAGAACAAAAGTTACTTAAAATTGGTCAGTTTATCCATTTCCGGACTTATTTTGGACATATATTTTTTCACCCCCAAGAGGGGGTGAAAGTCACCCCCAGGACAAAAGCACACATCGGCACAATATCACTTTTTTTCTTTGACATGTAAGCTATACGTATGCCAAATTTCATGTCAATCCAAGCGGTTCTTTAAAATTTAGAGCAAAAACCGTGAAAGAATGGACTATTAAAAAATATGTTTCAGTATTCAACTACATCTTTCTAATTAAAATATTGTGAATAATAAAGGCACTTTACTCTTAAGAAAAATTCATATTGTTTACGTACCTCGTATAAAACTGAAAAAGTTTGATATTTGATGGTTGTATTATAGATTTTAGACCAAGTGGAGCATTTTATGAAGAATAACTTTTTTTTCGTAAAATTGATAATAAAATAGTTACAATAATTCTAATAAAATGATGATGGGTATCCGTAATTCGAGAAAAAATTGAAAAAAAATTTTTCGATTAGAATAATGTAATTGTATATTAAAACATAGTTTTTAATTTCAAACAACTTTTCATAATAGCATTTTTTGATATTTTGGAATAAAAAGGTAGTTACTTTACTCATTAAAGAAATTCATATTTTGGACATAACTCATATAAAATTGATAAAATTTGATATCTGGTGGTTGAGTTTTAGATTTTTGACTATCCAGAGTATTTTATAAAAAATAACTTTTTTCGTAAAATTGATAATAAAAAAGTGTTGCATGTGGTTCCTGGCTACGCAAACATACTGTATAAGAGCTTCTGTATAAGAATTTTCAAATTGTAATGCCACATTCGGATTCAGCATAAAGGAAAAAATTCGTTATTTCGTAAGCCGGCGACTTTAAGTAGAAATCCCGAAACAGGTTGATTTTTCTTTTTAAATTTTGATTTTTTGGCTGATATAATATCATACTAGTGATGTCATCCATCTGGGTGTGATGTCGTAATCGATGATTTTTCTTAAGGTAGTGGATAGGTAGCCGGTACCGGTGACTTGTTCTGTAGCCGGTAGTTGCTTATTATTGGTCTAAATCAAGGGTATGTTTAGTTTAGGTTATGTTTATGTTTGCTTCGTATGCTCTTGTGTTTGTTTTGTTTAAAGTTTAAAGCATTGAATTAATTTAAAGGTTGAAAGACCAAAAGGACAAGATGTAACCGTAATTGGTTTACAAAAAAAGAAAATGAAAAGCCAATCCGATCAAGTTGAATTTAAAAAACAAACAGTTTCTAATCTCTTCTAATCTTGTTTCGGTATCAATTTTAAAACTATGGTAACTTGTGAAACATGTAAATCTATACAGGATCTTGTTCATACAAAAAGCAGAGTTTTGCCTTAAGAACTGCATCAATCAGGCAAATTTGATTATCTGTGATGGAGACTAAATTTTGGTTCTGCCGGGGTACAATAATAATCATAACTATTGTTACTTTTGAATTTTTTTAATAAAGTTTTACTTGATCTCTGAGTTAATTATTGTGATCTGTTTTATTACTTGTTCATAAAAATGCACAGTGCTTGAAAATAATTATTTAAAATAAAATGCACTTATTTCGCACAATCATTGAAAATGTATAATGTAAATGCAGCTATTTTGTATAATTTTCGTAAGGAATACACATGCTAATACATCATTACCTAATGTATTACCAGTACCGGCAACCAACTTATTGACCGGTAGTTCCGCCCACTTAATTGCTTAACCAATAAAAGTCAACTACCGGCTACGGAAGAAGTCACTGTTACCGGCTACCTATCCACTGCCTTTTCTTAATGTGAATAATAGGGGTCGTGTGCTAGATCATTTGTTTGAAAATTTGAGAATAAGTAGTGGATAGTCCAAGGATCAAAATCTATATGATGCCGAAAGGCGCTTTTACCATGGGGGTGGTTGCCATCCCATCTCGGGGTGGACATTTTTTTATATTTTGACCGCAAAAGTTGGTAAAAACATTCATTCTAAGCAAAAAACGTTTTATACACTTTTTTGATAAAATTAATAGTTTTCGATTTATTCGCTATCGAAAGTGTTCTAGTTTTATATCTAAAATTAATGTTTTTAATAAGTTTTCTGCTAATAACTCCAAAAGTTTTCGTTTTATCAAAACAACTTTAGCTAACAAAAATGTTCCTTTTAAAGATATAAGCAAAACCGTTTTTTTATTTTCTTTAAGACCAATACTACATAGTAATCGAGCTATACTTTATTATATGTTAGCTCTTATTAGTCAAATGCTAGATATTGTAGTTTCAAAGTCAAAAGACGGGAAAATTATGTATTTTTCGAGAATAACCTGTTCAAACTAATTTAAAGTATTTAAAAATATCTATCTCCAGAAATAAAAAAAGTCTCCAGCTCAAATATTTTTAATGAAAAGAATGACAGTCTCTATTTTTTTTTTTTTCAGCGAAAATGTTATCGGAAGCAACCTTCTAATCACCACCCTAATTAAAATTAGTCATTGACCTTATTTGGTCTTCTTTATTTATGTATTATTAATAGGTTCTAGAAGTTTTACCTGCTTAGAATAATTAGTTTTAAAAAAATGGAGTTAAAACGAATAACGGATGTTTTTAGTTTGGAAAAAAATGGATTTTTTTTTTCAGAATAGAAAGATTAGCATCAGAGATGCGAAAAAATGTTTAAATATAAAATTGTAGCTTATCTAATTCTTAAGAACCTGGTTTGCAAAAATTTTTTTCTACGGCAAAAATTGAGTGAGCTATTATTGACAATTAAAACTTGTAATAACATGCAAAAACCAACTTTACCAACCCTTTCAAAGTCATCTCTTTTTGTGACTGAGGATTTTAAAAAGATTTAATATTCATAGACTTATAGATCTTGTAAAAACCTACAAAATTCTTGTTTGCCAAACTTTCTAAGATAAATAATCAAAAAGTTACGGTTAAAAAATCAATATATTTTATTGAAAAAAAAAGGAGAAAGCCTATTGGAAGCATAAAAATGTGAGTTAGCGGTGTTTTTAGTCATTGGTCTTATGATTAGTTTTTAAAAAAACTGGAGTTTTAAATTTTAATTTTAAATGCAGTGAAGTTGCCCACATTGAATATGTTGGCATGTTTTCGGGTACTTACTTCAGGTGACTCAATTAATTACGCGACTCGAGGGCATCTACACTATCTACAGTCAGCTGTTTGTTTCTTAAATTGGCGCAAAAATTGGTAAAAACGAGCAATATAGTGTGATGGATTACCCTACGTTCTCTAAATACCTCAGCATACAATCGTCGAACTTATCGACCGTTTTCATTACTTCAACCATAGACAAAATGCATGCCTGACAACGTTACATTTGAAAATTTTTTAAATTTTCATTCTTTTCGATAAGAGAAGAAAATTTTGATCAATTACTAATAATAATGCTAGTAAAAGTAATTGCATCGAAAGCAAAAAATATAACTGTCATGTAAGCAAATTATTAAGAAATAATTTGCAAAGGGAATAACAGCGACCTCTGTTAAAAGCAAAAAGAAATCTAAAGAACCAGAGAACTAAAGATTTCTTACACTACGGAACAAAATTCTGGTTACACCTAAATCAGAGTCTTCCACAATTTACAAGACATGCAGACGATAAATGGAAAGACATGGGGAATCTACAATATGCATTCCACGGCTCGACTATTTATCTAGGACAAATTCCAACGAATTTTGATTCCTAGTACTCAATTTGTGAGTAAACGAAGGTAATGAAAGACAGTCAAAGACTTAATTTCATTTCACAGACCACCACCATCTGTTTATATACATTTCATCCTTTTGGAATTCTCAGAACAGCCAGTGGTGTGCTCTGAACAGAAACCAAATCTAAAATGTAACCAAATTATTTTTTAATAATTTCGTATACCGGGTGGTGAATTGGAAAACGGGCCATAGGAAACTCAATGTAAAATTCTTAAACTGTTGAATTCCTGCTTCCCTAATTATTTTACTTCAAAAGACATTGGAAACTCAAAAATGAATAACCATTTTCAATGAAACTATTTTCACATTAGAAACTATTTGAAGATGATTGAAATCTGTATTGAAAACAACAAATTCCAAAATTTTGTAAGAATGTAATACATTTTTCAGATTTTCAGCCCAAAATTAGGCCACACACAGTGCAATAATGTGTCACAATGAAGTTATTATTTTCATATTTTTAAATTACCCTAAAATAAGATACCCTCAGTTGCGGAGAAAGTATTAATAATAAAGATTTTTATTCAGTCAATGGTGTGAGCGCTGTCAGTTAAATAGTAACGTGTGGCCTAACTTTTACACACATACCTACTACGGTGGCAAATGTATTATATTTTTCAAAATTTTGGAATGCCTTTAAATCGTAGAATAATTTTAACTTTTGATTTTAATACAGATTTCAATTCTCTACAAATATTCTCTCATGACTTTTGATGTAAAATAATTAGGCAAGCAGGAATTCAACAGTTTAGAATTTTACATTGAGTTTCATATGGCCCGTTTTACGATTCACCACCCGGTATACGTTTTTACATACAGTTTTAACTTTACATTTAACAGTTGGACATTTAACAGTTGCATTGTGTATTTCTTACTATTGAGTAAAAAAAGCGTTTTAACCTATATATCCTTGACTTTTAATTTTACTATTTAGTCCATTCTTTCACGGTTTTTGCTCTAAATTTTAAAGAACCACTTGGATTAACATGAAATTTGGCATACGCATAGCTTACATGTCAAAGAAAAAAAGTGATATTGTGCCGATGTGTGCTTTTGCCCTGGGGGTGACTTTCACCCCCTTTGGGGGTGAAAAAATATAAGTCTAAAATAAGTCCGGAAATGGATAAACTGACTAATTTTAAGTAACTTTTGTTCTATAGAGCTTTTTCGCCAAGTCAACACTTTTCGAGTTATTTGAGAGTGAATAAGATCATTTTTCAACAAAATAACTACATTTTTAGACGGTTTTTCGCAAATAACTCAAAAGTAAGTATTTTGTCGAAAAAATTGTTTTTAGCAAAAATATAGCCTGTAAAAAATCAAAAAAATGGAGTACACGTTAGGTCTCTGGACCTCGTAAAACCAGAGTTATAGCCAATGAAATATAGATTCATATTCACCAAATTTCAAATAGAATATTTCGAAGTGAAATATCCAAAAAATTAAGCACTTTTTGGGAAAAACCCATTATAACTTTTTTAAAGTGTTTAAAAAAAACTTTATTTATGTTTTTTAAAAGTTTGTAGCATTAAATTTAAGCAAGTTACGCTTAAAATAAAGTTGCTTTTGTTTTGGCAAAAAAAATCGGGAAGACCGCCCCCTAATTAGCAACTTATATGAAATTAATCGTTACCGCTCCACAAATTATTTTACTTATGTTGTGTTTATATGATCTGTAAGTTTCATCGATTCAAAGTGCTTATTTTGAAAAAAATTTGGTTTTAAAGTAAAATTTTTAAAAACTTTAATTTTGAAAAATATGCTTTTTTTCAAAATAACTTAAAAATTGTTAGAGATACCAAAAATCTGGAAAAACAAAAAAAGTCGGCATTGCTTTTCTGAATATCATGTATTTTTTTGTTTTTCTGTTAGACAAAAATTGATTGAGATTTGGTGTTTCTAAATTTGCATACATTTGTGATCAGTGACTGGTTCAATCCCTTTTAACAACAGCCCTTTTAAAAATAAGGACTTTGAACCGATAAAACTTACAGATCATATAAACAATACATACACGAGTCAAGAAACTTGTGAAGTCGTAACGATTAAGTTTATTTGAGATACTAATTAGGTGGTGATTTTCCCGATTTGTTTTCCAAAAAAAAAATAGGACTAACTTTATTTTGAGCGTAACGTGTTTACTTTTGATGCTAGAAATTTTTTTTATAAAACAAAAATGAAGATTTTTTTAAACACTTTAAATAAGTTGTAATGAGTTTTCCCCGAAATGTGCTTCATTTTTGATTATTTCACGTTAAAGTATTCCATTTGGAATTTGACGAATATGAACCTATTTTTAATTAGCTATAACTCTGCTTCTACTAGGTATAGAAACGTGATATATACACCATTTGTTTTTAATTTTTTACAGGCTATATTTTTGTTCTGAATGTTTTTTCGACAAAATACGTACTATTTGAGTTACATATTTGCAGAAAACCGTCTAAAAGCGTGGTTATTTTGTTGAAAAAATGAACATATTCACTGGTAAATAACTCGGAAATGTATTGACTTAGTGAAAAAACTCTATAGAACGAAAGTTACTTAAAATTAGTCAATTTATCAAATTCCGGACTAACTTTGGACGAATACTTTTTCACCCCCAAGAGGGGGTGAAAAGCACCCCCGGGGCAAAAGCACATATCGGCGCAATATCACTTTTTTATTTGACGACTTGTTAGCTAGGTGTATGCCAAATTTCATGTCAATCCAAGCGGTTTAAGAACGTACTAATTGTTCTGAAGCTTCTTTCTTGTGGCGTCTTAATGCAATTCACTACTTTTGCTGGAAATAAACCATAATTTTACTTATTAACGTTTAGATTTAAACTTCGGAAATCGTTCTCAAAATACAAAACATTAATAAATAATATGCGAAGTAGAAATCGAAACGTCAAATAAACTTAATTTTAAAGTAAAATTGTGGCTTATTCCCAACAAAAATAGTAAATTTAATTAAACCATTAGCATTTTTGTCCATTAATGTCTATTATAGAATTTATATTTGTATAATTGAAATTTTTTACTCTTTGTTCTGCCAACAAAAAAATATTGAGATAGAATCAGCCTAGCTGATTGCCATAACTCTTTGTAGACATTAACTTACATGAGTTTTGTAGATATGTACAATATTTCATAATATTAATTTCGACATGCCGTGTCTACTTGAAAACAAATTTTACCTCATTATTTAAACTTAAATAAGCATTACAGTTTATGGCGTTTTATTATGTTTTGTTTTGTAAAATTTTTATTATATTCGGGCAAATATTCAAATATTGTTTAATCGCACATTTTAGAAAAACATTTACAGTCTCTGTGTAATAAGAAAATATTAAATATGTATAAATTTTATACAGGGTGGTCCGTAAGTCATTATACAAAAAGAAACAGTAGATTTTACACTCTAAAATATTACGATTTAACCCAACTTACTTTAATAAAATGTTGATATTAAGAAGGATAGAGGATGGTAAAGTTGAAATTTAAAATTTAATTTTTCGTCATAACTTTCATGTTTATGCAGATTTATTTACAAAAATTTATAAGTAGAGGTTTTGAGTATGAGGAATTATAGTTTAATGCATAATTTTGATGTATCTCATAGAGGACGCCACATATGCCACATATTTGCTTCGAGTTAACACTATTTTTCTGATAAAATATTAAAGATACGATATTTCAATAAAAAAAGGTATACTTGTTAATAGCTTCAAAACTGAACAGTTTTCGAGATAATCGCATTTTACAAATCAGCTGCATAACTCTGTTTAACGCAATTATTCCAGGCGATGAAGGAAAAGTAGAAAAAAACATCAATGCTTATAAATTTTGGTATGGAATACCTTCAACTAAAGTTAATAGTTTCCAAAACATTAAAGAAAAAATAGTATACGCTATTATTTTTTTACATACATCATTAAGATAATTAATAATCTGTTATTGGATTTGACATCAAACATTTTACATTTCATATTAAGAGGAAATTAACATTTTGACGCCTGTCAAAGTTTTCAATGTATTTTAAATGTATAATTTTTTTTGAATCCTGAGAAAACTAATAAATATTTTTTGAAAAATTTAAACGCAGAATGAAAGATTACTTTATTACCGAGGGCCGAAAGTCCCTTAGAATGAATAAAAAGTTTCTTTTGAATGAGATATTTGAAATTAAAAATCACACTACATTTTCTCTTAGTTTTTAACCCCTGTAACTTATTAAAATAAACATTATAGAAGTTTTCAGGGACTTTCGGCCCTCGGTAAGAACGTAACCTTTCATTATGCGTTTAAATTTTTCAAAAATACTTATTAGTTTTCTCAGGCTTCGAAAAAAATGAATCCCCATTTAAATACCATTGCAGCCGAAAATACGTACCCATCCCCTTAAATTAAAGTCATAATAATATCATATTTTATTTTCAATTGAAATTAAGAAATAGTTTAACCGAATACCATAAAACTTTTTATCAAAGTAAGTGTTCGATATGTCCACCATTTTCTTCAATGCATTTATCAATGCGTTCCATAAAAGATCGTCTCATATTAAATAGCATCATTGGTTGAAAAGAAACAGCTGCAGCATTTATTTCTTCCCAAAGTTGGTTGCGAGTGTTTATGACATTCTTGTAGACATGTTGTTTCATTGCTCCCCATACACCAAAATCGAGCGGATTAAATTCTGGGCTACGTAGTTGCCAAGGAAAATGACTACCACAACCAATCCAGCGTCCAGGAAAGTTGTTATCTAGGTATGTTCTCACTGCTCTCGTATAATGTGGTGGTGCACCATCTTGCGTGAACCACATATTTGCCTTAAGTTTAATGGCAAATCTTCAAGCAAATCAATAAAATCATTTTGTAAAAAATGCAAATAGTATCACGACTATCACCATTCAAATTACGAGGTAACTCGCATGGCGAGCCTAAAAAATAATTTCCAATGATTCCACACCATACGTTTATTTTGAATTCATGATGAAAATGCCTTTCTCTTTTAACATGAGGATTTTCAATATCCCAGGAATGATTGTTCCTTAAATTAAAAACCCCACGCGGCGTGTGAATGTAGCTTCAACCGTAAATAATATTCTATCGACGAAGGAGTGGTCAAGATTTTGCCTGTTTCGGATATCATTTGCAAATCTGCATTATAGATTTTGCAGCTTTTATCTTTTTGCAAATCTTTTAAGCTGCTGAAAAGACAATCTAAATTAAGACTGTACATGTCAATTATTCGCCCAGTTGTTACATATGGGAGTGAAACATAGACTCTACATCAGCGAGAAATAAATAAATTGCTGATATTTGAAAGGAAAGTCCTCAGAATGATATTTGGTCCTCAAAGAGATGAATTGACAGGAGAGTGGAGAAGGCGCCGCAATGCTGAATTGGTGACTCTATATGGTACTGAAAACATCGTCAGACATATAAAAGCTAATCGGATAAGATGGGCAGGTCATGTAGTAAGATCAGAGAAAGACAGAGTGCTAAAGACAGTGTTCTTCGAGAGACCAGACGGTAGAAGATCAGTGGGCCGTCCCAGAAAAAGATGGAAGGATGATGTTGAAACCGATCTATCTAGGATTGGGGTACAACAATGGCAAATCGAAGCGCAAGATCGCAGACGATGGAGGGCCATAGTGGATGAGGCGAAGACTCACCCCGAGTTGTAAAGCCAGTCAAGAAGAAGAAGAATTATAGATTTTGTACAGGTGTAAAGTGGTAAGGGTGAAAATGCTCGCGGTGTAGGATTTTTAAAATTGAAGTTTTGCTGGTTCCTAACGCTGAAGATAAACGTCGTGTACTTACTTGAGAATCATCGTCAACGCGAACCATTACTTATCTTCTTGATCAGGCGTAATAATTTTCGGTCGGCCTAAACTGTCACGTTTAGGACGAAATGAACCACGTTCGCCTAAGTTCCGAAATAGATGTTGAAATGTTTGGTGATTAGGTTGCAGCCTGTCTGAATATCGTCTTAAATATTCCCTTTTCGCTGCACGCCCGTTAAAATATTGCTGACAATAAATAGCAATCATATCTCTCATATCGATATTTAAAAAATTATTATGCCTCGGCATTTTCTGCTTTTGTTTAATAAACCAAAATTAACTAAATATTACAAAAGTCACTCATTTATTGACACAATACTTATTTGAAGTTGTCAACATCATTAGTGACATTAGCCTACTATGGTAATGAAAAAATACTTATTTTAAGTTGCCAAAATCATTCGTGATATCAGCAAATATTTTATACACATAGATTTGGCCAACTCCGAAAAATAGCGTAACGCGGAGCAGTTCGGGTCGGTGGTCTATCTATCTCTCTCTACTGGCGCTTAGCTGTCTCTCTCTAGCATATTATGATGGCTGCCGCCTCTGTGTAACTGTCGTTCCATTACTCCCACCTCTTGGTAGATACGCTCACACTCGCACGACAGACAAAGATAGGTAGACCACCGTACTTGATATCGACGTTAAACCCCGATGCATTGTTTAGCATATCCCTAGCCAGATCTATTCTTGACATATTTCTGGATATCAGCCTATACTATGTTAAAATTTGCCGTAATGAATTAAATAAGAATGGAGTTGTCTAATGATGACATCCAAACTGGCTCTAAATGAAGCATTTATCAGGTATTCAGTGCTTTAACGCACAAATATCACAACTAAGAATTATTATGTAGCTGATTCCAATAACAGATTATTAATATTAGCTTAATGATGTACGTAAAAAAATAATAGCGTATACTATTTTTCTTTAATGTTGTGGAAACTATCAACTTTAGTTGAAGGTATTCCATACCAAAATTTATAAGTATTGATGTTTTTTTCTATTTTTCCTTCGTTTCCTGGAATAATTGCGTTAAACAGAGTTATGCAGCTGATTTGTAAAATGCGATTATCTCGAAAACTGTTCAGTTTTGAAGCTATTAACAAGTATACCTTTTTTTTGTTGAAATATCGTATCTTTAATATTTTATCAGAAAAATAGTGTTAACTCGAAGAGCAAAAAAGTTAAGCGCAAATTTATGTCAAATATATGTGGCATATGTGGCATCCTCTAAGAGATACATCAAAATTATGCATCAAATTATAATTCCTCATATAGTCCTGTCGCCAGGCGGGGTACAACGGCCTCCTTTATTCAGATGGACTTACCCAAGTTTTTTTCATATATTTTGACTTGTAGAATACGAATTTTTTGGGTAACAGTTGATCCGGATGTCGATAAGATTGTTATTGACCAAGAACTTGAGGAATTATATAACAGAGATAAGTAAAAAATGTTCTAACAAGTTTTCCCGTAGGATGCTCAGTTTTCGAGAGAAACGCGGTTGAACTTTCAAAAAATCGAAAAACTGCAATTTTTAAACCCGAATAACTTTTGATTAAAAAATAAAATAGCAATTCTGCTTAGCGCCTTTGAAAGTTCAAGTCAAATTATATTGGTTTTGATTATTTGCATTGCTAAAAATTTATTGTGTTATTGTTAAACAAAGCTACAAACACCTAGTGCGTGAGTGATGCTTTCTATGATTTCTCATTTAAAATCGAACGAGTAGGTAGAATAGGTACTAGTGCAATCGAGGCTATTTCTACGTAGCATGCGTTAAAACGCATGTAAAGGCACGGGAAACACCATGTGTTTATAGCTTTGTTAAACAATAAAAAAATAAATTTTTAGCAATGCAAATAATTAAAACCGATATAATTTGACTTAAACTTTCAAATGCGGTAAGCAGACTGGCTATTTTATTTTTTAATCAAAAGTTATTCGGGTTCAAAAATTGCAATTTTTCGATTTTTTGAAAGTTCAACCGCGGTTATCTCGAAAACTAGCCATCCTACGAAAAAAATTGTAGAAACATGTTTTGCTTAGAATGACCCAAAAAATACCAAAAAATGTTTTGTTTTGCGAGATATCGCGGTTATGTAATTCCTCAAGTTCTTGGTCAATAACAATCTTATCGACATCCGGATCAACTGTTACCCAAAAAATTCGTATTCTACGGGTCAAAATACATGAAAAAAACTTGGGTAAGTCCATCTGAATAAAGGAGGCCGTTGTACCCCCCTGGCGACAGGACTAATACTCATTATCTCTACTTATAAATTTTTGTAAATAAATCTCCATAAACATGAAAGTTATGGCGAAAAATTAAATATTAAATTTCAACTTTACCACCCTGTACCTTTCTTAATATCAACATTTTATTAAAGTAAGTTGGATTAAATCGTAATATTTTAGAGTGTAGAATCTGCTGTTTCTTTTTGTACAATTACTTAATTTATTTGTATACCCTGTATACAAAAAAAAAATTTAACGAATTACCACAATTATTTTATTTTAAATTTTATATACGAATATTTAAAGTTAAGAGTAAAGGCGCTACGTTTATCCCTACTTTTTCTGTCTTTGCACGGCAAATTACGTGTATAGTCGGTTCGCTAAACAAAGTACACACATATTCTTTTTTATTATATTTTGACTACAAAAATTGGTAAAACGAATAATTCTAATAGACCAGGGCGGATCTGTAAAAATATTAGTACATTTGGACGTTGAGAGGTGACTCAAATTTTTTTGCAGAAATTGCTTGAAAATAACTCAAATAATATTTGAGTTATCCTTCCTCTCAAAAATGGTTTAAATAATCAAAATGACAAAAAAGGAAGGAAAAATTAGATTTTTTTCTTCGTTTTTTGATTATAACTTTAAAAGTATTCATTTACGAGAAAAGTTGTACTGACATAAAAGTTGCGTAATTTAATTTCCTACAATATAAAATTGGTTAAGAATTTAAAAAATAGTCACCCTTGTTGCAAAATAGCAATAATTGCGAAAAAAACATACAAAAACAAGTATTCGCATTTTACGTTTTTCAGCCATTTATGCTACACTTAGGACCTTCATATTTCACTTAGAAATACTTTATGATACAGTAAAACAATACTGTAAATTTCATTAAGATCAGTTGAATAGATTTTGCAAAATAAATTTTGCAATCCAGCTTTCGCATAAAAAATTCATTTTTTCAAAATGTTACAGGACTAAAAATAAAGCAGATATCACGTTGAAATTTTTTGTGTATAGAAGTTTACTGTACCTTTCATTTGCAATTTTGCAAAATTAAAATCAATTAACTACCACGGCGTCAGGAATTTTTCTAAATAAACATTAATTATTGGTGCTACGCGCAGGACAGCGGATAGTTTGCTCTTATTGGGCATTCCAATGACCTTTGATAATGATTGATACATTTTAATTTTTATTACATTTCGATATAAATAAATAAATTTGTTTATTGCAAAATAAAAACACATACTCTATCCTCTGAAATAACACTTTTATTAGCAAAAACTTTATTGTTAATATATTTTAACTTATACTCTGGGCTAATTAGCAAAATTCATGGAAAAGTTATTTACCAGCAATTTTATTGCTGGAGTCGAATTATAAGATCCTATATATTAATAATATAGGTATGCAAAGTCCGCAGATAGTGTGCTACTTTTTTAATAAACAAAATGGCGCCGAAAAATCGTATTTTTTTCAATTATTGCTCTATAACTTTGAAGATTTTAACTTTACAACTAAAACACCTTAATAAAAATTCACCGCAATTAAATTCTGCATAGAGATATGTTTTTCACGATTTTTTTTGCTCCGACAAAAATTTTCCTCGGAAAATGCGGATTTTCCTAACAAAAACTCTAATTTTCAAATAAAGTTTTAGGTAAGTAATTACTAATCAATAATTAAATAACTTAGTGACATCAAAGCTTTCTTGGTATATATTGTAATTCCAGAAGCCGGTGAAAATTAAACGAATATTTTAGCAACAATTCAATTGTTAATTAACAAATTACGATCGCAATAACAACCAAAATAATCATGATACATTGATCAAACTTATAAAGATTATAAAGATGAGATGCTTATTTAATATTTTATCGACAAAATATAAATTTTTCTTTTTTTTGCATAATCTTTAAATTTTGAAAAAAAAATAGTTATAATACGCTGGTCCAATAAGTAAAGTACAAAGAAAGGTTATTTACCAGCAATTTTATTGCTGGAATCGAATTATAAGATCCTATATATTATTAATATAGGTATGCAAAGTCCGCATATAGTGTGCTACTTTTTGTATAAACAAAATGGCGCCGACAAATCGTATTTTTTTCAATTATTGCTCTATAACTCCGAAGATTTTAACTTTACACCAAAAACACTCAAATAAAAATTCACCACAATTTAATTCTGCATAGAGGCATGTTTTTCCCGATTTGCTCCGACGAAAATTTTCCTCGGAAAATGTGGGTTTTCCCAACAAAATCTCGAATTTTCAAATAAATTTTTTGGGCCAGTAATTATTTATCAATAATTATATAGCTTGGTCAAATAAAAGCTTTCTTGTTATAGATTATAAATTCAGAAGCCGGTAAAAATGAAACGAATATTTTAGCAACAATTCAATTGTTAATTAACAATTTACAGTCGCAATAACAACCAAAATAATCATGAGACATTGATCAAACTTAGAAAGATTATAAAGGTGTGAGGCCTATTTAATATTTTGTCGACAAAATGTAAATTTTTCATTTTTTTGCATAATCTTTAAATGTTTAAAAAAAATTGTTATAAACAAATTAACATTTCTCAGAAATTGTTTATTATATTTTAATTTAAAAAAATACTTAAAATGCGTATTTCGCAGGTCTTGAAAATGAATGCTTTAAAAAAATTTTCCAACCATTTGCAAAAAAGTTATGAAGCAGCAAAGTAAATATACGAAATCTCCGTTGTTTATAATTTGTTTTAATTGTTTCAAAGCTTAAAAGTGAGTCTATGGTACAACCTAATTACTCACAAAGAATGTCAAAAATTAGTGCAATGGTTATATTTTAATCAAAGATTAAAAATACTTTTTTTTGTAATTTTTAGCGCAAACGTAGGCCTGATACAGAGTCGGAGCTAAAATGTTCACTCGAAGCGACTGACACGCAGCATGCATTATTTATTAAAAGTGTACATCACGCGGCTGGTCGTCGCTCAGAGTGAAAATTTTAGCTACAGTACTGTGTTACTCTACTTTCGCGCGTGTAAATTACAAAAAAATATATTTATAATCTTTAATTAATATATAACCATTAAACTGAGAATCGATATTTTTTTGTAAATAATTAGCTTGTACTTTAAACTCACTTATACGCTTTGAAATAATTAAAAATATATATATATATATATATATATATATATATATATATATATATATATATATATATATAAACACAGTAGTAATCGTATGTTTATTTTGCTGTTTCATAACTTTTTTACAAATGGTTGCAAAAAAGTTTTAAAGCATTCATTTTAAAGATATTTAAAATGCGCATTTTAGCTATTTTTTAAAATTATAATATAATAAAAACTTTCTGAGAAACGTTAATTTGTTTATAACTATTTTTTTTAAACACTTAAAGATTATGCAAAAAAATAAAAAATTCATATTTTGTCGACAAAATATTAAATAGACATCTCATCTTTATAAGATTTCAAAGCTTGATCAGTGTATCATAATTATTTTGGTTATTATTGCGACCGCAAATTATTAATTAACAATTGAATTGTTGCTAAAATATTCGTTTAATTTTCATCAGCTTCTGGAACTATAATCTAAACCAAAAAGGCTTTTAAGTCACCAAATTATTTAATTATTGGTAGATAATTACTTATCTAAAACTTTATTTGAAAATTAAAGATTTTGTTGGGAAAACCCGCATTTTCCGAGGAAAATTTTCGTCGGAGCAGATCGGGAAAAACGCGTCTCTATGCAAAATTTAATCACGGTGAATTTTTATTTGAGTATTTTTGTTGTAAAGTTAAAATCTTCGGAGTTATAGAGCAATAATTGAAAAGAACACGATTTTCGTGCGCCATTTTGTTTATAAAAAAGTAGCACACTATCTGAGGACTTTGCATACCTATATTATTGATATATAGGACCTTATAATTCGATTCCAGCAATAAAATTGCTGGTAAATAACTTTTCCCAAAAATGGCCTATTCTCCGGTAATCAGCCCAGACTATTAGAGAATAAAAGTTTATTATTTTTAAACATATGCAATTGTTTAAACAATATTTCACAAACAATAATAAAATTAGTTTGATTTTTGTGGAATTAAAATATTAAAATACAACAAAATATAGAGTAAGAAAATAATATATTAGATAAAGATTGGAAGAAATTTTGGTGGAAATCAACTTGTGTGAATGGAACACCGCTGTCCTCCGCGTAGCACCAAAAATTAATGTTTATTTAAAAAATTTCCTAGCGCCGTGGTAATTAATCGATTTAAATTTTGCAAATTGCAAATGAAAGGCACAGTACACTTCTATAAGCAAAAAAAAATTCAACTTGCTATCTGCTTTATTTTCAGTCCTGTAACATTTTGAAAAAATGAATTTTTTTTGCGAAAGCTGGATTGCAAAATTTATTTATTAAAATCTATTGAACCGATCTTAATGAAATTTACAGTATTATTTTACTGTATCATAAAGTTTTTTCTGGGTGAAGTATGAAGGTCCTACGTATAGCATGAATGGTTGAAAAACGTAAAATGCGAATACTTGTTTTTGTATGTTTTTTTCGCAATTATTGCTATTTTGCAACAAGGGTGACTATTTTCTAAATTTTTTACCAATTCTATATTGTAGAAAATTTAATTACGCAACTTTTATGTCAGTAAAACTTTTCTCGGAAATGAAAACTTTTAAAGTTATAATCAAAAAACGACGAAAAAAGTCGAATTTTTCCTTCATTTTTTGACATTTTGATTATTTAAACAATGTTCCGGACCTTTTTGAGAGGGAGGATAATTCAAATATTATTATTTGATTTATTTTCGAGCAATTTCTGCAAAAAAATTTGAGTCACCTCTCAACGTCCATCTCAAAACAGATGCGCCCTGGACTATAAGCATAAAATGTTCTATACATTTTTTTGATAAAATTAATAGTTCTCGATTGATTCGCTATCGAAAGTGTTAGTTTTATATCAAAAAAATCAATGTTTTTAATCAGTTTTCTACTATTAACTCAAAAATTATTCGTCCTATCAAAACAACTCTAATTAACAAAAATGTACCTTTTGAAAAAATAAACGAAATGGTTTTTTTTATTTCCTTTTAGACTAATAGTCACCGAGCTATACTTTATTATAGGTTAGCTCTTCTTCGACAAATGCTAAATTTTGTAGTTTTCAAGTCAAAAGACGGGAAAACTATGCATTTTTCGAGAATAACTTGTAGAAACTATTTTAAAGTCTTTAAAAAGATTTATCTTTAAAAAAGTCTCTATCACAAAAACTGAGAGACTTGAAAAGAAAGTGAAGACTTGAAAAACTATTGTTTTCAGCGAGAAAGTGAGCGAAAAGAACCCCATAATTACCACCCTAATTAAAATTAGTCATTGGTTTTATGCAGTCTTCACTATTTAGGTATTATTAATAGATTGTAGAATTTCGACAGGCTTAGAATGATTAGTTTTTAAAAAAATTGAGTTAGAAGTGAATAACGAATTTTGGTGATTTGGTAAAAAATGCCTTTTTCCTCAGAATAGAAAGATTAGCATAAGAGATACGAGAAAATGTTTATATGTGAAATTGAAGCTTTTTTTCTTCCCAAGAAGCTGGATGCAAAAACTACCTTTACCAACCCTTTCAAAGTAACCCCTTTTTTAAAAGGATTTAATATTAATAGCCTTACAGATCTGGTAAAAACCTACAAAATGCTTTTTTACCAAACTTTTTAAGCTAAAAAATTAAAAAGTTACGGTTAAAAAACCAATTTTTTTTTGTATTGTTTTCTTGTATGGTGTACGTTATAAATTTATATACACGCATACATTGATTCATACTTTAGTCATGGAACCATAGAACACATACGAATACGTATATATACATGTTTGTGTATGCGTGCATCCGTAAATTCTAGGGGGGACGAATCTACTCTCGCAACGCCAGGTGAAAATTGAAACATTTTTGATGTGTTCATTTTTGTAAGTGGGTATCTTTTTCATATTGGAGGTGCTCGCCAGTATTTTTTAAATATCTTTGTGTATATTTTTTTACAAATCATTAAATATAAGTATGTAATGTACTATTATTTATTTATACCCCAGGCTGTGGGTGAAAAAACGTGATATAATTCAGGAATTTTTGAAACCTATCAGGTGTTGTAAAGAACGATGCCAGGAATAACTTCTACTAAAATGTGACCAAAAATATTGTGAGCTTTTTTTTATTGCGATTTTCATTTGTTACATTTGAAATTTTTAAAGATTTTTAATTTTGTAGCTTAGGATATTGATTTTAGAGAAAAACTTGTTAATAGAAAGTTGTAGTAAACTAAAATACCTACAATTTGAGCTATGGTAAGTTTAATCTAGTTTATTGGTTATTGCATAACAGCATGCGAAAAGTCCAAAATGGCCGTTTTTTACAATTGCGTTATTTATTGTACAAATTATTTTTTTTTTTTATTTTTTAAAGCTTTAAAATGAAGATCTTTCATTTCGAAACATAAAAAAAATTGTAAGACCGGATTAACGAATTTGTTGCTTAGATATTATAAATTGTTTATCCCAAGAGGTCAAATGTCGAAGGCTTTAACTTTTTGAAAAAAAAAATCGTAGAGTGTTGGTGAAACTTCCAGTCTCCTTCTAAAGAGTTATATTTCATATTTTGATGTAAATAAATGCGTAAAACATTTTTAAACCTCTAATTTTTGGGTTTGAAAATAAGGGGGCAAATTTCGTTATAAACATTTAGAGCAGAAGCAGCTCTGTTCATCCTATGAGCTTTTAACTTACAGATTATTGTTTCTAAAGACGAAACGAAGAATTATAAAAAAAATAAAAAATTTCTACGACCAACTGAAGCCGAGCTAAATGTTGGGTTTGAAAATAAGGGGGCAAATTTCGTTATAAACATTTTTAGAGATGAAGCGGCCCTGTACATCCTATGACTTATAAAAAATAAAAAAAATTTATAACCAACTGAAGCCGAGATAATTGTTTCTTTTTTCTTAAATCGTAGTGCCTTTATTTATAACAATTAAGAAATTATTTTAGAGTCATTGACTAAAGAAATACTTATATTATCTTAAAATAAAAATTATTATAAAATATAGTTACATTTAATTATTAAAAATTATTTTTAAAATCGGTGCTTTTGTGAGTGGCCGAATTTTGCAAATCGCCCGGCTCGCTTCAGATCCATGCACTCGGAAAATTTTTACGTAACTTCTATTAAATTTTGACCGAAAACAATTTGATAATATTATCATTATAATATACAGTCTATTTACCACTGTATTTGTGTTTCTTGAAGTTTCTTGATAAACTTTTATGTGTGAAATCTCATTTCTGAAGAAATAATATTACAAAAATGGTACATATATAAAATTGAAAATATATAACTATATTTTTAATTTTCTCATTGTTATATAAATATAATAATAATAATGTTACTTCTTAATATACAATATAAAACTTTTTCTTCTTGTAGTGACTATCCGTTTTGGATGTTGGCGACCATCATGGCAATTTGGCAAACCCCATTTGGAAATTGAGAACCAGGAAGGCGAAGGATTACCTTGCTAAAAAATTTACGTACGTCGTTCAACACAACAACTACAAATCATTTTAGAGCAGCTGTACCGACTTAGTGTGCAAGTACAGATTGCCACGATGGTCGCCAACATCCAAAACGGATAGTCACTACAAGAAGAAAAAGTTTTATATTGTAAAAATATTAAGAAGTAACATTATTATTATATTTATATAACAATGAAAAAATTAAAAATATAGTTATATATTTTCAATTTTATATATGTATCATTTTTGTAATATTATTTCTTCAGAAATGAGATTTCACACACAAAAGTTTATCAAGAAAAACAAATACAGTGGTAAATAGACTGTATATTATAATGGTAATATTATTAAATTGTTTTCGGTCAAAATTTAATAGAAGTTACGTAAAAATTTTCCGAGTGCGCCAATTTGAAGCGGGCCGGGCGATTTGCAAAATTCGGCCGCTCACAAAAGCACCGATTTTAAAAATAATTTTTAATAATTAAATGTAACTATATTTTAAAATAATTTTTATTTTAAGATAATATAAGTATTTCTTTAGTCAATGACTGTAAAATAATTTCTTAATTGTTATAAATAAAGGCACTACGATTTAAGAAAAAAGAAACAATTATCTCGGCTTCTGTTGGTTATAGAAAAGTTTTATTTTTTTATAAATCTTCGTTTCGTGTTCAGCAACAATAATGTGTAAGTTAGAAACTCATAGGATGTACAGGGCCGCTTCAGCTCTAAATGTTTATAACGAAATTTGCCCCCTTATTTCCAAACCCAACATTTAGCTCGGCTTCAGTTGTTCGTAGAAATTTTTTATTGAAGTTATACTTCTTTACCGGCGATAGAGGGTGAATTTTTATATGTTAAAACCTATCAGCCCGACGCGTGCGCATTATAACTTTGTTCTGATTGGATGTTCAAATGACATGTCAAAAATTATTCCAAATGGCGGCTGTGGCACAGCTGTACACTAGGTTCGCTTTCAAGATGCAGTAGAAATATAAATAAACAAACCAAGACACGTTAAATGCCACTAGGAGCACAACCGGATCATAATTTACAATGTATATACATTGTACATTCCAAATCATGATTTCCAAAGTTTATACATTGTAAATTATGATTCGGAAGTGCTCCTAGTAGCATTTAACGTGTCTTGGTTTGTTTATTTTCTACTGCATCTTGAAAGCGAACCTAGTGTAGTTTGATTATTTATGGTTGTTGCGTTTTGAAATTTGTGTGAAAAGAAACAAAGTTAGTTAATAGTTATACTGCCTTTTTAAATAGTTTTCATATACCTATATTTTTGGACTTTTGGACTATTTTGGACAAGGAAAACTCATTCTAATTTGGTAAGTAGTTTTTATTATAATCATATTGTAATTAAACATTTGGATTAGGTTGGAATACATACATTTATTTTCTCAAGAATGGGGATTTTAGAGAGAAATCCCAAATTAGGTCCGATTTTTATTTTTAAATTATGATATTTTGGCGTAGATTTATTTATCTAGTAGGTATGTAATGCTTTGATTTACATACATACTTAATTTGATTACCAACAAAAGTTCTACCAATTTTCATCTAATATATTGTTTTCTTACTGTTTTGTTATTTAATATTTTCTTCCACAAGATTTAAACTACATAATTTAATTACATATATATTTAAAACAACTGTCAAACAGTAAAACGTTCAGTTATCCTATTTTTCCACATGAGAAATAATGTGGGATTGGACGAGTGAGTCTAGGCTTCGATTACGAATCAAAGCGGCATGAAGTTCACGGGTTCGATTCCCGATGCAAGTTTTTATTTTTTTTTTATTTTTTTTACATTTTATGATTGTAAGTAAATATTTATTATATAATTTTTTTTTTCAGAGAATGCGTATTTAAAATTTTTGCCAACAATTATCGTTCAGAAATAATTTTTTCTTTGTGGCATTTTTCAATGTGTTTGTGTGCGTTTTATTCTTTAATTTTTTAAAATTTTTGGTATTGTCTTAAAAATCACATAATATGTAGTAGAAGTATAACTTCTTACGTGCGTACAAAAGTACACACACATTCTTTTTTTTATATAATTCTTCGTTTCGTCTTCAGCAACAATAATCTGTAAGTTAAAAACTCATAGGATGTACAGGGCCGCTTCAGCTCTAAATGTTTATAACGAAATTTGCCCCCTTATTTTCAAACCCAAAAATTAGAGATTTAAAAATGTTTTACGCATTTATTTACATCAGAATATGCAAACAAAACTCTTTAGAATGAGATTGGATGTTTCACCAACTCTCTACGATTTTTTTTCAAAAAGTTATAGCCTTCGACATTTGACCTCTTGGGATAAACAATTTATAATATCTAAGCAACAAATTCGTTAATCCGGCCTTTCAATTTTTTTTATGTTTGGAATTGAAAGATCTTCATTTTAAAGCTTTAAAAAATAAAAAAAAATAATTTGTACAATAAAAAACACAATTGTAAAAACCGCCATTTTGGACCTTTCGCAGGCTGTTTTGCAATAACCAATAAACGAAATTAAACTTACCATAGCTCAAATTATAGGTTTTTTAATTTACTACAACTTTCTTTTAAAAAGTTTTTCTCTAAAATGAATATCCTAAGCTGCAAAATTAAAAATCTTTGAAAATTGCAAATTTAACAAATGAAAATCGCAATAGAAAAAAAAGCTCACAATATTTTTGGTCACATTTTAGTAGAAGGTATTCCTGGCATCGTCCTTTACAACACCTGATAGGTTTCAAAAATTCCTGAATTATATCCTGAAATCGACCTATTTTTCACCCACAGCCTGGAGTATTAATGTATTTAAGGTATTTAGGGTATCAAATCATTGAAAGATGTGGGTAGATTGGACATATCTACTTATTCAAGCACTTTGAACTAAAACAAAAAGTTACTATAAAAATTTATACCATGCCAATCAATACACTCCAGAGTATGCAAGGTTCTGAAGCTGTTTTCTTGTGCCGCATTGAGCCACAATTGTAGGTGTAATAAAAATTAAATTTCTTGATTAACTATTGTTTGACGTTTCCTTTTCCATACCGGACATCATCCTCAGTCCTCAGAAATTAAAAAGAAAATTTGGTTTGATAATACTAGGAACATTTTATAACCTGGTGAGATTTTCCCAGTTCTGAATAAGGGGTAGTTTTCACCATTAAAAAATAATTTTTAAGGTTTGAAATACTCAGAAATTATATTAGTAACATCAAACCATTATTACCTAAATCATCCGATCCCAATTTTATCCTCCTTAAGCTCTTTTTGAGCAATTTTGAGCAAATTTCAGCAATTAGGGGTAGTTTTCACCCTTAAAAATGATTTTTAAAGGGTTTAAATAGTCAATAATTATATTTAGATTATTATTAAATATTATTCAATTATATTTAGATTATTGGAAAACCAATATTTAATGCATCCGAACAAATTTCACTCTTTATAAGCTTTTTTCTGTAAAAAAATTCACTCTTTTCCATTCTGTAAAAATTGCGAGGTTTTGTCTTATTTTAAGCTTCATTTCTGTGATTAAGATAAATGGAGATATAAGAATAAAAAGACGCAAATTTGCAGAGAAAACATAGAAACACTAAATTTAGTCAATATTTAAAGACCCAAAATAATTTAATTAAAAGCACTCACCAAAAAAATTCGTTGATTACAAATCTGAAACAAAGAATACAAATTATTGAGTTAATACTTAAAATTTTAAATTAAAATTAAAAAATAAAATCAAAATGAAATATAAATGTACGGGGGTCCTTTGGGAGCTCTAATATAATTAGACCTTTTAGAGACACTTGACATAATCAATATCTGAAAATTCAGTATAGGAGGTTCTTGAATATGCCCAAGTATTCTAAAATATTTAGAGACTCTTACCACTTCCGATTATACTGGAAGTTGACCAAAATTTCCTTAATTTATGTACAGTGTGGAAGGGACTTATGGAATACTTCTGGACTCCTTGTTTTAGAAAAATTATAGAAAACGCTGAGACCCGTTAACTTTTATATTACAAATTTACTCTTTTTAAACATGAAGTTAAATTAACTAGTTTTGATGGGAAGTAAGCCACAATTTGACTAAAAAATGATTTTATTGACGTTTCGACGCCCAAATCGGGTGTCGTTGTTAAAATACAAAAAATATTAATGAATTAAACGAAAATGTTGTTGCTTAGTAAAAAAATTCTTTCTAATAATTTATTTAATCTGACTCATTTATATCGGCAATTCAGACATATTATACATTTTAAAGTAGAAGACTTTAAAATAATATTGCCAATATTTATGAGTTGTGTTCCTGGGACGACTTTATTGAAAGATAATTCATTCGATTAGATGAAATCAACCCCAACTCAAGAATATCCTAATATGTATATCTAATAAATTATAGTGATTTAATATGGAATCTCTAGCGCGAGAATTTTACTCTCACCATTGCATGTGGTTGTCTTTTTAAAGACAGATGACATGTTATGATTTTTTTGTGACGGATATTCCTGAGTTGGGGTTGATTTCATGTAATCGAATGAACTATCTTTCAACAAAGTCGTCCCAGGAACGCAACTCATAAATATTGGCAGTATCATTTTAAAGTCTTCTACTTTAAAATGTACGAGTATAATATATGTCTGAATTGCCGATATAAATGAGTCAGATTAAATAAATTATTAGAAGAGTTTTTTTACTAAGCAACAACATTTTTGTTTAATTCATTAATATTTTTTGTATTTCGACAACGACATCCGATTTGGACGTCGAAACGTTAATAAAATAATTTTTTAGTAAAATTGTGGCTTATTTCCCATCAAAACTAGTTAATTGTAAAAATGCCACAAGAAAATAGCTTCAGAACAACATAAAGTTAAATGTACAGTGTGATTCACGCAAGTCAAGCAGAGTCCATAAGCTTTATTTTTAATGAAAGACCCTATATATTTTTATATTTTTCTATTTTTAAAAGCTGCTTAACAACCTGTTTTCAACGAACTATATCATTTGAGGCCCCTAGGACACAAGGGGTGTTGTGAGTGACAATTTTTAGGAAATTGAGTTACATACGAAAATGGACTCTCAAACGCATAGAAAAATATGGTGGCTTCAAACTTTCTACATAAACTAAGAATAACATGATAAAAAATGACATGTTATTGAAAACATGCTAACTAGTATGTACCTAGATTTTTAAATTTGTCTAGAACTTTGAACAAAGTTTTCTCAAAACTTGGCGCTTACACCCTTTGTGTCCTAGGGGCCTCCCATGGGATATATTATAAATAACATAGGCCGAAATTTTGAGATTATAAAGTATGGAAACCACCTATGGAATAAAATTGTTTGTGTCCTTAGAAAATTATAAAAAACGCTAGGATATGTCAACTTTTAAATTCAAATGTATGTTTAATAAACATAAATTGAAATATACAGGCAATTCAAGCAAGTCTAACATAGTTGTGTGTCAATGAAACGCCCTGTATATCTTTATGTTTTTAGAAGCTTCTTAACAACCTCATCTCAAAAATTGTATAATGTAGGGTCTGTTATAAATAATACAAGGTGAAATTTTGAAATAATTTATTAATTTCGTCAAGACATTAAACACAAAACCACATAAATTGATACTTAGTTTAGAAAATGAATGCATTTCATTTAAAAAATAATACCCTTATTTAAAGTGTGATAAATTATTAATTTCAAAATTTTATGTGTTTAATAAACTTACGTGTATAGAAATCGGCCCACTTAAAAATTTGGTCATTTTTAATGTCTCATATTTCCTAAGCCTGTTGGCTGATTTAAGTGATTTTTTGAACATGTTATAGCCTGATTCTTTAACAATACCACTGCAATAATATTGTTGCTAAAAAAATTTTCGTTATATACCGGGTGTACCAATCAAACTGTGTTTTTTTCTCAAAGTTCGTATTACCCTGTGGAATATTCTAGCATTAATAAAATACTGAAATTAAAACCCAACTATAGCCTCAGCTGTTCTTAATATTCTGTTTTTTGATTCATTCGTTTATGTTGGATAATAAAAAAAGTTAGTTACCTTAACACTAGACATGTTCTTCATCAATACACGGTGTTTTTAATTAAGTGTGACAAATTTTAAGGGGTAATTCTGCATGAAAAAATAATGACAGTGGGCTTTATAAACTTATGTCCGCAAATGTTTCATTTCCAAGATACGGGATATTGAATTTTTTCTTACAAACTGACGATTTATTTATTGCTTTAAAACCAGTTGAGATATGCAAATGAAATTTGGTAGGTTTTAAGAGATAGTTATTGCGGATTTTTTGACATAAAATTAAGAATTTTATATTCACCATTAGCGTGCATACGGGTAATATGATCGATCATATTACACGTATGAGCGCTAATGGTGAATATTAAATGAACTTTTAAATGAAAATTAAATGAAGACTGTTTGTCTCAAGTTGATCATTTAGAATTATATCTGTACTTTTTAATTTATTAATTTTAATATATTCTAATAAAGATACCTAGAGGCCTTTATTTTGAATATGAAGAATTTGAAACTGTGCATTAAAAGAATGATTATGATCGAGAAGGTAAAGTGCGTATGTAGAAGTGTCCGTTTTTCTATTGTTGAAAGCCCTTTTGTGTTCTGCTATCCGTTTGTCAAAGATTCTGCCAGTTTGACCGATGTAAGTTTTGGACAGTCACCAGTCAGTTTGTAAACACCATTCTATTTAAATCCTTTGCAAGAAAATCATATAAAAGGAAGTTTTTAGGTGACGCTAAATAACATTTTTGAACTGCGATGCTGGTTGGGTTAAATGAAAATGTTCATGGTTTTTGGCAGATTTGTTAATGTTTTTGGTAATTATATTATTACACAATAAATATCTTTCTATTTATTCCTATCTTGTTTTTTTTTATGAAGAGCAGCAATAAATATGTAGGGTGCGCAGATGTGTAGGGTTTAGTCCTGTCGCCAACCGGGAGGTACAAATCGGCCTGCTTTATTCAGATGAACTTACCCGAGTTTTTATGTATTTTTTTTGTATTTTTTAGGTCAAAGAATACCCATGAACGAACATATAAAACAAGCTGTATTTTCCTGTCACCGTGTCACAAAGAAAATTGTCCAGTGCAAGTACATGTAACAATAATTATTACATGTACTTGCGCTGGCTAATTTTTTGTGTGACACGGTGACAGGAAAATACAGCGTGTTTTATATGTTCGTTCATGGGTATTCTTTCATTTTTCCTACTGTATCTTGTCTAGCTTACCGTCTATCAGGAAACCATTCTTAATAAATTCTAGCTCAGAATAATGAAGTTTATTTGTATGAAAATAAAATACAGGGTAAGCCAAAGAAAAGAGCCCACCTCGATATTTGGCAGTAGTTATTAAATTTTAGGAAATGCTGAAACAGGTCGATTTTTATTTTTAAATTACATAATATTATATACAGTGCCGGCAAAAAAAATCTTTACATTGCCAAATAAATCACCCAATTTGAAGACAATTTGCATGCGTTCTGTCTGCGCTTGGAGGGGAGGGTAGGGGAGGGGGATAGCGTACTTGCAACGGCAATTAACTGTAGTTTACGGACCGCTTGGCTTATTTAGGGTATTCTGCCCATTTGCACTGTGAACAGTTGGCTTTGTGCGGGAAGTCAGGGTTAAACTTCTTCTCATTTACCGCGTAAAGTTTGAGATCGTCAAATTCTAAATTGAACAGACAAATATGGGTCGAAAAAACTCACAAAATAGGAGAAGGTTTGTGCTTTAACATGACTGGAGAAAGGAGACTCTGTAATTACCGTAGCACGTGATATTAGTGTTTCAAGAGGGGCTATTTATCAACTGAAACGTTCGGCTGCTACGTTTCAGTTGATAAATAACCCCTCTTGCAGCACCAATATCACGTGCTACGGTAATTACAGAGTCTCGTTTCTCCAGCAACGTTAAAGCACGAACCTTCTCCTCTTTTGTGAGTTTCTTTCGACCCATATTTGTCAGTTCAATTTAGAATTTGACGATCTCAAACTTTACGCGGTAAATGAGAAGAAGTATAACCCTGACTTCCCGCACAAAGTCAACTGTTTACAGTGCAAATGGGCAGAATACCCTAAATAAGCCAAGCGGTCCGTAAACTACAGATAATTGCCGTCGCAAGTACACTATCCACTCTCCCCTCCCCTCCCCACCAAGTGCAGACAGAACACATGCAAATTGTCTTCAAATTTGGTAATTTATTTGGCAATGTAAAGATTTTTTTTGCCGGCACTGTACATACATATATTTCATACTAATATATATTTCATACTAGAGAATTAAACATCCTTTCAAATGAGCTACCACACGACCCCTATTACCATTTAAAAAAATCATCGATTACGTCATCACGCCCAGATAGATGACGTCACTAGTATGAAATATATATTAGTATGAAATATATGTATGTATATAATATTATGTAATTTAAAAATAAAAATCGACCTGTTTCAGCATTTCCTAAAATTTAATAACTACTGCCAAATATCGAGGTGGACTCTTTTCTTTGGCCCACCCTGTATTTTATTTTCATACAAATAAACTTCATTATTCTGAGCTAGAATTTATTAAGAATGGTTTCCTGATAGACGGTAAGCTAGACAAGATACAGTAGGAAAAATGAAAGAATACGCATGAACGAACATATAAAACACGCTGTATTTTCCTGTCACCGTGGCATACAAAAAATTGGCCAGCGCAAGTACATGTAATAATTATTATTACATGTACTTGTGCTGGGTAATTCTCTTTGTGACACGGTGACAGGAAAATACAGCGTGTTTTATATGTTCGTTCATGGGTATTCTTTCATTTCTCCTACTGTAGCATGCATTAAAACGCATGTATTGGGTACGGGAAACACTATGTATTTATAGCTTTGTTTGACAATAAAAAAATTAATTTTTAGCAATACAAATAATCAAAACCGGTATAATTTGACTTTCAAATGCGGTAAGCAGAATTGCTGTTTTATTTTTTAATCAAAAGTTATTCTAGTTCAAAAATTGCAATTTTTCGATTTTTTGAAAGTTCAACCGCGTTTATCTCGGAAAACTATGCATCCTACGAAAAAACATGTAAGAACATTTTTTGCTTAGAATGACCCAAACAATACAAAAGATGTTCTGTTTTGCGAGAAATTCAGATCAACTTTTAGCCAAAAAAATCGTCTTCTGCGGGTCAAAATCCATAAAAAAAACTTGGGTAAGTCCATCTGAATAAAGGAGGCCGTTCTAGCCCCTCTGGCGACAGGACTAATTACCCGATATGTTAAAAATGTGATCTCTTGTCGTATTTTATGAAAACTACCTGATGAGCACAATTCTGATGGAATTTATGGGTTCAGCAGACCCAAATTACCAAAAACAGTGAAAAAATTTCCAGCAGCGGATTGTGTGTTCACCAGTGCAATTGGAGTTTATAATTACCACAATCCCAAATCAGTTTTATATAAAAAACGCAAATGACTTAACAATGTATCCTCATATCGAAAATATCGATCAAATCAAGTAATTATCTATCCCTCCCGGTATGTTTCAGAACGGTTTGTTTATTTTGAATTCGAGTTGGAATCAATGCCCCACCGTCTGGCGTATATATTTAAGTCTCGATACAATGCAACGAGTAATCGAGGTAAGGTGCTTTACCTTATTATGTATGTAATTCATAAATACTAAGGTGTGTTATAATTTGTAAGTGCAATGAGGAGACAAGCTTACTTAATGTTACCTTTTGAAATGCACAGCAAGAACACGGAATGATATTATGCAGGTTTCACAATGTACATTTTAAAACAATCTGAAAAAACTCGCACCTGTTAATAATAACTAAGCATTTGGGTAGCTAACTTAGCTTAGACTTTTAAGATCGATATAATTATGAAGTTATCCAATAAAAAAAGTTAGATACAAATTGCCAAATATAAAAATGGATCGAGTTATCAAGGAATGTCAAATTCGGTCGATTTTAAATAAACCATATCGACTCTTTTTGTATTGTATTCAGGATGACGCCAGGAAACAAGTATTCAAAAGAAAAATAGGTGGAATTGGATAATTGCATTTTAAAGTGGGTAAAATGCATCTAAGAGTGCATAAGAATGTCAAAAACAGTATATTAAGGGCCAGATTTTGTTACTCGGGAAGTTCTTAGGGTCACTGAACACGAATATGTCATTGAGAACTGACTACGGGAGTGCCTGGTGCCCAGGGTCACTGCTAAGGCACGTCATATAGAATTTCGAGGGTTTTCGGCAATATATTTATGCAAACAGATTACTCGGAGGTTTTTGGGGTGGCTGAACATGAATACGCTATCAGAACAGACCGCCGGAGCAACTGGTGGCCAGTGTCACTGCTATGCCACGTAATCTTCTGGAGTTTCGAGAATGTTCGGCAATATATTGATGCAAACAGATTACTCTCGGAGGTTTTTGGGGTGGTTGAACATGAATGGGCTATCAGAACAGACCCCCGAAGCACCTGGTGCCTAGTGTCGTTGCTATGCCACGTCATCTTCTAGATTTTCGAGGGGCTTCGGCACTAAATGAATGCAAATAGAACACAAATACGCCATCAGAATCGACGCTCGAAGCACATGGTGCCTAGAGTCACTGCTAAGGCATGTTATCTTCTGGAGTTTTGAGAATTTCAGTCACAAAATTGATGCAAACAGATTAATTGGAAGGTTTTTGGGGTTGCTAAACAGAAACACGCCATCAAAACCGACCCCCCGAGCACATGGTGCTCAGGAAACTGCTAAGGCGCGTCAACTTCTAGAGTTTCGAAGGTTTTGGGACCCCAGTTGCACCGGACCCAAAAATCCTCGAGTAATGTTTGAATATTTTAGTGCTAAAAGTCCAGATGACGACCCTTAGTAGTAACCCTGTGCGCTAAGTGCTATAGTGGCCAAGTTTGATGGCGTATTCGTGTTCAGTAGCTTCAAAAACCCCCGAGTAACAAAATCTGGTCCTTGATATATTGATTTTGACATGTTTATGCACTTTTGGATGCATTTGATGTACTGTAAATGCAATTAAGCATTTCCATCCATGTTTCTATTGCAGGCTTTTTTCCGGATGACTAATGATTTATTTTTGTCTAAATGCCTTGACGGCTATGTGGTGACGGTCTATGTGACGACTTTATTGGAGGACGTTTCATCTGATTAGATCAAATCAACATAATAGTCCAAGAGGCAGAGCTGAAAAAATTCTCTGAATTTACTAAAGCTAGTTATTTCACAGTTGATTACTGTGATTGTGTAGAGAAGCATACTGCGGTCGGTCAAACGAAACGTAGAACAGGTGGTACTGACCGCTTGTCAAAGTTGCTTACCTGCGGAGGTAATTAAATCCATTTACTAAGGCTGAAAATCAGTACACATATTCTAAATTGAATATAAATAAAAGTTATTATAGTCGGTCAGCTGTATGATGGGACAGAGGCGGTTGGTCGGCCCCAATGGATGTACAGGGTTATTCACTATATTTTGACCCCTCTAAACTGCTTTATTTACAGAATTAGAGAAAAATGTAAAATACAAAACTTATTCAATTTTTAAAATATGATTTTTGACATATATATCGTGCTAGTGACGTCATCCATCTGGGCGTGATGACTTAATCGACTATTTTTTTTAATGAGAATAGGAGTCGTGTGCTAGCTCATTTGAAAGGTGATTCAATTCTCTATTCAGTAATACGACCGACTATAATAACTTTTATTTATATTCAATTTAGAATGTGTGTACTGATTTTCAACCTTAGTAAATGGATTTAATTGCCTCCGCAGGTAAGCAACTTTGACAAGCTGTCAGTACCACCTGTTCTACGTATACAAAACTGAACATTATTATGTAATAAAAATATGTGCAAGTTCCGTATTTCTATACGAGTTTTAATTTCTTCATCCGGATTTAGTGTCTCGTTTATCCAACATCCTAGATATTTAAAATGGTTAACTTTTGTTATCGGTTCATTACTGACAATTACTTGTATAGGGCCGACGTCTTGTTTACTAATAACCACAAGTAACTTCGTCTTTGTTGTATTTATGCTAAGACCGTCATTAAAGCATTTTCTAGTGGCTTGATCTATAAGGAGTTGAAGATCTTCGATATTTTCAGCAATGATGGCGGTGTGATCTGCATATCTGATACTGTTAATAGTTTCTCCCCCGATTCGAACTCTACATTGTCCTTCAAAGGATTTGTGAACTTCACGTAAATGTAATTACCAAAGAGTTAAGGTTTGATTTAAACACTGTATTTGAGTATGAAAGCGAATAAAATAACATAATATGATGTATTACTCACAAATGTTTCTTTTATATATCGACAGTTCAAACGTAAAAGGTTGTAACCCACAAATCAACTTTTTTCAGGAAGTAGAAAAAAAGATCAATTTAAGTAATTTGATGAGGAATTAACCTAATATTTTTTTCGTTAATTTTTACATCAATAGTTGATCTATAAATTAATGAAAAAAATATTGGGTTAATTCGTCATAAAATTGCTTAATTGGGTCGTTTTTTCTCCACTTCCTGAAAAAAATTGATTTGTGGGTTACAACCTTTTATCTTTCAACCGTCAATATTATTCATAAGTTATTTTAGAAATAATACTATAAATTATAACGATAATATTGTAATGTATTGTAGTAATACGTGTAAATGCACGTGTTGCTAAATATAATCTAATATTATTGTTTATGATAGGGGAGCCCAAGCAAGGATTTTTGCAATTACTCGAGCGCCTCACATTAGCATATGGGAAGAAACTGGGTACCCTGCAGATGTACCTCTACCATATATTGGCTCTTAACACAGCGGAGTTCGTTAAGGGGGGCCCGAAAAAAAATCTATCCTTAAAAAACTCGAAATTGTCAGATTAAGATAAGGTAAGTTAAGTACATGCAAAATAGTGAATATTTAAAAAATCTGACGATTTGAGCCGGGCGTAAGAAAATGGGTGAGTCACAAAGTTTCACAAGAAAAGATCGAATATTTCGCGAAATGAATGACAGATCAAAAAAATAAAAAAAATTTGCTCAATATTTCTTAAAAATCTATCGAATGATACCAAACACGACTTCCCACGGAGAGGGCGAGGGGGTAAATTTAATATTTTAAATACGAATCCCGCGATAATTCGCGAAAGAAACATCAGATCGTAAAACTGTAAAATACACTTAATCAATATTTTTGAAAAATCTATCGAATGTTACCAAACACGACCCCCCACGGAGGTAGGGTGGGGGTTACTTTAAAATCTTAAATAGGAGGCCCCATTTTTTATTTCAGATTTGAATTGCTTACGTAAAAATAAGTAACTTTTATTCGAAACATTTTTTCGAATTATGGATGAATGGCGTTATAATCTGAAAAAACGATTGTTGTAAATGGAAAATTAAATAAAAAAATGGCAGGCGCCTACTAAAATGGAAAACTTTACTTAACTCTTTTTGGTTTTAGGATCTACTCCTCACAAATCAATAGGTCCCCATAACGCTCGAGTGACTGCACATTTAGCATACTTTGCTCCCTTACTATTAATACATTGTGTTTATTTTGTACCTATCAATCTAATTTATTGACTTTTGACGCAAAATTTATCCTATTTGTTTAAACTTTACTATTATAGTTTATAGAGTTTTATGGGTTTAACAATTATTTGACTATAATAATTGTATATTGTACAATGTAGAATATCATTTTTTATATCAGCTGTGTAAACAAATACTACTTGCATACAAATTAAAATTAAAACAAAAAACATTGTTTCAACTTGCCCTTTATATACAAATGCTTTTAGCTGCCATCAGGGCAAATAGATCCTTTGATTTTTTTTAGTATTCTTTAAATTTACTTTAGTTTAAGCTAATAAGCTTTAATTTCGAAGTTAAATAAAAGTGAAACTGTCCATCTGATTATCTGATTATTAATACAAAATAACAGGAAATATAGTATCATGCATCCAGAAGACCTAGAACAGGATAAGAGTAATGAAATATGGGTGCAAATAATCAGCAATTTTTGTCGGCATCACGGCATCAACGTTTGAACTAGAAGACTACAATGTCTATTCAATTTTCCAAACTCATTTGACTCTAACCAATAAGAAAACAATAAATCAGCCTACTTTCTGAATGACAACAGGCAATAACAAATAATTACTCCAACGATGAAATATCAAATTGCTCCGAAGTAAGGAGGAGAAACTTTATATAGACAATTATACAAACTAATAACACTTATATGGAAGGAAGAGAAAATACCAACAAAATGTCATGAAAGTGTAATAATACTTATCTCCACTTATAGGCATCTCCCCACTACCGCAAACAAAATCAAGCGTATTAAGTAGGCCTACCTTTTGTAGATTTTATAGGGGAATACCAAGCCGGATTCAGAAAAACTAGATCGACCGTAGATCAGATAGATTTTTACTCTAAGGAAGCTGCTTGACTAAGGACGGGAACTCAATAGAACTGTCCATAATCCCTTCATAGATTTCCGACAATCATCCAACAGCACTAAAAGGGATCAGATATGGAATGCAATGGCACAATTTTCAGTTCCAAAAAATTTTATCCAGATCTTTCTCAGAATAATTTGAAATAGTGATCTAAAGGCGGCGCCAGATATGCGGTATTTGGCAATTACTAAACAAGTTCTTGCTAAATATCAAATATTTGAGTGCTAATGAAAGTGTTCGTTAAACGGCAAGCACCTTGCACCACATATTCAAGATTTGTTCGAGATTAACCACGGCGAATATTTATTTACTTTGAAGTGTTGAAAAGTCCGACAACGTACGGGAACACGACAAATATTCGACAAGCACTAAAATTGGTCAATGCTAGATAGCAAGCAGCCCCTCCACACTAATAGGCAAATAGCAAGCATTTGTTCGGTATTTGGCAAATACCGCATATCTGATGCCACCTTACAAGGGAATTCGCTGTCACCTCTTTTTTTTCATATTATATTCCTAAAAAAAGTAGTAAGAACATTACAGATTAAAACAGAGCTAATGGATCAAAATTACTACTAACTAGAATACACGGATCACGGATGATATTGACATTGTTGGAAACACCATCACAAATGTAAAGAAACTTTCAATAAATTAGAGATAGAGACAAAAAATCGATCTAAGGCTCAATCAAAATAAAACCAAATCTATGTACATTAACAGACAAATGACATGAGATGAAATCGGTGAAAATTTAACAATAGACCCATATAACTTTGAAAGAGTGAAGCATTTTTAGACCAGGGTAGAAAAATAAATATGAGCGATTTCAGGGTATAAATCAATACAGGTATTTGAAGGTGCTAAATGGTAGGATGGATATAGTTAATTAAAAATATTGTACATACAGAGGTACTCGTAAATCGACCTCATTTTTTTATAAAAAAAGGCCAAAATATTTACAGCAAAAGTTGTTTTACAAAAGTTGTGTATCATGAAAAAACGATTAATTTGAATTTGTATAAGTTAAAATCCATAAAAATTTAACCGAAATAATTGCAAAAAACCACGTTTTTTGCACTATTTTGTAACTGTTAATAACTTTTACCAAAAAGGCCGTAAGGAACTTATTGTACCTTGATCACGAGGCAATTAAGTGCTTTTATGAGTGTACAAAATTCTAAGAAGATCTATTTATTAGTTTACGAGTTATGTTAAATGTTTATCCCAGACATCGAATGTTTAAACAATCATTGTTACCCTAGGAGTATTTTCAGAGCTTTTTGGCAAAGTGCAATAAGTTCTTAAAGACGCAAAGTACTAAGAAAGTTAAAAAAGGATATATTTGTTTTTTAAATGTTGTTAAACAAGTCGCTAAAAAATGGTGAGTTTTTTCTTATAAACAATTATAATATCTTTGTTATTTTTTCTGATAAATAATTATAATTGACTGTATCAAAAAGTAGGTAAAAAACACATAGGTCTGGATCCCACGTATGAAAAAAAAAAGTTGATTAATAGCAAGCTGAAAATTTGTTAATAGCTTAAGGGTGTCTAGTCGGATAAACTTTGGTATATGGGAACACTGGAACAGGGGAAGTTTTAATTGTGGAACAGGTTAAAAATTTGAAACGGTCAGACCACGAAAACGGCACGTTTTTTTTTGTCCGACACAACAGACTTAAACTCTCCGAATAGAGATTAAACTCTCATGCAAAAATCAGACTGCTATTTATCACCAAATGGGCGTTTTAATGAGTGGAACATGTAGAATATGTCAAATGACAGGAAATATAGCAGTCTGATTAATAGCAGTCTGATTTTTGCATGAGAGTTTAATCTCTGTTCGGAGAGTTTAAGTCTGTTCTGTCGGACAAAATAAATGTGCCGTTTTCGTGGTCTGACCGTTCCAAATTTTTAACCTGTTCCACAATTAAAACTTCCCCTGTTCCAGTGTTCCCATATACCAAAGTTTATCCGACTAGACACCCTTAAGCTATTAACAAATTTTCAGCTTGCTATTAATCAACTTTTTTTCATACGCCGGATCCAGACCTAACACATTAAAAAAGAAAAACCAACTTTCTAGAACCAATGATAGTCAAGTTATACTTTTTTTTTGAAAAATCACATCTCTATTGTTTATAAATATTGAGAGTTGAAATATTTAAAGAATGATAATAAATATCTATATTTTATATTTCAATTGATAAGTACGGAATATCTTCTATTTAAAACGAGTAATAACCGTTTAAAGTGAAGTTACACACGCTGACTGAGCTGGGACCGTGTGATGGGGAAGATTGTCGGAGTCCAGTTTCGCGCGTCGAGATTTTGCTATAGAAAGTTCAATTTGGAGCACTTGAAAATTTTTACAATATCTGAGCTTCCAGAGAACGTAGAGCCTTCATTTTTTTTTAAATTGGAGTAACTCGACGAAAGAATAGCAACTAGCTAATTTTCATTTACCGTAAAAATCGGAAAATTCTGGAAAATGCACTTTTTTATTCAACATGCATTTACATCGTTAACACATATAATTTCATAAATATTGTCATGAAATATTATAAATTTGTGAATAAATAATAAAATAAAATTATAGTATATACCTATTTATATACAGGGTGGTTCATTTTATTCGCCTCGGTGTCTGTACGGAAAACGACTTGATTAAAAAAATTTCTTCATAAAAAATATACCGGGCCATTAACACTGCAATCTAAAAACAATGTGAATTATACAGGGTGCTTCAAAAAAGAGTGGTATATCAAAGATATATTTTTTTATGGAACACCCTACACCTGATGAAATTTTTAAATTTCCCTTAAAAAAGAAGCTAGACTATACCTAAGTACAGGGTGTTTTTATTTATTTCAATTTTTAGAAAAATGTAAAGATTTAGAAAAAATAAATATTTACAAATCTAAGAATCAGTGACAATTTTTTTCTTGGATCTTCATAATAGACTATTCAGCATATTTAAACAGATGTTTATTGTAACAAAATTTATAATTATTTAATCGTACATTTTTAGATTTAAAAATTAATTAAAAACAAAAACGTTCTCAAATTAAAAAAACATTATGTATGGATTATAATTATTCATCATCATTAATTCTGCACAGTTTTTGTACAGGTTCTGTACAGGTTCATTAATTTCTTCTACATTATCCATAATTTCTTGAAATAAATCAATTGTACCGAGCTTTGCATAAACTGAAAAGATGACACTGGCGAAAAAAGATGCTACAACCTTTTGACAGTTATTATAGATGACGACAGTGGAAGTTGAAGAAGATTTGTTTCAAAAAATTAGGGATAATGTTAAAGAAATAAGAAATTAATGAACCTTTATATAAACTGTGTAGAATTAACGAAGATTAATAATTATAATCTATACACACATTTTTTTTCAATTTGAGAAGGTTTTTGTTTTCAATTAGTTTTTAAATCTAAAAATGTACTATTAAGTAATTATAAATTTTGTTACAATAAACATCTGTTTAAAAATGCTGAATAGTCTATTATGAAGATCTAAGAAACAATTTGTCACCGACACTTAGATTTGTAAATATTTATTTTTTTCTAAATTTCTGATTTTTGTAAAAATTTAAATGAATCAAAATACCCTGTACTTTTAGGTATAGTCTAGCTTATTTTTTAAGAGCAATTTAAAAATTTCATTAGTTGTAGGATGTTCCATAAAAAAATATATCTTTGATATACCACTCTTTTTTGTAGCACCCTGTATAATTCACATTATTTTTAGATTGTAGTATTAATTGCCCTGTACATGTCTATGAAGAATTTTTTTAAATCAAGTCGTTTTCCGTACAGACACCTAGGCGAATAAAATGAACCACCCTGTATATAAATAGATATATATATATATATATACCTACTATAATTATATTTTAATATTAGTTTACAAATTTATAATACATATTTTATGAAAATATTTATCAAAATATATTAGTCTTAACATTGTAAATGGATGTTGAATAAAAAAGTCCATTTTCCACTATTTTCCGATTTTTCCGGTAAATGAAAATTAGCTAGTTGTTATTCTTTCGTCGAGTTAACCAAATTAAAAAAAAATGAAGGCTCCACGTTCTCTGGAAGCTGAGATATTATAAAAATTTTCAAGCGCTCCAAATTGAACTTTCTATAGCAAAATCTCGACGCGCGGAACTGGACTCCTACAATCTTCCCCATCACATGGTCCTAGCTCAGTCAGCGTGAGTAACTTCACTTTAAAGGGTTATTACTCGTTTTAAATAGAAGATATTCCGTACTTATCAATTGAAATATAAAATATAGATATTTATTATCATTCTGTAAAAATTTCAACTCTTAATATTTATAAACAATCGAGATGTGATTTTTCAAAAAAAAAGTATAACTTGGCTATTATTGGTCCTAGAAAGTTGTTTTTCTTTTTTAATGTGTGTTTTTACCAGCTTTTTGATACAACCAATTATAATTATTTATCAGAAAAAATAACAAAGATATTCTAATTGTTTATAAGGAAAAAACTCACCATTTTTTTATCGACCTGTTCAACAACAATTAAGAAACAAATATATTCTTTTTTTAACTTTCTTAGTACTTTTAGTCTTCAAAAACTCATTACACTTTACCAAAAAGCTCTGAAAATACTCCTAGGGCAACAATGATTGTTTAAACATTCGATGTCTGGGATAAACATTTAACATAACTCGTAAACTGACAAACAGATCTTCTTGAAATTTTGTACACTAATAAAGGCACTTAATTGCCTCATGATCAAGGTATACGAGTAATAAGTTCCTTACGACCTATTTGGTAAAAGTTATTAAGATTTACAAAATAGTGCAAAAACGTGGTTTTTTGCAGTTATCTCGGTTAATTCTTTATGGATTTTAACTTGTAAAAATTCAAAATAATCGTTTTTTTATGATAAACAACTTTCATTAAACAACTTTTGCTGTAAATATGATACTAAAAATGCTATAGGCAAAAATCAATATTTTCTGATTTTGGCCTTTGATTATAAAAAAAATGAGGTCGATTTACGAGTACCTCTGTATGTATTTTTAATTAACTATGTCCCCCCTACGATTTAGCACCTTCAAATACCTGTATTGATTTGTTTCCCGTTTTTATTTTTCGGCCCTGGACTATTTACATATCTCGGATCGACAATCATTGCAGATAACGATATCACAAAAGGGAGAATTTAGGCAACAAATAGCGGGATCCAAATACGGGATCCGAATAGGAGGTCGAAATGTACCCATATGCTTGCTGGATGAAACATTTTTTTATTAAATTTCGTAATGGACAAACACGACCAGCATGGATTGCCTATCAAAATCGTGTCATAGTAAACTTGTAATTTTTTTAAAGTATGAGAGAATCATTTTATTTTTAAATTAAATAAGCATATTAAGTATAATTCAAAGAATATTAAAAAAAAATCAAGAAAAAATATTGAAAAATAAGCCAACGGTGGCAAATCTTTAAAGACACCTCAAAAAATCAATGAATTTTGCAGTGGACATCAGAATTTATCATTGGATCATGGCAGACAAAAAATTCAAAAAGATTTTATTAGGTTATGAGTTTCTCGAGGTAACTCTGTCAAGTTTCTTTTAGTTTTAATGATCTTTTACTTTTTAGGATCACTCAGAAGTCACAAAAACGAAATTTTTTCAGAAAAAGTGGTGAAACTCAACATATTTATTATTGATAAACAAAATATAAGCATAAAACAAAGAATATCTCGACAGTGTTACCTCAAGGAATGTCTCAAGAAAATATGTACAAAATTCCAAGTGAGTTGGTCAAGTAGTTTTTGAGTTACAATGTCTACAGGCTTTGAAAAAAGCAGTTTTGAGAAAAACGCTTTTAAAGTAGGGATGGGAAAAGCCTACCGGTTTTAACCTAAAACCGGTTTTAACCTAAAACCGGTTTTTTACTTCGCAATAACAGGTTTTACCGGTTGTTTTTTTGTCCCGGTTATAACCGGTTTTTGCTTTTTAAAGTAAAAACCGGTTATTAGGTTTTTACGGTGATTAGGATTAGGTTAGGTATTATTTTGGATCCCGATCATAACTATTATTCTCAAGTAATTATTCCAAACAAAACCATAATTCAAATTTTATTTTATAAATATAGAAGCAAACTGAAAGTGCAAACTCACATCAGCCAGAAACAAGCCAGTTTTATTATAATATTTCGTTGAAAAGGTATTTGTAATCATAATATTTACATAAGAAGTGATCTGGTTGAAGTAGACGTAAACATCATCTATTTTTCACACTTTAACTTTTGCCATTGAAAGTAGGTGAATGACTTTTTCTGATTACCAAAAATAATGTTCTGACTATGAATATCGAATTACCGATTACGAATACGAATCTCCAAGGATTTCCCTACGTTTTCAAAACGATACACCCATACAGGAAGTATTAAATGAGTTAAAATGTACCTATGTAATTATACAAATATACAAACGTGTTAAAAGAAATACATGATAAATTTTTTTTGATGGTTCCAATTTATTTTTAAGTAAAATATTTACGTTGATATTATTTTTTTTTAAATCCCATTTGAAAGAGTCTGGGAAATTTTTTATAAGTTGAAATGGTTGGGTTAAATTGTATATTATTGCAATATGTACATATTAATTTTACGCTATATTATATTTAATAATAATCAAAAAATATATAATATTATTATTAAAACAATACATAAATATAATAATTAATAAAATAAAATGGTTTTATTAAAAATTGTGTTTTATTTATATTGATATTGAATATTTATGTTCTTTCGATAGAACTAATTTTGATCATATTGATATCGAGTATCCAGTCGAGTGGAATATCGCAAACTAAAGTGCATTGTAAATGTAACATTGTAACCTATTGGAAAAAAAAACGAAAACTGGTTTTTGCAAAAACCGGTTTTTTTTGGCCGGTTATAACCGCCAGGTTAAACCGTAAGCAAGAAAACCCGGTATAACCTAAAACCGGTGTTTTGTCAAAAACCGCCAACCCTATTTTAAAGTATTGTCAACTTTTATTTTCAATTTTATTTGTCTGTCAAATCTTAAAGTGATGCACACCAGAATATGTTTTGAATCGAGGGGTAATTTACAAAATAAAATGAGAACAGCTGTTGACCGTTTCTCACTACGCTCAAGCGCGCTGGCGCGCAAGGGCGGATCCAGGACCGATTTTCGGGAGGGGCCATGAACTTTTTTGGGGAGGTGTACCGGGGGGCCAGGGGGTAATTTTTAAAAATTACGGTTAAAATGGTGAGTTTGAAGACACTTTTTACACACTTTTGAGTTCTATAAAGACATTCAAAAGTTATCGCTATTAAAATATTATTAAAGTTGTTACCGATTCATCCACATTTCTTCGGATCCAAGTGCAGTTCTTTCAACAAGTTTAATACTATTTTTTCCAATGCTTCTCCTGTCACTCTGTCAGGCCTTGTTCTTTCCCTCTTTCTTGATTTTCACTAATAATTGTTTTTATGTTCTCATACGCGTCAATTAACTTGACAAAGTTTTCACGAATGTTGTTATTGTGTATGTATTTCAAATTTAGATAACGCTGTTCTACGTGGGATACGTCGGTTATTTCGTCAAATATGACAGAGTAATAATTTGCACTTTGAACCTGATTCATGTTTTGTTTAATTATCTCTTCACCATAACCTGTTATTAATTATTGATTTTGACTGGTGTTACTAATGTATGTTGCTGCGGATAGGTGTCGTTGAATAGTCTTATCTCCTGATGATATTTTAAATCTTAACAATTTCCCTCATTGCTAGGTCCAGCATCTTCGTCCAGAAGCAGAAAATCATCATCATGATAGCCTATTAGAGGAATATTTTGTCGACCTAAGAACACTATAGTCTCTACTATTGGTCGTAGTCTTTCTTAATTTTCTTGTATCTGTTTAGACATTTGCGAGTCTTTCTGGTTTGACTGACTTTTGCGGGTTGTGATAACTTTGTAGAAAATCCACCTAAACCTCAACGCACTCCTTGTGATATGTTTTTTCATGGATTTGTATGACTCCGTCTTTTCCCATGAGTTTGGCGAAAGATGTTAAAGGTTTCATGACAAGGCTTTCGGCTGTCATCCCTTTATTATGACCATATTTTTCATTAGAAACATAAAATTCAATACTTGTAAAATAATCCTTTTGACTGTTCGAAAATACCAACCAACTCCTTTGTTGTAAGTTCTGGTGATCCAAGTAACGCTTCATTTCTATTTTATTCTTTGTGTGTATAGAATATGGAAATTGGTAGGATTTTGATGGCTTCCAAGATCGTTCTAACAATTGGCACTTATCTATATTTTGATTTATAAAACATCCTATGTCATTATTGAAGCTTCTGTTACTGCTTTTGTTCAATTTTAGTCCAGAAAACATATTTTATCCCCTGTTTTATACATATTATATGTGTTTAAAACTAAGAACATTTGAACTGCCAATATTTAAATTTATATTTTTTTAAATTCTCGGAGGGGGCTATGGCCACCATGGCCCCCTTCCTGGATCCGCCCTTGCTGGCGCGAAGATACTGCAAAGCGAATCAAAGGTAGAGAGAAAGTGTTGAATATCCCTATCTTTGACTCGCTTTGCAGTAGGTTCGCGTGAGTACGCTTGAACGTAATGAACAACGATCAACAGCTGTTCTCATTTTTTTTGTAAATTATTCCGCGATTCAAAAAGATATTCCGGAGTGCTTCAATTTACGATTTGACAGACAAACTGAAAATAAAGCAGAAATTGAAAATAAAAGTTAACAATACTTTAAACCTCTTTTTCCTCAAAAAACTGCTTTTTTCGAAGGCTGTAGACATTGTAACTCAAAATTACTTGACCGACCTACCTGGAATTTTGTATATATTTTCTTTAGACATTCCTTGAGGTAACGCTGTCGATATATTGTTTGTTTTATGCTTATTTTTTATTTACCAATAATAAATATGTTAATTTTCGCCCTTTTTGTGCAAAAAATTTCGTTCTTTTGATTTCTGAGTGATACCAAAAAGTGAAAAATCGTTATAACTAAAAAAACTCGACAGAGTTATCTCGATAAACATATAAGCTAATAAAATCTTTTTGAATTTTTTGTTTACCATGATCGAATGATAAGTTCGGAGGTCCACCGCAGAATCCATTTTTTTTTCGAGGTGTTTTTAAAAATTTGCCACCGTTGGCTTATTTTTTAATATTTTTCCTTGAATTTTTTTTGAGTATTCTTTGAATTACACTGAATACGCTTATATAATTTAAAAATAAAATAATTTTATCATACTTTAAAAAAAATTCACAAACAATATGCTTGAAATATTGATTTCAACCCCTACGCCCCCCCCCCTTAAGGATAGCTATGACACGATTCTGATAGGCAACCCATGCTGGTCGTGTTTGTCTATCTATGAAATTTAATAACAAAAATGTTTCATCCGGCAAGCAGATGGGTACATTTCGTCCACCTATTCGGATCTTATATTAGATTACTATATGTATAGCCTCCACAACACTATTAAATCCAAGCACCTAACACGAACATCAAAAATCAAAATAAATAAAACAGTAAATAGGTTGGTGCACAATATGGACGCTGACAAAAGCAATGGAAAGAAAACTTAAATGTTTTGAGAGAAAAAATCTCAGTAGAGTCTTTGGACCCTATCACGACCCGAATGCTAATGCCAAGGTCAAACATAAACAGATGTATAAGGCTATCCATGTCGTTCAAAAGATTAAATTCCGACTCCCTAATATGCGACTTGTCAAGTTAATCTGGGAAAAAGCTTCGAAAAAGATAACACGGTTAGATTTAAGAGCAATGGAGCTAATTGCCGACTCAACCATCAAGGACGACCGTTTGAGATGGAAGTAAGTTGTGCACAGTCAGCCAAGACCCACCCCAGATTGTGGTGCTACGAGAAGGAGAAGAAGAAGATGAATAAGAGGTAAATGTATAGTTCACTTAGACAACCATACACACAAAAACGACTATTAAAATGGATATATTTCACTTAAGGGTTATGTGAAATCTGAAATATATCCGTAAAAAACAGGTCTCTAGTGACGAATTTACTCATTCACGTAGTTTTTTTAAAATTGTAGTTACACTATTTTGTGTTCATCCGTCCGATGATGCTATCGTGTAGGTTTAAGATGCTGTTACTAAGTCGTATCGGAAGAAGTCAGCACCCTAAGAAGAAGTACGTCGAACCCGCTTATGCGTGCCTTCGTGCCAAGCAAAAGTATTCCTATAACCGGGATATTCTAATAACCGATCATTGGTGGCTAATTAGTAGAAAGGTTTCTTCACCTCAAATATCTATTCCTTAAAGCGGGATATTCCTATAACCGCTATTCGAATACGCGGGTTCGACTCTATTCATAATATAAATGATACTTTTAAAAAAGTTATTGTTAACTCAAAGGATGTAACCAGTTCTACTATTTCTAAAGCTATTTCTTTGTGGCGTTTATATAATTTACTATTCTAATTGGAAAATAAGCCACAATTTAAGTTGAAAAATGATTTTATTTACGTTTCGACTTCCCCTTCGGAAGTCGTTATCTAAATACAAAATATAATATTTTGTAAAAATGTATAAACATTTTCAATTTCTTTGCAACACGAAAATGCAGCAGCTGCATAATACTCTGGTTAAATAGGAGTGTGCAGGAAGAGTCTATACCGGTTTCGGAGGTCTTTTCCCCCTCATTAGTAGTCAAAATTTATAAATCAAACAGGATGCCGAGGAAATTAAGATGAGAGAATTTTAAATAATTCACAACTCATCTGCTCAGCGTGGTAAAAGTTCCAACAAGAAAGATTCCTTAAGGAAGGGCCTAAAGTATGATACCTGGAGAAATCGGAGAGAACAGGATATGGGACTACTGATGAGGGGCAAAAGACCTCCGAAACCAGTATAGACTCTTCCTGCACTCTCCGATTTAACCAGAGTATTATGCAGCTGCTGCATTTTCGTGTTGCAAAGAAATTGAAAATGTTTATACATTTTTAATTCATTTACTCTTTTGTAGGAGTATTAAGGAATCTTTCTTGTTGGAACTTTTACCACGCTGAGCAGATGAGTTGTGAATTATTTAAAATTCTCTCATCTTAATTTCCTCGGCATCCTGTTTGACTTATAAATTTTGAAAATCTCAGGAGGTGTAACCAAAGAAAGTATTCCACCTGTTGCCAATCTGGTGGTATGGAAACGATATTTATTGTCGTTTTCTGTGCTACTTCGATTGATAACTTACTTTATAATATTTTGTATTTAGATAACGACCTCCGAAGTAGAAGACGAAACGTCAATAAAATCATTTTTCAACTTAAATTGTGGCTTATTTTCCAATTAGAATAGTAAATTAATAAAGTAATCCTAAAGTTACTGAAAATAAATTTAGTTCGACGAGTTTTTTAGGAAATCATTACTTTATATTTATTTACGATGAGAACACATTTAAAATTCCTTGTGAAGTCTTGTAACAAGACCATAAACTGAACAAGAAATCGCTGTAATTTATTCCCCTCATGTAATTCCGATAAAGTGTTAATAAAACATTTTATACCATACGCGAGTGGAGAATTTACTAAATTTAATTGAAATCGTACAACGATCTTGCATGTCGTATTACTGGATATAAAATCGTGTAAAATCAGAAAGTTTATAATAGAACGGGACATTGTTCCGTAAATGTTAATAACAATTAGAAAACTCGAGATATAATAACAGAACAACAAAATGAAATGTTCCATGTAATGGTAAGCTAGCGTAAATGTTACGTAGAGTACCTACATAAATAAATAAAAATACATTAAAAAGGAATAATCAAATCTCTATACGAAGAAATTCCGGAAAGAAAAAAACCTGATAACAAAGGCCTCGACTAAAAATTGACTTTTATAAACATTGTGTTTTATAAACAAGGAATTCCGCAAGATTGAAGGAAAGAAATAACGAAACACCACAAGCAATCCAGAGACATCCAAAAGAAGGGACTCAAAGATGACAACAATACCAAATACTATATTATTTAAAGAGCTTATCAAAAAAATTAAAAAGGGTAAGAAACAAGTACAATATCACAACAACATTCAAAACAATCAACACTCTGAGATCTATCCTGTCCAAAACCAAACCACAGTATATAGAGGTTCCACAGTAAAATCACTCCTCTGTCGGCGCTTTGATCGGAAGAAGTAATACCGGCAGTACGCAATTGGTAATTCACCAGTGGTGGATGCGGGTTTTCCCTGTTGTACTCAATGTGGGATTCGTGAAAGATTTGTAATGCTTTATTGAAATGATTTCATTGTGTAGTTTCTGTTTAGGATTTTGTCCTCTTCAGGGTTTGTGTTGAATGTGACATTAATGGCCGCAAAAGCAAACATGTAACGTTTACGTTTTCCCAGTGTAGATTTTGGTCTGGTCCCCCTTCATTTCACGCTTTTATCTTAACTGATTAGATCTTAGAGTCCCTATCGGCGTGTTTTTCTTAGAAACACATATGTGCTATCGATAGAGTCGAATGTTAGACTTTAATAGCTTTCTTGTGAATGATATTGGCCTTGCATCCCATAACCCATTTTAAGTATTAGGTTTGCTAAGCCCTTTTACGAGTGGTAAGAAATCTGTTTTTGAATATGTCTCACAGTTTCCCATAATTTTGATTGGTTAAAACCCCACTCCACCCAAAACGACGCTTAGCGTTCATAAAAACCACAAATTCTTAAAATTCTGCATCATTTGTGAGTTGGGTTAATATAGTCAGTCATTATGTGAGATCAAGTTTGTTCGTGTATTGTGGGCCCCGCCGATTAGGCAGGTAAGAGTATTAATGATTGTTTATTGGTATGTACAATAATTGTACAATTGCGTTTTCTATTTTTTAAAGGGTCCACCTTCCACCTATGCATTATGTTGTCCAGCTACAATTCTATCAACACTGTTACTGTTATTCCTTCGACTGTGTCTAAAGTCGAATTTCTTCATGGCCATCTTCCACACCTTGAGAGCCTGCCGGCTTACAAAGGGCCATCCTACCCTCTAACAGATGTTTTAAGTAAGTCACTCATCTTTTACTTATTGAAGAAGTTAGTAGAGATGCCTTTGGCATGTCCAGGGCAAGGACCTTTTTGTGTTCTTCTGTGAAATAAGTTCAATGACCTAAAGTTTTCGCTCAGTTTGTGATAGTGACATTCTGAAAAGTAGGTCATACTTTTAGTATGAAGTTTAAGATTATTTTTTTATTTTTAAATGGGTGATCATTTAAACTATAAACATTTACATTATGTAGATATTTTTCTGAGTATTATTAGAGTGTTATTGAGTATTGTTAGATATGTATATAAATATAAACAAAGAGCTCTTTCTTTTTTTGTTGTAAGTGAAAGGTAAAATTTCTAGATTTTATTTAGAGTATCGATTTTTTATTTTATTTTTTTTTTTTTTTTGGTAACTTCAGTTCATTTTTTTTTGGTTAATAATGGTTAAATTCGTTCACTTACATTTTACATTTCGTATTTTGTTAGTTTTGCGGTGTTGGTGAATATACCAATTTATACACAGTGATAATAATTATTACATTCGATAGTTATTATGTCGTCAACTTTTGTTTTACAGATTAACTGTTTAGGTATTTTTTTGGTTTCTTAATTTTGTTGTTGGCGATCTTATACTGTATCTACAATGTACGTATTATGAGAATATTGAGATTTCATTGAGTATTATAATAAATGTTTTATTCAAGTGTACGATGTGGTATTTTATTTAATTTTATTTACAGCTCAAGACTAAGAACAATGTTGTTTTGTCGTAGCAGTGTTGCTAATTTTTCTTTTGTAGCATTAAGTGTTGTAGTAGAGTTACTAATTTCTTTGTTGCGTTACGTATCGTTAATTGTTCCTTTGTAAATTTAAAACGGTTAAAATTTAATGGCGCCCAATATTTTCGTTTGTGTATTCAGTATTTACGTTTTCTTAGAGTCCATGAGTCAAACCATCAGTTAATGTTATCTATTTACCTTTTGTCTATCGTCGTTTCATTAGCTCTATTCGCATACCATTATTTATTCATTTAACACCTTTCATTGTAATAGAAGCCCAACACAAAGAACCATGCCCACATCTCTTCCAACTGAGCAACGTGGCCTTTGTTTCGTCAATGTAAACGATTGGACCTTTCCATCTTCGGTCATTCCTTATTCCATCTAAGGATAATATCGTCCTGATCCTTCTGGTTAAGCCTTCATGACCTCTTGTCCATCTGATCGTTATAAACAGTCCGAAAGAACGCTGGGGCAAAGTGTGGTGTTCCTGGTGTTCCTGGGTTGTGCCGGACGGTGGTGATTCAGACGACTATTAGAAAACAGAGAAGAAAGTTTGATGTAGTTGGTGTGTACTGTCCGTGCTTTGCCCTCGACCATGCTCCCTAGAAACCATTGTACAATGACAGGCAAGCCTGCGTCCCTCGTCGGCGGTCAGGAGGTGGGTTTTGGGCGTAGCGCGGACAGTGACCGTTCTAATGTAGAAAATATTTGCGGCTTTTTTCTTGGGGCGAACAGGTATAATTGTGCAATAAAGTTGGGAAACCGCAAAAAACCAACTTCTCCCTGTTCGGTTTTCCCTGTTCAAATCCGTACGTTTCTATGCGACTAGCAATGCGAGAGTGGGGCAAAAGCGACTGCGAACATTGCGCGGTCGCCATGCGCGACTACAGATTTTACTTCCAATTTTTCGGAGAGTGGTTCTACGGTCCCTTTTTATACTGTGACCAAACCAACAACACACAAGAAACATCCAAAAACTGCATCTACAAAATACCCTGTTAATGCGACAACTTCTACGTGGGAGAAACTGCAAGACCACTAAACGTCAGGGTCAACGAGCATAAAACATTCATCGAAAACAGAGACTTCTGTTTTGCTTGTGACATGCTTGTGACAAGGAGCACATTTTTCAACCACAGATTTCTAGGTGTCTTAAGATCGAGGCCAAAAGTTCACTCGAAAGGAAGGTACACATAACCTAAGAAGATTAGGTAATGAGAATTTTCCCAGAATTTTCAATCCTAATTTTCTTTTTCATTTTCTGGGGACGATTTCCGAAGTGGCAATCGAAACGTCAAACAATAATGTTTGTAATTGATGGATTCGACTATTACTTGATGGAAGTTTATTTTATCTCACAATAAAACACTGAAAACTTTTGTTTTCTATACTTCCACAAAATTTAGTATTTACAACTATGTGACTACAACTGTTTCGGCAGAGTGCCTTTCTCAAGTGATATAATTTACAATGTGTTTGCCTTTTTAAGTCTCTAACTGAAGAGGTTGAGGAGTGGGGAGCTGTTTGTTTTGAGTTGGTCATTCAGAATTTTATCTGTATTTTTCAGTTTATTAATTTCCATAGATTCTAAAAAAGATAGCTTAAGACCTTTATTTTGGATATGCAGAATTTGAAACTCTTCATTGAAAGAATGATTATGATCTAGAAGGTGAAGTGCGTATGTAGAAGTGTCTGTTTTTCTATTGTTGAAAGCTCTTTTGTGTTCTGCTATCCGTTTGTCAAAAGTTCTGCCAGTTTGACCGATGTACGTTTTCGGGCAGTCACCACAAGTTAGTTTGTACACACCACTCTGTAGTTGCTTTCTCTTTTGGCTTTTATTGTTCTTAATATATTTGCTTAAGTTGTTGTTAGTTCTGAAAGCTGGTATTATTCCTTTCTTTTTTATGTATCTGGCTATTTTGGTTGTTATCTTTCCAGTATATGTGAGAGAGCAGAAGGTACTGGGTTCTTTCTGTGGTGGTGGATACACTAATTTCAGGGCTTTCTTATGGAGTTTTTGATTTAAAATTTTGTTAACTGTTTGTTCGTTATAGCCGTTGTTTACTCCTATTTGTTTAATGATGTTTAGTTCTATCTCGAAGTTATTTATAGAACTAAGAATACATCGTTATAGAACTAAACGTACATCGGTCAAACTGGCAGAACTTTTGACAAACGGATAGCAGAACACAAAAGGGCTTTCAACAATAGAAAAACAGACACTTCTACATACGCACTTCACCTTCTAGATCATAATCATTCTTTCAATGAAGAGCTTCAAATTCTGCATATCCAAAATAAAGGCCTTAAGCTATCTTTTTTAGAATCTATGGAAATTAATAAACTGAAAAATACAGATAAAATTCTGAATGACCAACTCGAGACAAACAGTTCCCCACTCCTCAACCTCTTCAGTTAGAGACTTAAAAAGGCAAACACATTGTAAATTATATTACTTGAGAAAGGCACTCTGCCGAAACAGCTGTAGTCACATAGTTGTATATAATAAATTTTGTGGAAGTATAGAAAACAAAAGTTTTCAGTGTTTTATTGTGAAATAATTTTTGTATTACGCCAACAATTGTGGCTTAATAATAATAAGCATAATACTAAAAACTTTTCATGTTGAAATATCCTAACTTTAGGAGTGTCACGTAGTTAATCGTCTACCAGGCCCTTAGTCAAGGTCCATGTCACCAGCCCCCCGTCTTTCGATTTGAGGGTCGAAAAAAAGCTCATTCGTAAGCTCATAAGCTTTTTTTCGACCCTTAAATCGAAAAAGGGGGGGCTGGTGACATGGACCTCCCTAGTCAATAAAAAGGAGCCAGATCTGCAACAGTATACCTTCCTCACTGTTCTGGATGTTTGCACCTGCACGAGTTTTACCTCCAGATTCTTCGCCGAACGAGTTTAGTTGTTCGAGACTTATTCTACGGTTTTCCAGAACATGGTAGGACTACTATAAATAAGAGAACTTATGTTGAAGGGACTAACTAATAATTTTGATGTAAAGTGCAAGTTATAAATTGTATAAAATAAATTGTAGATATTAATAATTATATGTATTAGTATGCTTTTTCTCATGAGGATCTTTCAGTGCCTCAGTTTTTCGATTTCTTTCTAAACGTATTAAATTGTATGTGACAGAAAAAAACGCACGTCGGTGATTAAATTTCGTCGGTGACATTTATAACATTTATTCTAGTTGTCAATAGATGGCGCTATAATCGAAAAAAAATTATTTACTAATTATATAATATACAGTATGTCCCTGTAAGTTGTATCCATATGGAAAACTTTTTTATTATTAATTTTACGAAAAAAGTTATTCTTTATAAAAAGCTCTGCATGGTCCAAAACCTAAGATTTAACAATCAAATATCAATTTTTTTGAATATTATACGAGGTATGTCAAAAAGTTTGAATTTCACTCAAGAGTAAAGTAGCTTTATTTTTCACAATATTGAAAATTGCTATTATGAAAAGTTGTTTGGAATTAAAAACTGTATTCTAGTATGCAATTACATCATTCTAATTGAAAAAATTTTTTTTGAAAAATTATGGATAACTAACATTATTTTCAGTTATTTTAATTCAGATAACTATTTTATTATTAATTTTACAAAAAAAAGTTATTCTTAATAAAAAGTTCTACATGGTCTTAAATTTAAAATACAACCATCTTATGTCAAATTTTATCAATTTTATACGAGGTATGTCAAAAAATATGAATTTCGCTCAAGAGTAAAATACGTTTATTTTTCACAATATCGAAAATTGTTATTATGGAAAATTATTTAGAATTAAAAACTATGTTTCAGTATGTAATTACATCCTTCTAATTGAAATATTCTGAACTATAAAGGTACTTTACTTTTGATCTAAATTTATCTTTTTTGACATACCTCGTATAAAATTGATCAAATTTGACATAAGATGGTTGTATTTTAGATTTTAGACCATGCAGAACTTTTTATTAAGAATCACTTTTTTTCGAAAAATTAATAATAAAAGAGTTATCTGAATTAAAATAACTGAAAATAATGTTGGTTATCTATAATTTTTCAAAAAAAAATTCAATTAGAAGGATGTAATTGCATACTAGAATACCGTTTTTAATTCCAAACAACTTTTCATAATACCAATTTTCAATATTGTGATAAATAAAGCTACTTTACTCTTGAGTGAAATTCAAACTTTTTGACATACCTCGTATAATATTCAAAAAATTTGGTATTGATGGTTAAATCTTAGGTTTTAGACCATGCAGAGCTTTTTATAAAGAATAACTTTTTTTCGTAAAATTAATAATAAAAAAGTTTTCCACCTACCTCTACCGAAAGTATACTTTTCCTGACCTGATTGTAGGGAGAAAAGTTGTTCTTTTCCTCCCTAGGGAGGAAAAGTAAAAGTGACGTCATGGTATCTCATTCATGAAATATAACTTATTGACGCCCTGTATAATACCTATTTTCTATTACGTAAGTATCTATACATTTTAACGTTTGTTTAAAAACACTCTGTATTTTGCAGAATGGTAAAAAACAGTAAATTGTTATTCTGATTTAACAATGTTTACATTAATAATTTGACAGTTGACAGTTATATTGTACCTACTTGTTAGTTTTAGTTCTAATAAATTTTGTTGGTTAGTTACATAAATAAATTAAGTAAAAATGAAAAAATGACTTGTTATTTGAGGAAGGTGGAAAAACCATATGTATAACATGGAGTAAAGTGCCTTTTCCTCCCTTGAATGATTACTGCCCTCCGCTACGCGTCGGGCAGTAAACTTCATTCTCGGGAGGAAAAGTAGCACTTTCCTCCCTTGTTATACAAATAGCTATTTCCATATGGATACAACTTACAGGGACATACTGTATATCTACGAATAGCATCTGTACAATTTATAAGACTATACAAATCAAAGAAAATGCCATTTTATAAATGCAATAAACAATTGATTCGTTTTTATGCCAAATTGCAAATAAAATGTGACAACTGTCAGATTTAACTAAAATGTCATGTTAGAAAAAAATGTCATAAATGTGTATAACACCTGGAATAATAAATGGCGCATAAAAATCAATGAAGGGAAATCTGCCCATATCGATTTCACCTACAAAAGAATAAATAGTCACCCAGTTAGAATAAACAATAAAATCGTTCCGTACAAGAAAACAGTTAAATATCTAGGGCTACATTTGGATAGCAAATTAAAGTGGCAGGAACATATCAGAAAGAAAACCGAAGAACTAAAACTGAAGTACAAGAAGTTATATTGGTTATTAGGTAGAAGCTCACAACTTACAATCAAAAACAAAGTATTAGTTTACAAACAAATGCTCCAACCAGTATGGTCCTATGGTCTACAGTTATGGGGCTGTACTAGTGAGAGTAACTATGCTTGCCTTCAAAGAGTAAAAAACCGAATACTAAGAAACATAGTCAACGCTCCATGGTATATCCGCAACAAAGACCTACATCGAGAACTTCGTATAGCAACAATCAAAGAAGAAATAAAGAAGATTGCCAAGGGTCACGAAAAACGACTCCACAACCATACAAACAGGGAAGTGTTAGAACTTTTAGATAATCAAAACCTAGTCCGCAGGCTCAAACGCACCAAACCTTTTGAACTTGTGTGATAGTGATAAATCTATAAAAATGTCAGTGTCAGTTTAAATTCGGACAGTGAACCTAGCCACAACAGCGATGTGTGCAACAATAATTATTAATTTCTAAGGTGAACCGTTGGGAATACCTAGGACAGTACAGTAGTAGATTAAGTTAAATGTAAAATGCTGGTTAGTCTTAAGATTAGGTGCATTGTTAATTTAATAAATAATAAAAAAAAAATAAAAAAATAAATGTGTATTATCACGGACTTACCTTTTTTTCTATCATTTTTGACGCACTGAAAAATTCTTATGAAAAGAAGCATATATGTATATTTTAATGTCTAATGGCCGGTTTCACCAACGACGAATAGTAGTTTATTCTATGATTAAAGTTATTCGACCAATAATCTGACATTTCTCCATTTTACTAACGTCAAATAAGACTTATTTAAAAAAAAAAATAAAATCAAAATTCAATTTTTATTCAGTTGCAATGCGAAGGCAAAACAATATTATTCTTCACTTATCGCAGTCCAGCACTCTGAATCGACGATTTTCGACTCTTGTTGGAGTCTCATCGGAGAGAACGTAGGCCTGCTACTCCATACTCCAATTGACCAACACCGAGAGTTTATCCCCCACACCGCAACTGACGTGAATGGACTAGGTGACTAGCGTCATCTGGCAATTGAAAGATGAAGTAGTTTTCAATCCTAATAGCAATATTAATAATATTTAAAAATATTAAAATATTACTAAAAGATTTTTAAATTGAACACTTATTGAAGACTTAGTTTATTTATTTATCAAAAAATACTTACTCTTCGAGTAAATTGGCAAGTTAATCTGACTGTAAATATTTAGAAGAAAGTAAATTCGCCAGTTTCACTTTAAATTATCAAAATTATATTGAAACAAAATATAAACTTAAACGTCTAATAAATTTTATGCGATGAATAAATTTTATTCATTGATTTATTTGTTGTTGGTGAAACTGGACCTAAATAAGTTAAAAATAAGAACTAATAAATTAAGTGTTTTCCATTAAAATAAAGTTAGTAATAAAATAAATAAAAGCGTAACAGAAGAATGAAAAGGTTGTGAATCTGTTTTCTTGTGGCACGAATATTAAGGGTTTATATGGGTTTAAGCCAGAATTATTGATTGTAATGAAATTAATGATATTTGATAATTGTTTTTGACGTTTCGGTTTCCACGAAACAGTTTTCAAACAATTATTTTAAGAATATGCCAAAAAATATACAGTTCAGAGAAATAAGGGAAGAAATATCCTGTTGGTGACACAACCCCCTCCAGGCCGAAACCAATTTTTTTGAGTAGTATGGACATCTATATTAATAACCTATATATGTTTCCTGCAGCTGATTTTGATGATATACATAGTTATAAACAAATGAAAACCAAATAACGGTAAATTTTCGCTTTTTTCGTCTATTACCAAAACGTTAAGCATTTTAAACAAATGTGAGAGTAAGATGTATGGCGTTCGCTGAATATATCTATCCTTATTGGTTGCTTAGAAAATTGCAAAATAAATAATAAATTTTGAGTTTTTATAAATATATATAACTTATGTAAAAATTAACTTAGAACCTTCTTATTACACGAAATGCTGAGACTTCTGATGCTTAAATCATACCCTAAATGTCAAAGCAATCAGTCAAATAGTTTAAAAGTTATTTAATTTGTTTATCCCAAATTAATTTTTTTGCAACACTATAAGTCAGAAAATGATGAAGTTACACTAATACTTTGGATAGTTTATGAAAGAAGAAGATTTACACTATTAATTTAATTAAAAAAAAGACAAAAAATAATTCTAACTATTGCAAAATTATTTTGCAATAACATGTAAATTAAAAAAAAATGGGGAGGGGCTAACTTCGTCCCTAGTTGTCCTAGGACAATTGTTTTTCTTTCTAAATGTGTATAAAAATTCAGTCTTTCTAAATATGTAAAAATAATTTTTCTACGGGTAACGGTTAAAAAGTTATTCTAATTGTTTATAAATAAGCAAAAAATCGACATGTTTTTGCAAAATAATTTTACACTGTTTAAAATTACTTTTTGTCATTTTTGTCGTTTTTAATTAAGTTAATAGTATAAATCTTCTTCTTTCATAAACTGTCCGGAGTATTACTGTATCCTCATAATTTTCTGACTTATAGTGTTGCAAAAAAAATGAATTTGGGATAAACAAATTAAATAAATTTTACACTATTTGACCGATTGCTTTGAAATTTAAAATATAATTTAAGCATAAGAAGTTTCAGCATTCCGTGTAATAAGAAGGTTCTAACTTAATTTTTACATAAGTTATAAACATTTATAAAATCTCAAAATGTATGACTTATTTTGCAATTTTCTAAGCAACAAATAAGGATAGACATATTCAGCGAAAGCCATATTGAAGTTTTTTTATATGATTTGTGAGTTTCTTATTCTCAAATTTGTTTAGAATGCTTCACTTTTTAGTAATAGATGAAAAAAAAAAAGAAAATTTACTGTTTTTTTTTTTCTTTATTTGTTTATAACTATGTATATCATCAAAATCGGCTGCAGGAAACATATCGGTTATTAATATAGATGTCCATACTACTCAAAAAATTTGGTTTCGGCCTGGAGGGGGATGTGTCACGAGAAAAATCTTATTTCTATGGACTAATAGCCAAAAGTTGTTTAGCAATTATGTTATTCAAAACTGACGGGTAACTTACTTGGCCTCGATCTTGTAGGCCTACATAACGCCCTAGTAGGCTCTATAAAATGGGCATACAGTAAAATAAGAAAACTAATCGCATTCATCAAGCATAAATCTGTAAGATTGCGCCCAAAAAAGTCAAAAGTAATAAATAGGGAATTTACATTTTCTGCAGGGAAAATTTCTGCAAGAAGCTTGGAAAATTTGAGTATTGTAACGTTGCAAACGTTACATCTTTGATATTTTATTTTTAAATAATTATTTTATTCTATTTTCTTTAATATTTCAGTAATTATTTTCTTCTATTTGTTTTACCAGTTTTCTTCGTTAAAAACTCGTTGGAACCCTCTTTTATTATCTTCTATTTACTATATCTATTTTCATATAAATCATCAACTGAACATACTGAACGTACCCTGTATATCCTTACACTCTAGATATCTGCCTTTTAATACGGAACATGCCTACCACTTCCTACGTCCCACGGTTACACTGTCATGGCAGTGACACTTCGTCTCAATTCTCAGTACGGTGGTGGAAAATTAATTTCGGTATAAAAGCCAAAGAAGCTCCAAAATTACAACATTTCTATTCCAGCAATCATCTCTCTTGGGGTAAGAATATTATGATATTTTAATTACATTTCTACATCTAACAGTCTTTCTAATATTTTTATACCTAACCTCCAATGCCAAAGCATGTGTTCTAATATTTTAGTTTTAAATATATCTTTTTAACTTAAGTACATATATGCATGTGAGTAATCAAATAATTTAACTATTCCCCTCATCTTAATTCCATTTAATTTACCCTTGCCAACTACTAATTTTTGAATACTATTTGGCAAAGGTACAATTTGGTTTTTCAACTTCTTGATTTTCACTTATACGCATTATTCTTCTAGTTTTTGGAATAAAGATCACAGTCCTCCCTCTGGGAGCTTCAAGAATCCTCAATCGCCGGCGATACAAGAACGAGGAACATGTTATCCAGACTGCAACCACATCACCTAGACTGCAACGACCAACATCTGTAGGCCTGGTGGAATACAGCCTTTAGAAACCCAGAGCCGGTTGCAGAACCAACAGCAGTACCATTAGACATCAAGAAGTTACCATCGAACCAGATACTAAAGTCATAAGTATAATCTACAAATTGTTATTAGTTTTTGGCAAGAATTTGAATATATTTGTTAATGCATTTAATAAGTCATATTTTTGTTATATCTTTATTGAACAATAAACATGATTGGTTAAAAATACTGTTTTGTTTGCTTCATTCTAAATTTTCAGAGTTCATATCTAAGATTAGGACAAGACGAACACACACCCTGAGACACTGAGCTAAGCTAGGGTGTGCGATAACTATCTTGGTTCTTTGAAATATTATTTTCGAATGGTATTTCAATTAGCTGGGTAGTCTATCGCCTCGTTTTAGTTTCAGTATTAATGTAGGTATAAGTAGAGTGTAAGTATTTTATGAAAAAAGTAAGTATTTTGTAATAAAACGTTTTAAAACTACTTTTGCTCTTTGTAGGTTGATAGAATATTTGGAATTATAGGAGCTAATCGTAGAAATGAGCTCCAGAAATTGAATATCGGAAACATAGAAAAACTAGGCTCCTTTTATTCATTACAGAAATGAAAAGTGCAATGTGAAAGCTATTATCAGTGAGTTATGAACATCTTCCTATGAGTTTATGGGATAATTTGTTCCCAGTATTCTTTGTGTTTTCCCCAAATTCAGCCTCTTATTCCATTGCTGATAGTACTTTGGGCATATCCAGAATGGGTTTTGGGCCGAAGTGTTTTGTTGCCGATTCCTTTTCTGTCAAGTTTATCGGGTTTTTCATTGCTACCAAACAAGTTTTATACTGTTGTGGTCCAGTAGGTTGTCAAGTTTTTCGAGAAACCCATACCAGTTTGGATGTAATCTTTGGATTATAAGCCCTAATGTTGTTTATATTTGCACAATGCAGGATTGCATAGATATCAGCCTGGCGTAGAGATGTGTACCTTTCTCAGCGGGACTGAACTATGGTTGTTCAGTAGTATCGTCACTGTATACTCCCGCTTCCAAACTCTCCTCCGTTTTGGACCCATCTGTATACCAATTGTCAACTATGTGTCTTCTAGGGTCATTAAACTCATTCCTCTTTTGTGGTTATCTCCACCTGGGAAGGTATCTTGTTTCTTTATCTGGGGACCATACGGTCCGTTTTCATCTTCCATATTATGTGATCCTCAGTAATATTAATTTGTGATATTGCAATGCACCCATCTAACTGGAACATTCCCTAGATTTTCTTGCAGTTTACATAAACTCATTCTCGCTTCTCTGTTTACTATGGTATGCATGGGAGTAAAGTCTAGTAGGGTTTTCAGTACTACCGTTGAAGTCTAAACCTTTCATAGCTTCAATATTGTAATTCTTTGTTGCACCACAATACTTGAGATACATATGTTGTATATATGGGAAATAAGCCACAATTAAAATGAAAAAATAATTTTATTAACGTTTCGACGCCCAAATCGGGTGCCGTTGTCAAAATACAAAATATTACTAAAATAAACTAAAGTGTTGTTGCTAAGCAAAAAAATTCTTCTAATAATTTATTTAATCTCACTCATTTATATTGGCAATTCAGACATATATTATACATTTTAAAGTAGAAGACTTTAAAATGATATTGCCAATATTTATTTCAGTAAGTCGTCCCAGGAACGCAACTCATAAATATTGGCAATATCATTTTAAAGTCTTCTACTTTAAAATGTATAATATATGTCTGAATTGCCAATATAAATGAGTGAGATTAAATAAATTATTAGAAGAATTTTTTTGCTTAGCAACAACACTTTAGTTTATTTTAGTAATATTTTGTATTTTGACAACGGCACCCGATTTGGGCGTCGAAACGTTAATAAAATTATTTTTTCATTTTAATTGTGGCTTATTTCCCATATAAATAATTAATCATAAAAATGCCACAAGGAAATAGCTTCAGAACAACATATGTTGTAGATCCAATACATCATTTCCGGTCCTTATGTATTACCGTAAATACAGCTGGCCACCATTAAAATGGTCACCGCTCTTATGGTTATTCGTTCTAGATATTGGTTCCAGATAAGTATCGAATCTACTGTAACTCCGAGATATTTTACTACTCCCTATCTGTTGTATTAAACTTGCCTTTGTACTAGTATAACAAAGGCATCAGCATAGCTCAAGACTTAATGGTCTTTTCTATTAAGTCTCCCAATCAACCCATCGATAACCAGATTCCACAGCAGAGGTGACAGTACTCATTCCTGCGGTCATACTGGCAACATGTACTGATATGGTCTCATCCAGCAGTGTATTATGCGACTCTTAAACATGCATTGAAAATAAAATATTTTGTTGTTTGCATGAACGTAGAAAGAATATTTTATGCAACTTGTTCAAGAAGTTTTTAATGTATCCGACTTGTTCTAAACAATTTTAAACCGGAGGGAATAAACACGTACTTTATAGTTTTAATACAACTATGGTTGATTCCCATTACATATTAATTATGGTAGGGGAGCCCAAGCGGGGATTTTTGCAGTTACTCGAGCGCGTCAGATTATCATATGGGGAGAAACCTGGTGCCCTGCAGATGTACCTCTACCATATATTGGCTCTCAACACAGGGGAGTTCGTTAAGGGGGCCTGAAAAAAAAAATATATATCCTTAAAAATACTCGAAATTGTCAGATTAAGATAAGGTAAGTTAAGTACATGCAAAAGAGTGTATATTTCAAAAATCTGACGATTTGGGGCGTAAGGAAATAGGTGAGTCAAAAAGTTTCACAAAAAAGCGAATATTCCGCGAAATGAACGTCAGATCGAAAAACTAAAAAATACGTCTTCAATATTTTTCAAAAATCTATCGAATGGTACTAAACATGACCCCCACGGAGAGGGTTGGGGGATAAATTTAAAATTTTTAAAATTTTAAATACAAACCCCGCGATATTTCGCAAAATGAATATCAGATCGAAAAACTGCAAAATACACTTTCAAAATGTTTTTGAAAAATCTATCGAATGGTACTAAATACGACCCCCCACGGAGGCTACTTTAAAATCTTAAATGGGACCCCCAAATTTTTAGTGCAGATTTGGATTCTTTACGTAAACATAAGCAACTTTTATTCGAAACATTTTTTAGAACTATGGATAGATGGCGCTATAATCGGAAACAACTATTGATGGAAATGGAAAATTAAATTAAAAAATGGAAAGCGCCCACTAAAATGGAAAATTTTACTTTACTTTTTTTGATTTTAGGACCTAATAATCACAACCCAATAGGTCCCCATAACGCTCGAGTGGCTGCAAATGTAGCTTACTTTGCTCCCCTACTATGACAATAATTGTGTAGGTTTCCACTATCCTATAAAGTTTCAAATAAATACAAGAACTTAAAATCTTAGAACTTTCAAATGACAATCTGTCAAATGCAACAATTGCTAGTTAACATAACAAAAGAGGTTGATCATTGCAAGATTGCTATTTAAGAAAATTCAAAAGTATTCATCCAAAAATGGGCGCATTGATAAATTGCATTCTTTTGAATTTCTCGACCACTATCTACTTTCTCCTATTAACTTTAAAGATGTGGTTAACAAGGGTAATCACCATCAAAATATTTATAAATATACATGTGACAATATCCAAATTTGTTGGTAGGAAGTGTTAAAACACAGGGACGTACTTCGATAAAAGTATACATCAGGTCATTGCATTTTTTGGTAAAATATTAAACGAGCTGCCAACCAGGTAATACTGAATAAGGATCTTATTGTAATAATGAATTTAACAAAATGTTATACAAAAAAAAACATGATTTTTTGCCACGTGTCATCGTAAACTGAATTTTATTATTGTAAAGACTGATATGTTCTTGTACACACTTATGACAAATGAGTGACAGGGAAAAGAAAAAAGTAGTTTTGAAGTGTGTAAAATTTAATTCCTAGCTGAGCGCTTTCGGCTTATAAAGCCATCTTCAGGGCTATGTTACAATAAAAGATCTGTAATGAATAATTAATCTTAGAATTCACAAAGTTTTTTAAGAGAGAGGGATCCCATGTATAATTGAAAAAAATTTTAACTTTTGCAGTTTTTTATTAATATAAAAAACTTTGTCCGAAGTTTGAAAATTTATAAATGTTTGGTTGTGAAAAATTGGTTTTTAAAACATCTAGAACGGCACACAGGACTATCATAAAAAACACGTTAAAAAGTTTTGATCATGGTAAGGTTAAAAAATTCATCTGAAGCGGACGTTGGCAGAATGCAGGCATAATGAAGGCATGTAGTGACAGCCGACAGAGACAGAGTGTGCTCCTTTAGATGCTTTCCTTTTTTTATTCACAACAAGTGACAGTTGACATATGTCACTTATAAGAAATTAGAATATCTAAGTGTTGAAAATTTTGAGAATTTTTTGAAGTGTGTAGTTACATAGATCTGGTTTTTAAAACTAAAATACATGTTGAAAAACTGAAGGTCCAATATAAATCAACTGGCAAGTTTTCTCCAAAACAGAGTTTAGATTCTTTTTAAATGTAAAGCACTTAAGCTTTACATATAGCTGATTTTAAACTTCTACAACGTCATATTATAAAACCTGACAAACTTTAGTCAATCAGTTAGTTGTTCTATACGTTGTTTATAACACATAACTTTCAGTAAGGGGAACGGAGCAAAATGCAAAATTTTGACGCATGTCAAAATTTTCAATTTGTTTTAAATGTATTCATTTTTTTCGAATCCTGTGAAAACTAAAAGGTATCTTTGAAAAATTTAAACGCAGAATGTAAGACTAGTTTATTACCGAGGGCGGAAAGTCCCTTAGAATAAATAAAAAGTTTGTTTTATTTGAACGTGATTTGTTTGATGATTTTGTAAGCAAAATCCTATCTTCCATGTAAATTATTTTATACTGAAATAATAAACTTTTCTCATGATTGCTAAGACGTTTTTCTTTAAGTCCTTTTTGTGTCCTTCCATTTGTTAAGTTCCTTCCATGTATATTTCGTTATTTTCATCTGTCTTATTTGTAATACTAATGAAATGTATGTTAAGTAACTGACAGAGTAAGACTCAAAGATGTAATCCATCTTCAATATAATAGAGAAGTCCCCCTAGATATCATAAAAACCATTAAAATCATCTATAGTCCAGGGCCCATCTGTTTTGAGATGGACGTTGAGAGGTGACTCAAATTTTTTTGCAGAAATTGCTTGAAAATAACTGAAATAATAATACTTGAGCTATCCTTCCTCTCAAAAAGGTGCGGAACATTGTTTAAATAATCAAAATATCAAAAAATGAAGTAAAAATTCGATTTTTTTCTTGGTTTTTTGATTATATCTTTAAAAATATTCATTTCCGAGAAAAGATGTACTGAGGTAAAAGTTGCGTAATTAAATTTCCTAAAATATAGAATTGGTTAAAAATTTAAAAAATAGTCACCCTTGTTGCGAAATAGCAATAATTGCGAAAAACCCATACAAAAACAAGTATTCGCATTTTACGTTTTTCAACCATTTATGTTACACTTAGGACCTTAATATTTCACCCAGAAAAACTTTATGATATATTAAAACAGTACTGTAAATTTCATTAAGATCGGTTCAATAGATTTTGCAAAATAAATTTTGCAATCCAGCTTTCGCAAAAAAAATAGTTTTTTCAAAATGTTATAAGACTGAAAATAAAGCAGATAGCAAGTTGAAATTTTTTTTGCGTATAGAAGTATACGGTACCTTTCATTTTCAATTTGCAAAATTAAAATCGATTAACTATCAGGCGTCACGATTTTTTTAAATAAACATTAATTATTGGTGCTACGCGCAGGACAGCGGTGTTCGATTCACACAAGTTGATTTCCACCAAAATTTCTTCCAATCTTTATCTAATATATTATTTTCTTACTCTATATTTTGTTGTATTTTAATATTTTAATTCCACAAAAATCAAACTAATTTTATTATTGTTTGTGAAATATTGTTTAAACACTTGCATATGTATAAAAATAATAAACTTTTATTCTCTAAGTTAAAATATATGAACAAAGAAAGCTTTTGCTAAAAAAAGTGTTATTTCAAAGGATAGAGTATGTGTTTTTATTTTGCAATAAACAAATTTATTTATTTATATCGAAATGTAATAAAAATTAAAATGTATCAATCATTATCAAAGGTCATTGGAATGCCCAATCAGAGCAAACTATCCGCTGTCCTGCGCGCAGCACCAATAATTAATGTTTACTTAAAAAAAATTGTGACGCCGTGGTAGTTAATCGATTTTAATTTTGCAAATTGCAAATGAAAGGTACAGTACACTTCTATATGCAAAAAAAAATTCAACTTGCTATCTGCTTTAGTTTCAGTCCTGTAACATTTTGAAAAAATGAATTTTTTTGCGAAAGCTGGATTGCAAAATTTATTTTGCAAAATCTATTGAACCGATCTTAATGAAATTTACAGTATTATTTTAATGTATTATAAAGTTTTTCTGGGTAAAATATAAAGGTGCTAAGTGTAGCATAAATGGTTGAAAAACGTAAAATGCGAATACTTGTTTTTGTATGGTTTTTTCGCAATTATTGCTATTTTTCAACAAGGGTGACTATTTTTTAAATATCTAACCAATTATGTATTGTAGCAAATGTAATGACGCAACTTTTATGTCAACACAAATTTTCTCGAAAATGAATACTTTTAAAGTTATAATCAAAAAACGAAGAAATAAATCGAATTTTTCCTTCATTTTTTGATATTTTGATTATTTAAACAATGTTCCGGACCTTTTTGAGAGGGAGGATAACTCAAATATTATTATTTGAGTTATTTTCAAGCAATTTCTGCAAAAAAATTTGAGTCACCTCTCAACGTCCAAATGTACCAATATTTTTACAGATGCACCCTGGTCTACTACCAAAACACCAAAATGGAAGTCAGAATAGATGGACAACTTACAGAACCTATAGAAATAGGCAGCGGAATAAGACAGGGAGACTCATTGAGCCCTATGCTCTTCAATTTAATCATGGATGAAATAATTAAAAGCATTAACAAAGGAAGAGGATACAGAATGGGAAACAAAGAAGTAAAAATACTCTGTTACACAGACTACGCAATATTGATAGCCAAAGATGAAGATAGTCTGCAAAGATTAGTCCACAGATTTAACATAAAAGTGATAGAATTCAATATAATAATTTCATCTCAGAAAACTAAAACAACAGTAGGTAATCAGTAAAGAACCAATCAGATGTAAACTAGAAATTGATATAGTCCGTCTAGAAAATATCCGGAATTTTATATTTTTCCTAATTTTAATACATTTCCTTTTTGTAACATTTTAAGACAGAAGTAATGCATCAAGTAGGTTGTGCCAATAGTAGGTTATAGACAAAATCGCATGACAACACCATTTCTCAAATATTGTTGTTTGTAAACAGACTTAAGATTTGTGAAATAATGTCGCAAGTAGAAAAAAGAAAAGTGGTGGAATATTTGTATAGAAAGGGTGTCCGAAACTTTAAAAAATTAGTGCAATTGACTGAATTCGGAAAAAGTGCAGTGTATGAGACAATAAAGAGGATAAAAAATGGCATAGATGTGAGACATAGACCAGTTCCGGGTAGACCGCGTAAGATTCGCGGAAACAATTTAAATGCTTTAGTGGCTTTAGGACGACAAAAGCCGCGCCTAGGGTTTCGAAAATTAGCGAACAGATTTGGAAATCAACGAAGAATAAAATTGTGCCTAAAAACTGTCCGCATGTCACTGAAAAAGCAAGGCTACATATCAAGGAATCCAAAAAAAATCCCTACAATGACACCTCTGCAAAGGCAACGAAGAATAGATTTTTGTCAACGTTTTCGAGAAGATAATTTTAATAATGTCTTTATATGTATCTGATGAAAGTTGTTTCCAGCTTGGTGCAAATCATCTAAAAGTCCTATCATGAGAAAATGTTACCGTTCAAATTTCCAAATTTCCCACTAAAATAATGTTTTGGGGAGCAATATCTCAGCGTGGTGCTACACCTCTCTGTATAGTTAATGGTACTGTTGATAGTGCGAAATATTGTGACATCCTAAATGGTTTTCTTCTTGAAGCGGCTCATGTTTTATATCCAGAGGGGTGGCGTTTTCAGCAAGATAATGCAAGATGCCATACTTCTGCTTATACTCAAGCTTGGATGCAAGAACACAAATTGGCAACAATTCCGTGGCCAGCAACATCTCCAGATCTAAACTCCATTGAACATATATGGGGACTGATGAAGATTGAAGTGAAACGAGCAGCGCTACGAGATAAAGAAGGTTTGATTCGGTCAGTTTTAAAGGCCTAGAACACTATTACCGAAAATTATGGCCTTGACCTAATTTCGGGTGTACCTGGACGTTTAGTTAAATGTTTAGATTTAAATGGAGGTTGTATAAGTAAACGAGATGAATTATTTGTTGAAATTTTATATTTCAAGTGATAGAAATAAATACCGTAAAATTATAATTCTGCTTTCTTTTTTCCGGATACTTTCTAGACGGACTATAGTATCATTATTGTTCTTCTCCTTCTTCTTCCTACTTTTAGTCCGTTCTTTAACGGTAAAATATTGCAAAATCTCTAAATTTTAAAGAACCGCTTGGATTGACATGAAATTTGGCATACACATAGCTAACAAGTCAAAGAAAAAAAGTGATATTGTGCCGATGTGTTTTTGCCCTGGGGGTGGTTTTCACCCCCTCTTGGGGGTGAAAAAATATTCGTCCAAAGAAAGTCAGGAAATGGATAGACTGGCTAATTTTAAGTCACTTTTGTTCTATAGAGTTTTTTCACTAAGTCAATACTTTTTGAATTATTTGGCAGTGAATATGTTCATTTTTTCAACAAAATAAACACGTTTTTAGACGGTTTTTCGCAAATAACTCAAATAGTAAGTATTTTGTCGAAAAAACCTTCCTAGCAAAAATATAGCCTGTAAAAATTTTTAAAAACTGGTGTATATATCACGTCTCTACACCTAGTAGTAGCAGAGTTATAGCTAATGAAAAATAGGTTCATATTCGTCAAATTCCAAATGGAATATTTTGACGTGAAATAACCAAAAATGAAGCACATTTCGAGGAAAACTCATTACAACTTATTTAAAGTGTTTCAAAAAAGCTTCATTTTTGTTTTATAAAAAAAATGTCTAGCATCAAAATTAAACAAGTTACGCTCAAAATAAAATTAGTCCCTTTTGGTTTTGGTAAAAAAATCGAGAAAATCACCCCCTAAATAGTATCTTAAATGAACTTAATCGTTACGACTTCACAAGTTTCTTGACTCGTGTATATATTGTTTATATGATCTGTAAATTTCATCGGTTCAAAGTCCTTATTATTGAAAGGGATGTAGTTAAAACGGGTTGAACGAGTCACTGATCACGAATGTATGCAAATTTAGAAACACCAAATCTTAATCAATTTTTGTCTAACAGAAAAACAAAAAAAAACATGATATTCAGAAAAGCAAATCTGACTTTTTTTGTTTTTCGAGATTTTTGGTATCTCTAACAATTTTTAAGTTATTTTGAAAAAAAAGCATAATTTTCAAAATTTAAATTTTTAAAAATTTTATTTTGAAACCAAATTTTTTCAAAAATAAGCAGTTTGAATCGATGAAACTTACAGATCATATAAACACAACATAAGTAAAATAATTTGTGGAGCGGTAACGATTAATTTCATTTAAGTTGCTAATTAGGGGGTGGTCTTCCCGATTTTTTTTGCAAAAACAAAAGGGACCAATTTTATTTTGAGTGTAACTTGCTTAAATTTAATGCTAGAAACTTTTTGTGAAAACAGAAATAAAGCTTTTTTTAAACACTTTAAAAAAGTTATAATGAGTTTTCCCCAAAAAGTGCTTAATTTTTTGGATATTACATCGAAATATTCTATTTAAAATTTGGTGAATATGAATCTATATTTCATTAGCTATAACTCTGGTTCTACGAGATCCAGAGACCTAACGCTACACCATTTTTTTTACTTTTTTATAGGCTATATTTTTGCTAAGAACGGTTTTTTCGACAAAATACTTACTTTTTGGGTTATTTGCGAAAAACCGTCTAAAAATGTGGTTATTTTGTTGAAAAATGACCATATTCACTCGCAAATAACTCGAAAAGTGTTGACTTGGCAAAAAAAAACTCTATAGAACAAAAGTTACTTAAAATTAGTCAGTTTACCCATTTCCGGACTTACTTTGGACATATATTTTTCATCCCCAAGAGAGGGTAAAAGTCACCCCCAGGGCAAAAGCACACATCGGCACCATATCACTTTTTTTCTTTGACATGTAAGCTATACGTATGCCAAATTTCATGTCAATCCAAGCGGTTCTTTAAAATTTAGAGCAAAAACCGTGAAAGAATGGACTATTTATAAATAGGCTATATGCCTGTTTTACTTCGGTTTTTAGCCTCAATTGACATTGTCTGACCATCTTTTCCTCGGTTGTCCCAATGATCTTCCATTTGGCGATTTGTCTCTTGCTATTCGTATTATTCTATTTTCTGTCATTCTTTCTATGTGTTGATTTCATTCTATTTTTCTTCTTTTGGTGCACATGTTTATTTCTTCTATAACACATCTCGCTCGTATTTCCTCACTTCTTACTCTGTCTTCTAGCGTTTGTTTGTTATTTTTCGTAAGACTTTCATTTCTGCTCTGCGTCTTCGCCGTATCTGCTCTTGTTTTCGCTGTATACGTCATTATCGGTCTTATTATTGATTTATATATACTGGTTTTAGTTTCCGTTGTGAGGTATTTGTTTCTCCAGATTGTGTTGTTGAGACATCCTGCTGAGCTGGTCGCCATGTTTACTTGATTTTGTACTTCTTCTTCCACTTTTCCGTAGCTTGACAGTTTTATTCCCAAGTATTCCGTTTCCATACTTGTTCTATTATTTTGTTATTTATAGAGAGCGGAATATATGCAAAGTGCATATAGATGCATATATTGCATATTTTCAGACAACAAACACAACATTGCATATTTAAGCTAAACACGATTTATTTTGCATATTTTAAAAATAAATTATATAAAAGTTTAAAATTTTCCTCTCTTAGTTGGAATTTTATAACTTCGATATGAACGAGCTCGTTATTTATATATCTATCGCTCATTATTATCTATCTGGACTTTCCCATTACTACCTGAATTTAACAATTATGGGTGTTCCCAGAAAAATATTATTTTATTAGCGTAGCAAGTCGTAGGTACCTACCTGCTTTTAAGGGTCTAATATTTATTTTGTCAGTTTCCGGCCAACATTTGTTTAAAGTAAACGTTGTATCGTATTTAGTGTTTTTGAAATGATTGGTACATATTAAATTTAAATATGTCTACCATTCAAAAAAGTGCTTGGATAAAGTGTTTTCCCGAGTTAAAGCTAAGTGGAGACAAAGTATTTTGCAAAGCCTGTTCCAAAATCGTAAGTTAATTTTGAAAAATATTTGATTATAAATTCATACTATAATTTAGATTCTTAATTTAATTATAATATCAGTTTTTGTGTGTCATTTCATTTGTTTTTATGTGAAAAATAAATATGTATTAAACATAAATGTAGGTTGAATTTTTTAAACATAAATGTTTATATTTAATATATTGTTTTATTTTTGAGTATTTTTAATAAGCATTTGCATATTTAGACAAATTTAGAAAATATACCTGCATATTTGTAGTAAAAGTAATGCATATATATGCGCATAGTTTGGTAATGTTGTGTTGCATATATTCCGCTCTCTAGTTATTTACGACCAGTTTACATCGTCTCGGTTCCGCTGATATCATTATCGATTTAGTTTTCTCTGTTGAGATCACCATGTTGTATATTGAGCGCCGTGTCTTCGAATTCTTTCATTATCAGTATTGAAAGTAATGAAAATAAAATACCTTGGAATTACATTGTCAAGCTACGTAGACCTGGAGAAAGAAGTGAGAAATCAAGTACAAAAAGCAAATAGACTGGCAGGATGCCTTAATAACACTATATAGCGAAACCGACATATGTATTAACATTGAGATGAAATCAAGAATTTATAAAGCCAGTGTAAGATCAATAATGACATATGCATCAGAAACAAGACGCGATACATCCACAACACAAAGACTACTGGAAACGGCAGGGGTGAGAGTACTGAGAAGAATTACAGGAAATAGGCTGAGAGATCGAAAAAGGAGTGAAGACATTAGAAAACAATGTAACGTACAGTGTATAAACGAATGGACACTAAATAGAAAAAAGAATGTAATATCCACATCAGAATGGGGGAGACACGTGTGGTCAAAATAGCAAGAGATAAATCACCAATCGGTAGAAGAAGTATCGGCCGACCGCGCAAAAGATGGAGTGACAACCTTCCATAGAGGTATCAATCCGCCAATGCACAAGCAGAATTGCTTATAAAGAGGAAGAGAAAAAGAATTGTTAGTAGTGGGGGAGCAAAGTATGCTAAATGTGCAGTCACTCGAGCGCTTTGGGGACCTATTGGGTTGTGAAGAGTAGGTCCTAAAACCAAAAAAAATTAAATAAAGTTTTTCATTTTAGTGGGCGCTTGCCATTTTTTATTTTAATTTTCCATTTCCAACAAACGGTTTTTCAAATTATAGCGCCATCTATCCATAATTCGAAAAAAAAATGTTTCGAGTAAAAGTTGCTTATTTTTACGTAAAGGGTCCAAATCTGTAATAAAAATTTAGGGCTCCTATTTAAGATTTTAAAGTAACCCCCCACCCCACCTCCGTGGGGGATCGTGTTTGGTACCACTCGATATATTTTTCAAAAATATTGATTAAATGTATTTTGCAGTTTTTCGATCTAATGTTTATTTTGCGAAATATCGCGGGATTTGTAATTAAAATTTTAAATTTACCCCCCACCCCTCTCCGTGGTGACTCGTGTTTGGTATCATTCGATAGATTTTTGAAAAATATTGAACACGTATTTTTTAGTTTTTCGATCTAATCTTCATTTTGCAAATTAGTCGCTTTTTTTGTGAAACTTTTTAACTTACCCATTTCCTTACGCCAAATGGTCAGATTTTTGAAATATACACTCTTTTGCAGGTACTTAATTTACCTTATCTTAATCTGACAATTTCGAGTATTTTTAAGGATAGATTTTTTTTTCGGGCCCCTCTTAACGAACTCCCCTGTGTTAAGAGCTAATATGGTAGAGGTACATCTGCAGGGCACCAGGCTTCTCCCCATATGATAATCTGACGCGCTCGAGTAACTGCAAAAATCCCCGCTTGGGCTCCCCTACCATAGGTAATTTATTTGATCAATAAACGCTGAACTAATTAGTTTTAATAAAAAACAATTAGTAATAACATAACAGATTAATGAGCAGATCCGCCTCTGACAAATTACGTAGGATGAACTTTTAAATATTTATGATTCAGTTTAACTTGTATATGTATATCTTGCACCTGACCTACCGCAACGCGTACTGCTAAAATTGGGCAGTTTAATTTATACATAAATTATTTTGGAGAAAATCAAATCAGTATAAATTATTATAGATACACCTATTTGATATGAAACTTTTTAAATAAAAACATTGCAACAGTAATTGAGTCGATTTTAATAGAAATATTTATTTAATGCATAATATTAATAGATAATAATGGAATAATTTAAATTTACACATTTTTATGAAAATTGGTTTATGAAGATAACAAGTTCTGACGAACTTAAACACCAACCATCCAAAACCACATGATTAGGGAAGCTCTAAATATACCTGGATATGTCCCATTAAGATACGTATTTTCACATACGCAACAAAAGAAATTCCTGAGAATGATAGACGAAAGAGCACTCGAAATATTCAACAATATCAGGAACCATAATAGCAGATTATTAAGAGAATTGACTTACTATGACGAAAACCAAAGAAGGGTACATAGACAGCAGTTATCTGGATATAGCAAAAACCCTTAAGAATGAAGAATTGAGGTAGCCACGGGATAGTCGAACGTAATAGCCTTCAGTTACAGCAGTCTGACATCACCACTATGATATAACTTAGATCAGGCCACAAACGAGTACAGTCCGTACAGTATAGGTACCGTTGCACGTCATCCGCGTCATAATACGTGACGTCACATGATACCAACACGAAATATTTACGTCGTAGGTGTGTTCCTTTTTAGAATTATTTAGTCGAGTACAGTGGAATTACAGCCACTAGACATATTTTATTATATACGAGTAGAAATAATATTGGAAGATTTCTATTAATGTAAATTTAAAGAAACATACCTTAACTTGTTTCATTTAATTTGTTTAAGTGGAATATAAAGCGTTTTTATAAAGCACATTTGTTCGGATTACACTCTAACTGCGATCGAACAAAGGTAACATTTTGGCGTAAATTGGTAATATTTATTTGACAGTTGCGGTATTGACAGTTCAGCTTTGTTTTTATTCTTTACTGTAAGCATTTGTTTTATTATATTGATTGTTTTTATTATTTTTATAACTCAATTATTGTTTTCTATTTCTAATGTTTTTATTTATTTACATTGAATATTAATTTGTTTTGTTGTATAATCCACTTCGTAATAATTATGTGATATATTTGATTTAAAATGAATTCACGAATTGTTTGTAATTGGGCAACAATGTCAACTTAGATATCTGACGTAGATAATAATTTGCAACGGTATCTACACGCACCAGCAAAATTAAAGCAAAAAACACCTTAAAAATGGAATATGTTTGATGTCTCGAATCTCCTAAACCAGCGTTTCCCAACCGGTGGGTCGAGACCCACTAGTGGGTCGCAGGTGGATTTCAGGTGAGTCGCGACATGGCTTACATACAGTAGCTGAATAACGTAAATATGTATCATTATGGGTCACGAATATGAAAAACCCAACAGAAGGTGGGTCGCCAGACATAAAAGGTTGGGAACCACTGTCCTAAACCAGTTGTCCGATTTTAGTGATTTTTTAGTATGTTGTAGAATTATTATTTAAGAATACCGGTGTAATAATATTGTTGCTAGACAGCTAATAGGGAACTTGCATAAAATTTTAAATTCTAAAAAATGTTATAGATCACAACAGAACATAATTTAAAACATGTATCAAAGATAAAAAAGTTTTGTTTGGCTTTCGTTTGGCCCCTAAAGACGATTAAAAATTCAAATTATACCAGCCAGCTCAAAACGCGTCGTGATGTCATCCGTTGATATGTTTACATTCTTCCAACAAAGTAAACAGAATTTTAAATTAGACGTTATAAACGTCAGTAGAAAATACAGTTATTTGACGTTACAAGTGTTTTTGATCGTTTGAACTATTCATAGAAAATTTGTACTTTTACAAAATGGTTTTATTTTCCGTAGTAAACCTTCTTTCCTTTCCTTCAATAACTATATCAAACTCCAATGTCAACAAACTGGTATATACCGTGTGTCAGCCAAATGGAAAAATTCAATAGTTCAAATACTAATTGTTTTTTTGAAAAATGCTCAGATCGGTCAATTAGTATTTTAAATCTAAATTTTTTACATACAATAATGATGTATACAGGGTGTCCCAATTTAGAGATATGACGTCGTCGTTAATTTTCTTAAATAGCAACACTGTTATTTTAATGGCCATTTAGATAGAGCTTGTAAAGCTATACATAACTGCAAAATATCAAATTTTTATTTTTTAACATTTACAAGATAATAAAAAATAAATTTATGTCTGTAATGTGGAATAAACATAATAGTTCAAATAATTATTGTTTTGATTTTGAAAAATGCTCAGACCTGTCGATTAGTATTTCAAATCGAAATTTTTTTCATACAATAATAATGTATACAGGGTGTCCCAATTTAGAGATTTAGTGTTATTTTTTATTATCTTTTAAATTATAAAGAATAAAAATTTGATATTTTGTAGTTATGTATAACTTTACACACCCTAGCAAAATAGCTATTAAAATGACAGTGTTGCCATTTAAGAAAATTCAATGATGACGTTATATTTTTAAATTGGAACACCCTGTATACATTATTATTGTATGAAAAAATTTCCATTTGAAATACTAATCGACAGATCTAATCATTTTTCAAAAAAAAACAATTAGTATTTGAACTATTGAATTTATTCCAAATTACAGACATAATATTGTTATTTTTTATTATCCTGTAAATGGTAAGGAATAAAAGTTTGATATTTTACAGTTATGAATAACTTTAAACACTCTATCAAAATAGCTGTCAAAATGATAGTGTTGCCATTTAAGAAAATCAACGATGACGTTATATCTCTAAATTGGGACACCCTGTATACATTATTATTGTATGAAAAAAATTTACATTTGAAATACTAATCGACAGGCTTAAGCATTTTTCAAAAAAAAAAACAATTAGTATTTGAACTATTGAATTTATTCCATTTGGCTGACACACAGTGTATTATTACAACAAGAATAAAAAACCGCTAAAAGCCGTAAAAATGAGTGGCGCGTACAATATTCCAGCTACAATAGATCTGATATGAAAATTACGTGGCGCGAAAATGTATTTTCATTTTGATGCAAAACAAAATTCTAATTTTATTTTAAAAGATTTTTCCATAATATTTGCTAAATTTGAAGTAAACGCTCCACAAAAGAGTAAATTTGATACAGTTTGAATTTTGAAACTCTTTTGTGGCGCGTTTACTTCAAATTTAGCAAATATTATGGAAAAATCTTTTAAAATAAAACTAGAATTTTGTTTTGCATCAAAATGAAAATACATTTTCGCGCCACGTAATTTTCATATCAGATCTTTTGTAGCTGGAATATTGTACGCGCCACTCATTTTTACAGCGTTTAGCGGTTTTTTATTCTTGTATCAGGAGTTTTTCAAGCTATATACAAATTAAATGTATGAAGTTGAATGCAATTTTTGTCGATTACACGTTAAGCTTTATAAATGGTCACCTTTGTCGCATTATCTCCCAAATGATCTAGTGTCCATCGAATGTACACTAGATTTTTTTTCTAGTCGAAATATATTAAATAAAAATATTGGGATGGCCGGTAAATGAACTCGGATTGCCCGTTGCAGATCAAATTTAGCGTCGTAACCACTACAACTACATAAACTATTTCAGGAATAATCGTTAATTGGATTATACTTTTGTAGCTTAATAACTTCTAAACGGCTTAACCGATTTTGATCACTAAACATGAGTTTAAGACGTATTGACAAGTAGTATCTTATCCGATGCATCTGAGGTCAAGTATGAAGACTAAAACTGTTACAGAAATTATTGAGCTTGAAAAACCGTTTTCCCCCATAGGAAATAGATTTGATCATAGTTATGAAGCGTATAACTTAAAATTTCTAATTTTTCCGGATATGAGGTAAACAACTTTAGATTCGCCTAGAGTCCTTCTACAAACGCTCAGTTATTGGCGCAATTTGTAGGTTGAAATTTTGAGTAATTGTAGAAAAACCAAAATTTTGAAAGTTTAATTTTTCAGTTTTTCGGCTATGGTGAGCAGTGTGTATATCTCAGCTTGATAGCTTAGGCACTGCTTGAAAGTATAACTCAGCCCTATTTTTTTTTATTTATTGGCATGGACTTTATGTCATTCAGCCAGTCACAACATGAGTATTAGTGTCATGTGTAGTGTGTATGTTGAGTAAGTGTCTTGTTACTTTGCAAAGTCGACGTCATTGTCTTTGCAAAGAGACGCTAGTTGTATCCGAACGTCTGCGGTCCCTCCGGTGAGTACCGATCCCACAAGGACAGAAACTATATTCATTTATTAATTTATAATAAATGAAAAATTGCTGACCCTGGTGAGATTCGAAGCCACAACCTTTCGGATTTTTTCGATCCAAAGGCAGGCACGAGAGGGTTAACTCAGCCCTATTGATTTGGTGTATTTGCGGTTTTCCTGTCTCTCCTTGAACCTAATATATTGTTGTGATCTTGATTATTGATATGAGATAATAATTTTATATGTCATTTAATTTAATCAATGCTTTAATAATAATCTAATTAATTTACCAGATCACATATCAATATGTTTTCAATCTCAGGGCTTTTTTATAAAATTAATTACTTACATACGTGGCTTCTAAGTATTTCTTAATGGTTCCTAATCGGGATAGGAAAGAAAAGAGTAAAATAATAACACATATGGGTTACAATTGTAATCAAAATATTGTTTATTTTATTTAAATGGCAATCACTGCTTAATATTTGCTATATCTTATTATTCTTAAACATAACATTTATACATGGGAATCTTATTTCCTTTTGATTTCCAATTGAAAGTTTTTATTAACATTTAACTATTATGATTTATCAGCAACAATTCTATTTAAGTTTGATGAAGCTTTTCTGATATTATTGATTATGTTTTTTCAATTTTAAATGTGGTATTTACTACGAAAAACCCATACATTCATGTCCAAACAAATGAGACTGACCTTTTTCTGGTGCACTGAGAATGTCTTCACACAAGACCCGTTTCCTGCTATCCTTGGCTGCAATCAAAACCTCGTCCTGGCTTCCAGTAATGTTCTCCTCCGAAACTAGCTCGTATAGCTCTCGTTTCCTGCTTCTGTCGTGATGCTGTGTTCTACCTTTTTCGAAACTGCAATCAGCTACCGGGAACTCTTGGCTCAAGGAGGTTCTTTTACTCTCAACTTGGCCTACCTCTCGTTCTACGATAGATACTCCACACTCACGGAACTACACCGGCTTTCTCACTCTCCGTACACTACCGTCTACGACTCGACTTCACTTCTCGACAGTTCAAAACATTCTGCTCTCTATTTGTCATTCATTCCCCTACTTTCTAAATATCCCTTCCAGATTCACAAATCAAAATTCCACCACCAACTCTCATTCGCAGTATTCCTCAAAACCAATTTTTAAACTTTCTAAATATGCTTAATGGATTTCAAAGAAAATAGTTAATTCCCATTCTAAAATTACTTTCTACTATATACAAATTTTAATGACCTATTCTCTATTTCCACTTAGTCTTATTTAGCATCGGCTAATGATGATAACGAACGACCTTCCGCGAACAACGATAATGACCTATTAACGATTTCACTTGAGTCTTATTTAATCACTTCTTAAAATTAAATATAACAATTTGTTGTATACAGGTTGTTTTAAATTTATATGCCCGTGGTTGAGAAAATTGAAAATATTTTATATTAAAGTGAATTTTGTTTATAATTATCAAATTTTAATTTTTATATCAAATAGAAATATAACAAATCCCCGCCTTGTATTCGATAAAATTTATCTGCATTTTTAAATAAATTTTCTCGAGGCAAAAACCAACTCCCTGTATATTTTCTTACTTTAATCTATGTCTTATACCCTAACTTACTATCTACTTCATGTAATTCTGTCTTTTATTCGTGATATTTGTATACATCGTGAATATTATAAATTCCTCGGATCTTTTCCGAGTTCCTGTGCCTCAACTCATAACTATTTATCCCATTTTCATTATTCACGATGTACGGGCCTTCGAAAACAGGCATCAACTTTGCGCAAATGCCGCCAGGAAGATTTGATACTCGTAATGCCCTCACGAGTACTTTTTCACCCTTTTGGAAAGTCACTGGTCTTCTTTTTCTATTTTGTTCCTGTCTTTGGATATATTTTTCGTTGCTTCGCCGTAATCTTCTCTGTACGGTTTCAATCACCTGTTGATATTCTTTTGGCTCTTGGTCTTCCCATGGCCTTATCGGCATTACACCCTTCATGATGTATTCTGGGGTCTCCTTTGTTACTGTGCTCGGAATTGTATTTAGATACCTTTCTATTTCCGCCATTTTCCTGTCCCAGTGGCGATGTTGACCATCTGTTGCAATGCGAAGAAATTTCGTCACTTCCTGTATGAATCGTTCCGAAGGATTACTCTGTGGATGCCTGATGCTGACAAAATTTGTCTCTATTCCTCGTTCTCGAAGTTGTCCTTTGAAACGATCATTTCGGAAATACGTTGCATTGTCCAGTAGGATCTTTTTTGGTGTTCCTACTATGGCTATAAAATTGTCGATTTTTCTTAATATTTCCTCCCCCTTTGTGGTGCGGCAACTATATAATTTTACGTATTTTGAAAACACATCCACCATTACCAGAATATGTTTGTTCCTTTTAGTGGTCATAATTAGATCGCTTAACATATCTATGGCTACAATGTCTAGTTTGTTTCGGGCTTCAATATTTTTGGCAACATTTTCGTTTTTGAAATTCCGACTCTTATATTTTTGACATACATCGCACTTCTGGGTAATTTCCTTTGCTATGCGGTAATCCTGTCGGCTGATGTAATTTTCCCTAAAAACGAGCCAAACTTTTCTGCTACCGATATGCCCATTGTCCTCATGTAATTTCTTTATTATCTTTTCGGCCAATGTCTGTGTCACTAAATATAGTTCCTCTCCGTCTATTCTCTTAAAATATATGTCATTTTCTACTTCCGCTCTTCTTTTCTCTCTTTCCTCTAGGTCTTCTTGGTTTGTCCTTATCTCATTTTTCATTGTTGTCAAACATCCTTTTACTTCCTTTTCATACTTTCCTATGCGTTCCTCCATTTTCTTGTTGTTCTCTTCTATTGCTTGTTTTGTTTCCTTCTGATTTTCTTGCATTATTCTTTTTGTTTCATCTATTGCTTGTTTTGTTTCCTCCTGATTTTTATCCATTGTCCTTTTTGCTTCATCCATTGCTTGTTTTGTTTCTCTTTGATTGTCATCCAGCTTTTGTGACTGGAGTTGCATCAGTTGTAATAGTTTATCTATTCCTGATAATTCTTGCTGTTCTGATGCCATGATTGTCGTGTCTAAAATATCTTCTTGGTCTGAATGTTCTTTTTGTTTTTTGTTGTCCTTGCTTTGGCTTCTTGTCACAGACATTTGTTTTCAAGAAGTATTATCCCCGCCAAATATGAAATTTTACTAGTATGTTACCAAGACGACTTTTTTTTACCCAAATATTATCAATTGTCAATAAATATATCAAATGTAAATATCGTAAAAATAAAATATTAAATCAGTTATGTAAAATTTGTACCTAAAGAGATCTAAAATTTTATGTTATCAAATGTAAGTATCTCACTTTTTACCACAGGCATATAAATTTTCAAATACCAGCTTTACTCTTTCTATCCTTCAAATTTGCCACTAGAAATACTTTCAAAATGCTTTCCACGTTGGACGACAGTTGTTGTGATCTTGATTATTGATATGAGATAATAATTTTATATGTCATTTAATTTAATCAATGCTTTAATAATAATCTAATTAATTTACCAGATCACATATCAATATGTTTTCAATCTCAGGGCTTTTTTATAAAATTAATTACTTACATACGTGGCTTCTAAGTATTTCTTAATGGTTCCTAATCGGGATAGGAAAGAAAAGAGTAAAATAATAACACATATGGGTTACAATTGTAATCAAAATATTGTTTATTTTATTTAAATGGCAATCACTGCTTAATATTTGCTATATCTTATTATTCTTAAACATAACATTTATACATGGGAATCTTATTTCCTTTTGATTTCCAATTGAAAGTTTTTATTAACATTTAACTATTATGATTTATCAGCAACAATTCTATTTAAGTTTGATGAAGCTTTTCTGATATTATTGATTATGTTTTTTCAATTTTAAATGTGGTATTTACTACGAAAAACCCATACATTCATGTCCAAACAAATGAGACTGACCTTTTTCTGGTGCACTGAGAATGTCTTCACACAAGACCCGTTTCCTGCTATCCTTGGCTGCAATCAAAACCTCGTCCTGGCTTCCAGTAATGTTCTCCTCCGAAACTAGCTCGTATAGCTCTCGTTTCCTGCTTCTGTCGTGATGCTGTGTTCTACCTTTTTCGAAACTGCAATCAGCTACCGGGAACTCTTGGCTCAAGGAGGTTCTTTTACTCTCAACTTGGCCTACCTCTCGTTCTACGATAGATACTCCACACTCACGGAACTACACCGGCTTTCTCACTCTCCGTACACTACCGTCTACGACTCGACTTCACTTCTCGACAGTTCAAAACATTCTGCTCTCTATTTGTCATTCATTCCCCTACTTTCTAAATATCCCTTCCAGATTCACAAATCAAAATTCCACCACCAACTCTCATTCGCAGTATTCCTCAAAACCAATTTTTAAACTTTCTAAATATGCTTAATGGATTTCAAAGAAAATAGTTAATTCCCATTCTAAAATTACTTTCTACTATATACAAATTTTAATGACCTATTCTCTATTTCCACTTAGTCTTATTTAGCATCGGCTAATGATGATAACGAACGACCTTCCGCGAACAACGATAATGACCTATTAACGATTTCACTTGAGTCTTATTTAATCACTTCTTAAAATTAAATATAACAATTTGTTGTATACAGGTTGTTTTAAATTTATATGCCCGTGGTTGAGAAAATTGAAAATATTTTATATTAAAGTGAATTTTGTTTATAATTATCAAATTTTAATTTTTATATCAAATAGAAATATAACAATATATACGGCCAAAAAATATGCTATTTTGTATCTACCTAGCCCTCTAGCTGGCTTACCGGTAGTCAGAAGTCAAAAATTACACCGGTTCTAAATCGGCCCTCACACCCTCTTGAAACACAGAAAAAAAATTCAGATCGGTGTAACTTTTCCACATACATACATACATACATACATACATACATACATACATATCCACAAACATTTTCCCCTTTTTAAATACAAATTGAGTTCTAATTCTGAGCTCGGTAACTTTTGAACGGTATAACCGATTTTCAAAATTAAACATGCGTTGGAAAGGTAATGATCTGTGCTATCAGAAGACGTAAAGGTCGAACTTAAGTTTTTGAAATTTTTGGGAGTTTTGAGGACGAGAACGAAAAACAGACCCTAAATGGGAAGGGCCGTAAAATCCACAGCCTTGGACCAAAATGGAGAAGTAATATACGGATGGACGAGTCTTTTCCTAAACTTTAAGATGGGATTTGGCTCAATTTTCAATTCAGTCAGGGTTAAAAAATCGAAAATTTCTTGTATATATATGTAGTGTCGCATGTAGGGGTGTTGTGCGCCACTGGCGAGAACTGCCGTTCTCTGGTAATTTTCAAAATTAGATGTGCGTTGGAAAGGTAATGCTCAGTACTATCAGAAGCCGCAAAAGGTCGAACTTATATTTTTGAAATTTTTGGTAGTTTTGAGAACGAGAAAGAAAAACAGATCCTAAATAGGAATAGACGTAAAATCCACACCCTATGACCAAAATGAAATGTTCACATATGGATGGCGAGTCTTTTACTAAACTTTAATTTTTTAATTCAGTCGGATTTAGAAAATCGAAAATTAAGTGTATATATAGTGTCGCATGTAGAGGGGTTGTGCGCCACTAGCGAGAATTGCCGTTTTTTAGGGTCGCCTTGGTCGCATTCTCTCCCAAATGATCTAGTACTTACGACACCAGTGATAAGACAATCCGAGTTCATATCCCAGCCATCCTAATAATTATGTAATTATGGCCGGCAAATGAACTCGGATTGCCCAATCAAACTTAGCATAGTAACCACTACAAGTACATAAACCATGATTGATTAATAACATTGATTTTTTCGATATAAACTAAGTTTCGATAACCAATAAATCGAAAACTATTAATTTTATCAAAAAAATATCAAACATTTTTTGCTTACAATTAATGTTTTTACCAACATTTGGGATCAAAATATAATAAAAAATTTCCACCCTCTAGATGGGCTGGCAACCACCCCATAGTAAAAGCGTCTTTCGGCATCATATAGATTTTGATTCTTGGACTATCCACTACTTATTGTCAAATTTTCAAGCAAGTCGATCCATTCTGTAAAAATTGCGAAGTGAAAAGTTTCAGTTCCTGGACTAATTATACTTTTGGAGCTCTATAACTTCTGAACGACTGAACTGATGTTGATCACTACACATGAGTTTAAAACGTATTGACAAGTAGTATCTGATGCATCCAAGATCAAGTATGATAACTGAACGTATTACAGGAATTATTGAGCTTGAAAAACGGTTTTTCCCATAAGAAATAGATTTGATCATACTTATGAAGCCTATAACCAAAAAATTCGAATTTTCCCAGATATGAGATATACACCGTTAGACGCGTCCTGAGTCCTCCTACAAACGCTCAGTTATTGGCGCAATTCGTAGGTTGAAATTTTGAGTAATTGTCGAAAAACCAAAATTTTCAAAGTTTAATTTTTCAGTTTTTCGGCTATGGTGAGCAGTGTATATATCTCAGCTTAATAGCTTAGGCACCGTTTGAAAGTATAATTCAGCCCTATTGATTTGGTGTATTTGCGGTTTTCCTGTCTCTCCTTTAACCTAAGATATATACGCCCAAAAATATGCTATTTTGTATCTACCTAGCTCTCTAGCTGGCTTACCGGTAGTCAGAAGTCAAAAATTACACCGGCTCTAAATCGGCCCTCACACCCTCTTGAAACACAGAAAAAAAATTCAGATTGGTGTAACTTTTCCACATACATACAAACATACATACATACAAACATATCCACAAACATTTTCCCTTTTTTAAATAAAAATTGAGTCATACTTTTGAGCTCGATAACTTTTGAATGGTATAACCGATTTTCAAAATTAAACATGCGTTGGAAAGGTAATGATCTGTGCTATCAGAAGCCGCAAAGGTCGTGCTTAAGTTTTTGAAATATTTGGGAGTTTTGGGGACGAGAACGAAAAACAGACTCTAAATGGGAAGTGCCGTAAAATCCACACCCTTAAACCAAAATGGAGATGTAACATATGGATGGACGAGTCTTTTCCTATACTTTAAGATGGGATTTGGCCTTATTTTCAATTCAGTCAGGTTTAGAAAATCGAAAATTTCGTGTATATATAGTGTCGCTTGTAGGGGTGTTGTGCGCCACTGGTGAGAACTGCCGTTCTCTGTGGATGATATACGATAAATGTTAATAGAATATAAATATTTTTCCTTTATTCCGCGACGAGGTACACCCAAGTAGGTGGAGGCCAATAAACTAAAGAGGAAGACGAAGAATATACCTAATTATAACCAATAACGGAACCATATAGTTAAACTGTGTGACGTCACGGGTCGTTTGAACTATTTTAAAATACAGAAGACTTTAAATTTGTAATTCTAAGTTATTATGAGTTTTTGAAGCGTAAAATTTTGGAACTCTCATTTTTATACAAAACTGAACATTATTATGTAATAAAAAAAATGTGCAAGTTCCCTATTGTCATTTTATACCGGGTGTAACAATCATACTGTGTTTTTTCCTTAATGTCCGGCACACCCTGTGGAATATTCTAGCCTATATAAAATATTTAAATTAAAATTCAATTGCAGCCTTAGGCTTTCTTAATATTTTTATTATTAATAAATTTATTTTGCCAATTCGGCGGCTGAGTGGCCGAGCACACACGGTCCGGACAGCGAGACACCGATATTGATTGGTGCCTTAATGACCAGAACACACTCTTTTAGGACACAAGTCCAAAGTCAAGTATTAAATTGACTAAACCATTAATAGGGAGAAAAACTCTTCTAGCTATCCCTAAATTCAGGTGGCTTAACCACTTAACCACATGACGTAATACAGAGGATGTCCCATTCCCAGGGCATCCAAAGTAACGTTAAGTACAACGCCCCCCATTCGGTATGTCCTTCGATGGGGAGGGGTGGTGGTATAACTTGGGGGTCAGATAGGTACCACTTCATTACGGAGTGTGACCGGTTTGATATTCGGACATGTGGGTCCCACTTTTCCATTGGAACACACATGTCCCCCGGGGCTGGGGTTGGTACGAGTATGTGTGTGTGACGAACTTAAAGAAAATATTTTGAAAGTCAGTCTACTTCCAGTTATAGTGGAAGTAAACTCTACAACTTTGTTATTTTTAATGGAACACCCTATACAGTAAGCACGTAAAGGTTGGAATAAATTCATTTTCTCGAGAATGGACGATTTTGGAAAAAAATCCCGAAACAGATCAATTTTTATTTTTAAGTTACGACTTTTTGGCATATATATCATACTAGTGACGTCACCCATTTGGGCGTGATGACGTCGTCGATGATTTTTTTAATACATTTAGTCAAGAATAGGGGTCGTGTGATAGCTCATTTAAAAGGTAATTCAATTCTCTATTCAGTAGTATAAACATTAACATAATTATTTATACAGGCTGTTGAAAAAAAATTATTTGAATTAAATTTATTGACATAAAAAGAAGAATATGTATACATTTTACTGCTCTCAGAAAACAGAAAAAAATGTTTATTTGAAAAAAAATTATTGCTTTTCGGTTAAATTAAATGCTCAAATTGTCAAGAGGCAGGTGGATGGAAGCTTTAATATTGAATTTGCAAAAAACAATATTTTTATTTGTCAAATAAACATTTTTCCCGTTTTCTGATAGCAGTAAAATATATTTTGAATTAAATAAATTAAACAGATTCTTCTTTTTATGTCAATAAATTAAATTGAAAAAACATTTTTTTGGACACCCTGTATAATTAATTATATTAATATTTATATTACTGAATAGAGAATTGAATTACTTTTCAAATGAGCTATGAGACGACCCCTATGCTCATTTAAAAAAATCATCGATGACGTCATTACGCCCAAACGGGTGACGTCACTAGTATGATATATATATATATATATATATATATATATATAGTGGTTTGAAGTTTCAGCAATTCGGTCATGTGAAATAAAAGTCTATTTGTTATTTCTCAATATTTCGTCACACTTTTGTGAATATTTTGTAAAATATTGAGAAATAACAAATAGACTTTTATTTCACATGACCGAATTGCTGAAACTTCAAACCACTATAACACAGTACGGTCGAAAATATTTGTACAAATATATATATATATATATATATATATATATATATATATATATATATATATATATATATATATATATATATATGCCGAAAAGTCGTAATTTAAAAATAAAAATCGACCTGTTTCGGGATTTTTTTTCCAAAATTGTCCATTTTCGAGAAAATGAATTTATTCCAACTTTTACGTGCTTACTGTATTGTTGTGATCTTGATTATTGATATGAGATAATATTTTTTATATGTCATTTAATTTAATCAATGCATTAATAATAATCTAATTAATTTACCAGATCACATATCAATATGTTTTCAATCTCAGGGCTTTTTTATAAAATTAATTACTTACATACGTGGCTTCTAAGTATTTCTTAATGGTTCCTAATCGGGATAGGAAAGAAAAGAGTAAAATAATAACACATATGGGTTACAATTGTAATCAAAATATTGTTTATTTTATTTAAATGGCAATCACTGCTTAATATTTGCTATATCTTATTATTCTTAAACATAACATTTACACATGGGAATCTTATTTCCTTTTGGCTTCCAATTGAAAGTTTTTATTAACATTTAACTATTATGATTTATTAGCAACAATTCTATTTAAGTTTGATGAAGCTTTTCTGATATTATTGATTATGTTTCTTCAATTTTAAATGTGGTATTTAATACGAAAAACCCTACATTCATGTCCAAACAAATGAGACTGACCTTTTTCTGGTGAACTGAGAATGTCTTCACACAAGACCCGTTTCCTGCTATCCTTGGCTGCAATCAAAACCTCGTCCTGGCTTCCAGTGATGTTCTCCTTTGAAAAACTAGCTCGAATAGCTCTCGTTCCTGCTTTTGTCGTGATGCTGTGTTCTACCTTTTTCGAAACTGCTATCAGCTACCGGGACACTCTGGGCTCAAGGAGGTTCTTTTACTCTCGACCTGGCCTACTTCTCGTTCCACGATAGATACTCCACACTCACGGAACTACCGGCTTTCTCACTCCTCGAACACTACCGTCTACTACTCGACTTCACTTCTCGACAGCTCAAAACATTCTGATCTCTATTTGTCATTCATTCCCCTACTTTCTAAATATCCCTTCCAGATTCACAAATCACACTTCCACCACCAACTCTCATTCGCAGTATTCCTCAAAACCAATTTTTAAACTTTCTAAATATGCTTAATGGATTTCAAAGAAAATAGTTAATTCCCATTCTAAAATTACTTTCTACTATATACAAATTTTAATGACCTATTCTCTATTTCCACTTCGTCTTATTTAGCATCGGCTAATGACCGATCCTTCCGCGAACAACGATAATGACCTATTAACGATTTCACTTGAGTCTTATTTAATCACTTCTTAAAATTAAATATAACAAAAGACTAAGTTTTCACTCTAATGGCACATAGCATATCCCACCAGAATGAAAACAATGGGAACCTTCTCTGGTAACACCTCCGAGGCTTCTACAATTTGCAAGCCATACGGATGCTGAGACTAAGGAAGATGAGGGAATTCTACAATTTACAATTCACGTCCCATCTGCTCAGCGCGGAAATTGAAAATGGTTATTCATTTTTGATTTTTAAATATAACAATTTGTTGTATACAGGTTGTTCTAAATTTATATGCCCGTGGTTGAGAAAATTGAAAATATTTTATATTAAATTGAATTTTGTTTATAATTATCTAATTTTAATTTTCATATCAAATAGAAATATAACAAATCCCCGCCTTGTATTCGATAAAATTTATCTGCATTTTTAAATAAATTTTCTCGAGGGCAAAACCAACTCCCTGTATATTTCCTTACTTTAATCTACGTCTTATACCCCTTCTTCTTGTATTACTCTAATTAGTCCCACCTGTAGAGTAATTGTTTCCTTATTTTCAGTGTCCTCATCCTGTGTTAGAGTGTCGGCTATTATGTTGTCTTTCCCTTTTTCCCATATCAATCTTCTGTCTTTTTCCTCAGATTTTTCACATACTTTTACCGTGTATTCTGCATCCTCGTTTTCATATGCCTCCTCTTCAAATGCCACTGTTTCGATCATATCTTTTTCGCTTTCATTTGTTAGCTTTATTTCTTCTTCTCCTGAGCTCATCTCTTCTTTTGAGGAATCCCAGTTTTCTTTTGCTTTTGATACTCTCAATTTTTCTTCTTCTGGGCTCAACTCTTCTTTTGAGGAGCCACAGGTTTCATTTTCTTTTGTCTTTTTCTGACTTTTTCTCCCTTTTCTTCTTTGTCCTTGCTTCGTTGCCAAATTCATTTCCACTGTTTGTTCTTTACCTGATTCGTCCGTATTTTGTTTCTCCTGTTCCTTGTCCTGTTCTTCTTCTTTTTCTTCTGTTAGATTCATCGTATTATTTTTAAAATCTATCACTACATGTTTTTCTGCCAATTCGTCAACTCCTACTATCATGTCATGTGACATGTTTGGCATTATTACACATTGTAGTGCATACGTCTTCTTACCCAGTCGTACCATTACTCGTATGCCTTCATTTATAGTTGCCAATGTCCGTTTGTTTGCGCCCACTAAATTTATCCTAGGTATTTTGTAAATTAAATTTGTTAAGTTAACTTCTTCTATTAGTTTTCTGTTGACCAATGTTATTTCAGATCCAGTGTCTATCATAATTTTAATTGGTTTCTCGTTGATAAATCCATCCACAAATTTTAAATTAACTCCATTTTTCTTTTCGTTGTTTCTTGCCAATTTAATAAACTCCTTGGGGTTACAAAAGATTCCTGTTTGATTTTTGGTTTTTAGTGAGCGCCGTCGTGAAAAAACGCCGGTTGCTCATCGTAGTTTATATTTTCGTCATAATGTCTCTCTCCGTCATATTCATCTGTCTGGGTATTATTTACTTCTCTTCTATTTTCTCTTGGTCTGTCGGATCTGTTTCGGTTTTCTCGATATCCCTGTTCATTTTGTCTACCATTATTTCTGTTTTCTTGATTTGCGAGTGTGGTGTTTCTATTCTGGTATTCTCGATTTCTGTCCTCATTCCATTGCCTATTTCTTTGTTCATAATTTCCTCTTCCGTTGTCTCTATTTTCGTTTTCCCTTCTGGAATTAAATTCTCGTCTTGTATAGTCCCTCCTATTTTGATTTCTATCTCTGTAATCCTGTGTTTCTCGGAGCCTGTAATCTTCTCGCGACCTTCTTGATTTTCTTTCTCTTAAACGTGATTCTCTTATTTGTAGGAATTGGCATAAACTATCTATGTCTTTGTAGTTTTGCAATGTGATATGGTCTTCCAGCGTTTCTTCGAAATGTCTTGCAATCAGTTCGACTAATTGTTCCGATGAGTAATTATATTGTAGATGTTTTGCGTTATAGTAAATTTGTAATGCATATGTCCTTTCTGATATACCCATCCTATCATTGTATTTCCCATTTTGCAATTCCTTGTTAATTTCCAATTGTTGGACTTTTCCCCAGAAATAATTCAAAAATTTTTGTTCAAATTGTTGCCAACTGTCAAATTATTCTTCTTTGCAATCGAACCATAGGCTTGCTTCATATTTTAGATGGTTTCTGATAGTTTCTTTTGCTGTTTCGAAATTTCCGATGTGCTGTATTTTCTTTTTCAGGCTATTTATGAACGGCACTGGGTGTAATCTTCTTACATCCCCGCCAAACCTTATCTTCACGTCATCTGTGCTATGTATAACATTTTCTCTTCTTTCTCCTACATTTTGTTGAATATTGATTTCCGCAATCTTTCTTTCCACTTCTTCTATGTCTGCTTGAATAGCGTTTTGCAACTTGTTTTCCAAACTTTCCATTTCTTTTTTCTGGCAATTCGTTATCTCCTTTATTTTATTTTGAATTTCCATTTCTTGTTCTTTCATGTGGTCCTTCATTCTCATTTCTTGTTTTTGCATGTGATCTTTAATTTTCATTTCATACTTTTCTATGCGTTCCTCTATTTTCTTATTGTTCTCTTCTATGGCTTGTTTTGTTTCCTGTTGATTGTCATCCATTTTTTGCTCCACTTTATCCATTTTCTGTTCCATTTTTTGTTGTGATTCATCCATTTTTTGATCCACTTTATCCATTTTCTTTGATGTTTCTTCCTGATTTTTATCCATTGTCCTTTTCGCTTCATCCATTGCTAGTTTTGTTTCTCTTTGATTGTCATCCAGTTTTTGTGACTGGAGTTGCATCAGTTGTAATAGTTTATCTATTCCTGATAATTCTTGCTGTTCTGATGCCATGATTGTCGTGTCTAAAATATCTTCTTGGTCTGAATGTTCTTTTTGTTTTTTGTTGTCCTTGCTTTGGCTTCTTGTCACAGACATTTGTTTTCAAGAAGTACTGTCCCCGCCAAATATGAAATTTTACTAGTATGTTACCAAGACGACTTTTTCTCACCCAAATATTATAAATTGTCAATAAATATATCAAACGTAATATCGTAAAAATAAAATATTAAATCAGTTATGTAAAATTTGTACCTAAAGAGATCTAAAATTTTATGTTATCAAATGTAAGTATCTCACTTTTTACCACAGGCATATAAATTTTCAAATACCGGCTTTACTCTTTCTATCCTTCAAATTTGCCACTAGAAATACTTTACAATGCCCTCCACGTTGGACGACAGTTGTTGTGATCTTGATTATTGATATGAGATAATATTTTTTATATGTCATTTAATTTAATCAATGCATTAATAATAATCTAATTAATTTACCAGATCACATATCAATATGTTTTCAATCTCAGGGCTTTTTTATAAAATTAATTACTTACATACGTGGCTTCTAAGTATTTCTTAATGGTTCCTAATCGGGATAGGAAAGAAAAGAGTAAAATAATAACACATATGGGTTACAATTGTAATCAAAATATTGTTTATTTTATTTAAATGGCAATCACTGCTTAATATTTGCTATATCTTATTATTCTTAAACATAACATTTACACATGGGAATCTTATTTCCTTTTGGCTTCCAATTGAAAGTTTTTATTAACATTTAACTATTATGATTTATTAGCAACAATTCTATTTAAGTTTGATGAAGCTTTTCTGATATTATTGATTATGTTTCTTCAATTTTAAATGTGGTATTTAATACGAAAAACCCTACATTCATGTCCAAACAAATGAGACTGACCTTTTTCTGGTGAACTGAGAATGTCTTCACACAAGACCCGTTTCCTGCTATCCTTGGCTGCAATCAAAACCTCGTCCTGGCTTCCAGTGATGTTCTCCTTTGAAAAACTAGCTCGAATAGCTCTCGTTCCTGCTTTTGTCGTGATGCTGTGTTCTACCTTTTTCGAAACTGCTATCAGCTACCGGGACACTCTGGGCTCAAGGAGGTTCTTTTACTCTCGACCTGGCCTACTTCTCGTTCCACGATAGATACTCCACACTCACGGAACTACCGGCTTTCTCACTCCTCGAACACTACCGTCTACTACTCGACTTCACTTCTCGACAGCTCAAAACATTCTGATCTCTATTTGTCATTCATTCCCCTACTTTCTAAATATCCCTTCCAGATTCACAAATCACACTTCCACCACCAACTCTCATTCGCAGTATTCCTCAAAACCAATTTTTAAACTTTCTAAATATGCTTAATGGATTTCAAAGAAAATAGTTAATTCCCATTCTAAAATTACTTTCTACTATATACAAATTTTAATGACCTATTCTCTATTTCCACTTCGTCTTATTTAGCATCGGCTAATGACCGATCCTTCCGCGAACAACGATAATGACCTATTAACGATTTCACTTGAGTCTTATTTAATCACTTCTTAAAATTAAATATAACAATTTGTTGTATACAGGTTGTTCTAAATTTATATGCCCGTGGTTGAGAAAATTGAAAATATTTTATATTAAATTGAATTTTGTTTATAATTATCTAATTTTAATTTTCATATCAAATAGAAATATAACAGTATATATTGCGTTTTGAGATTTTACGTAAAATTCCAGAAAATATTTTTTGAGCTATTCATCTTTTTGTTTATTTTGACAAATAGAAACAATCGTTTCAAAGTTACTATTTTATCCATTTACAATAGGAAGTTCCACAAAAAGTGTTCCACAGTCTCGTCTTCAGTCTGACAAAACCTGCAATCTATACGTTCTGTCAGTCCACTTTTATTCATGTGCTCCTTGAGGCGACTGCGACTGCGTCCTGTTGTCAGATCTACAATTACAATTCACAGATCTTTCTTATTCATATCTAGTACATCTTTGGATCTCTTGTTTGAAGTTTTATGCATAAAAGCCTTTTACAAAAGAATTTTAAAAATTCATTTGTTCTTCCCAGTGTTTACGTTTTATTCATTCCACCTAATCCGATATCATTCTTTTGGATGTGCTTTTTGCTAGTCCAATAAAAGGTTCTACTGGTCTACAAATGTTTCTTTTGTCCCTCCCCTGACAAGTAGGTCCACTTTTTCGTTCCCTTCATTACCAGTATCTCCAGGGACCAAGAATAAACTTACTGTTACTTTTTTCGATCCGAATCAGATTCTGAAGACAGTTCCAACTGGATAGGAGTAAATTCGATTCGAATTCAGTGCTTTAATGCTGCCTGGCTATCCGATATAATTTTATAGATGTGTCCTTGAAATTCCTCTTTATTAGTTCCTTGGACACATCTCTATAGCACAAATTTCTGCTTATACTCTGGACTAATTAGCAAAATACAAGGACAAGTTATTAACCACCAATTTTATTGCTGGAATCGAATCTTAGCATTCTATATATTAATAATATAGGTATGCAAAGTCCGCAGATAGTGTGCTACTTTTTTTATAAACAAAATGGCGCCCGAAAATCTTGTTTTTTTTTCAATTTTTGCTCTATAACTCCAAAGATTTTAACTTTACACTAAAAACACCCAAATAAAAATTCACCGTAATTAAATTCTGCATAGAGACATATTTTTCCCGATTTACATCAACGAAAATTTTCCCCGAAAAATGCAGGTATTTCCAACAAAATCTTTAATTTTCAACTAAAATTTTAGATAAGTAATTGTTTATCAATAATTAAATAACTTGGTAATATAAAAGCTATTTTCGTATAGACTATAATTCCAGAAGCCGATGGAAATTGAATGAACTGTTTAGCAACAATTGAATCGTTAATTAAAAATTTACGGTCACTATAATAACCACAATAATTACGATACATAAGAATAACTATGATTTTTGTGCTTTACAGAATTGAAATTGGACTATTTAAGCGGTCTCAGAAATATTTTAAAATTATAAACAATTTTTTGGCTTATAAACAAATAGAATATCTCGGGAAATATTAAATTAAATCATGAGAACGGTATTGGAAAAACGCGGCAGGTCGCTTCTTTTAAAAGAAAAAACGTTTAATCTGATGAGTGGTTCCTGAGATACAACCGGTCAAAGTTGACCGGCATTTACGCCAAAGATATAAACAATATTATCATAATTTTCTAACCATCACCTTTTTATTTATATCCTCTTTCTCCACACCAATTTTCATATATTTAAAATACTCATAACATATATTATTATAATAAAAACTATCGATTTTACTAGTGAAAATTGCCAAAAATGGCAAAATTCCAATCAAAAATTAGGTTGGAGAAAATGTTATCTCAAAGCTTAAAATCGGTATACGTTAAAAAAAATGCATTTTCTCGGCTTCCCATGGAGCAATTTTCTTCATTCTTTTTTTGTTCCCAAGTAACTCGAGTAGAGCCATCTAACTAACGTATTATTAAATGTCAAAAATTAGGTTGGAGAAAATGTTATCTCATAGTATAAAATCGGTATACGTTACAAAAATTACAAAAAAATGCATTTTCTCGGCTTCCCATGGAGCAATTTTCTTCATTCTTTTTTTGTTGCCAAGTAACTCGAGTAGAGCCATCTAACTAACGTATTATTAAATGCCAAACTTGCTTCTGTTTTGTTATAATAGATTAATTTATTTATAAGAAAAGAAAACTACATATTCTTTCCAGTGGTAGACTTTTTTTAGATAAACTTACTACAATTGTACCTTGTAACGTTAAAATCACAAATTTTTCACATTTAAAAGCTGTATAATTATTTAAACAATCTTTATTTAAAAAAAATTGTTATAATAAATAAATAAATTTATTATAACAAAACAAAAGCAACTTTGACATTTAATAATGCGTTAGTTAGATGGCTCTACTCGAGAATGCTCGAGAATGCGTTAGAAGCTCTACGTTAGATGCTTCATGGAAGCCGAGAAAATGCATTTTTTTAACGTATACCGATTTTGAACTTTGAGATAACATTTTTTCCAACCTAATTTTCACTCGTAAAATCGATAGTTTTTATTATAATAATATATTGTTATGATCTGCTTCTTATTAATTTTATATTAATTATTATTTATTTGATTAATTATTTAATTGTCGCAAATCATACATAAAAAATGAATAAAAAATCTCAGGGTGCCTTTTTATAATATCAAGAAAATGTCTAAATTATCTTACGTTATACTTATCTTCTCTCGTGGGTTCAGTATCTCTTAGTTGATCCTAATCGGGATAAAATAGGAAAAAGAAATAAAGCAAAAATATAAAATAAACATACAGAATTGTCTTTTATTTATCAAAATCAATACTCTAAAAATCTATCAAATCTAAAACCTGTGGATACAGATGTCCGAATGAAATTTTTACCACTTAAATTTATTCTAGTTAAAATAAAACAATTTATCGGTTTGTTCCCGATGACTTTGGTAAAACAAATTAAACAAAACAAATTTATGTATTCGCAAAATTACCTATATTTCCTATTTACTTTTTGAAATATTGGAACTTTAATTCATATGCTTTTTACTCAAAGTTTTAGTTTCCGAACATAAAAATATCTTTCACATAAATTGACTGACCTTTTTCTTCACTCACTCTGATGTCTTCTCGTGACCCAAAACAGCTCTCCCTCGTTGACTATGTTAAAGGCTACTCATCAAAGCCCTCTCCGTTCTCCAGCTTCAAAACTATCAGCATACCAGCACCAATTCTCCAACGAGCCAAAGCCTCTTTTGACCAGTACTCGATTCACACAAACTCCAAAAATTCTCTGCTCTCCTTCTCACAATAATACAGAACCAAAGAGGTATTTCGTCTCAATTTGATCTGTCTCTCGTTCCACTTTTCAGCACTATTCTCCACTATCAAACAACCACTGGTACTTGCTAACTACTTATCCACGAAAACGTCGAACTGCTCCTCAGCGATGCCAATAACATACTGCCTTCTTTTTCAAATTCACTCAACATTCAAACCACTTTTCCCCTTCCAAATTGCCAAGAATCAGAAACATTTCTCTTTTCCATTCGACAAACAAACAGTCATTTTCAAAATTATTCCGACCATCCTAATTACTTTCGGGGAACCCTACAACATTTACTCGGGTTGAAACAAAGATATTAAAATTCCAAACTTTCTTTTAAATCATTTTTCTAGAAAATGATAATTACCTCTACCTGTGGATTCTATAGTTCCCGTAATAAACAATCTTTTTCCATTTTAAATCTAAATACATCGTCCTTTTCACTTTAATTATTCACAAAAGTCTTTAATGGTTCATCGGAAAGCTCATTAAAAAAGAAATCCACTTACATCCAAACTAAATTCTAATAAATATTTACAGATCAATATACAGGGTGTATCAAATTTATGTGCCCGCGTTATTTAAAAAAAATTTAATTTAATTTTCATTTTGCCTTTGATTGATAAATTGAAAACACAATAACCTCCCCGCCTTGTTTTGAGATAAAATCAGTATTAATAAGTGCAACAAAAATATGATTTTCTCTCGACAACAAAACTTTTCTATTGTGTCAAAATATTGAGTCCCACCTGAAAAACAATTGCTTTCTTTTTCCCAGTGTCTGTACTTAGATGGGATATGGTAAGTTTTCGATCGAAAATTTCCTAAGTCTTTAGTCTCAAATGAATTTTCATACTTTTTGGCTACTCTGTTTTCTTCATTTATTAAATTTTCACATTCCCTCAATATTACACGCAGTTCCTTCTCCTTTTCTTCTCCACATATCAATTTTATTTCTTCTTTTTTCTTTCTTAATCTCTCAGCTTTGTTTAACTTATCCACATACCTTCTCTCATCACGATCTTGACATTTATCTTTATCCTCTTTGTCTTCATAGGAATATTCCCTCCATGATTTAAAATCATACCAAAACGAATAAAAGTGTTCCACCTCTTCCTTTGTCGAATTTTCAGTTCCTAATTTGGGCACCCGTGTTTTTTCAGACCATCGGGAGTTTAAGTCAAAATAATACGTAAACGCTTTATAAAAGTCTTTTTTTATATCACTAGTACAAGGTAGATCATTGTCGAATTGTGGATCAACAGAATCGTACGCTCTTCTCCTACTTATATTTCCTAGAGTTTCATAAACCATTGTTATACAGGTAAAATAGTCATCATCTGTTTTGATTTCTTCCCCTAGCGCTTTACGTTTGTCAGGATGTTGCTTTAAGACTTTCTTCCTGTAGGCAGTTTTGATAATGTCATCTGTTGCTTTGTATCTTATATTTGGAATACATAGGACTTTGTAATGATCTTGTGACTTCCATTCTTTAGGGTCTAAACTTCTTAAATATTCTACATCGTCTTCATAGTCCACGTTTTCTGGAGTTAGTTCTTCCTCTTTGTCCTCTTTTGGAATATCAACTTCTAGTTCGATTAAGGGATGTTGCATAAAACGAAGTTCAGGTTCTCCTCCGCCTACATTTTCGTAAATAAAATAATATCTCAGCGCGACTGCTGTGCAAATAACACTTTTTTCAATTATGGCTTCTCCCCTGTTTACTTCTTCTTCAAATAACACAGTTTCAAAGGTATCTCTTTCGCCTTCTTTTTCTATTCTGATCTCTTCTTCTTCTGGGCTCATCTCATCTTTTGAGGAATCCCAAGCTTCATTTCCCTGTGTCAATCTTTTTTCTTCCTTTTCTTTTTCTGGGCTCATCTCTTCTTTTGAGGAATCCCAATCTTCATTTTCTTTTGTCAATCTTCTTTCTTCTTTTTCTTCTTCTGGGCTCATCTCTTTTTTCGAGGAATCCCAATCTTCATTTTCTTTTATCCATCTTCTTTCTTCTTTTTCTTCTTCTGGGCTCATCTCTTTTTTCGAGGAATCCCAATCTTCATTTTCTTTTATCAATCTTCTTTCTTCTTTTTCTTCTTCTGGACTCATCTCTTTTTTCGAGGAATTCCAATCGTCAATTTCCTTTGTCACTCTTTTTTCTTCTTTTTCTTCTTCTGGGCTCATCTCTTTTTTCGAGGAATCCCAGGCTTCATTGTTTTTATTTATCTTATGTTGCTTTCTCCTCTTTCTTCTCTGTCCTTGCTTCATTGCCAAATTCATTTCCACCGTTTGTTTTTTGCCAAAATTATCCTTTTTCCGTTTCTCATGTTCCTTGTCCATTTCCAGAATGTCCTGTTCTTTTTCTTTTGCTTGTTTTGTTTCCTGTTGATTGTTATCCATTTTTTGTTGTGTTTCCTTCATCGCTCGTTTTGTTTCTTCCTGATTTTCTTGCATTTTATCCATTTTATCCATCTTCTTTGATGTTTCTTCCTGATTTTTATCCCTTTTATTTAATATTTCGTCCCATTTTTGTCACTGGAGTTGCATCAGTTGTATTACTTTGTCTATTCCTGATAATTCCTGTTGTTCTGATGCCATGATTGTTGTTTCAAAAATGTCTTCTTGTTCTATATGTTCTTCTTGTTCCAAATGTTCTTCTTGTTTTTTGTTTTCTTTGCTTTTGCTTCTGGTTGTTATCGACATGTATTTAAAATTTATCCCCGCCTAATATGAAATCCGAAAATACCTTGTATGCTGTCGAGACGAAAATTTTTCTCTACCCAAATATAATCAATTTATCCCACAAAATTTTAAATGTTTCAAAATTCAAATCAATCAAAAATAAAATAAATATGTAAAAACTGTACCTAGATAAAAAAATTACGTCAAACAAATATTTCAAAAATTTTAAATATATCAACTTTTTCCGACAGGCAAATAAATTTTCCTTCACCTGTTTTTCCGTTTCCTATTCCCCTCAAATTCACAACCAGAGATACTTTAATGTCCTACGTTGGCTCGCCATGTTGTTATGATCTGCTTCTTATTAATTTTATATTAATTATTATTTATTTGATTAATTATTTAATTGTCGCAAATCATACATAAAAAATGAATAAAAAATCTCAGGGTGCCTTTTTATAATATCAAGAAAATGTCTAAATTATCTTACGTTATACTTATCTTCTCTCGTGGGTTCAGTATCTCTTAGTTGATCCTAATCGGGATAAAATAGGAAAAAGAAATAAAGCAAAAATATAAAATAAACATACAGAATTGTCTTTTATTTATCAAAATCAATACTCTAAAAATCTATCAAATCTAAAACCTGTGGATACAGATGTCCGAATGAAATTTTTACCACTTAAATTTATTCTAGTTAAAATAAAACAATTTATCGGTTTGTTCCCGATGACTTTGGTAAAACAAATTAAACAAAACAAATTTATGTATTCGCAAGATTACCTATATTTCCTATTTACTTTTTGAAATATTGGAACTTTAATTCATATGCTTTTTACTCAAAGTTTTAGTTTCCGAACATAAAAATATCTTTCACATAAATTGACTGACCTTTTTCTTCACTCACTCTGATGTCTTCTCGTGACCCAAAACAGCTCTCCCTCGTTGACTATGTTAAAGGCTACTCATCAAAGCCCTCTCCGTTCTCCAGCTTCAAAACTATCAGCATACCAGCACCAATTCTCCAACGAGCCAAAGCCTCTTTTGACCAGTACTCGATTCACACAAACTCCAAAAATTCTCTGCTCTCCTTCTCACAATAATACAGAACCAAAGAGGTATTTCGTCTCAATTTGATCTGTCTCTCGTTCCACTTTTCAGCACTATTCTCCACTATCAAACAACCACTGGTACTTGCTAACTACTTATCCACGAAAACGTCGAACTGCTCCTCAGCGATGCCAATAACATACTGCCTTCTTTTTCAAATTCACTCAACATTCAAACCACTTTTCCCCTTCCAAATTGCCAAGAATCAGAAACATTTCTCTTTTCCATTCGACAAACAAACAGTCATTTTCAAAATTATTCCGACCATCCTAATTACTTTCGGGGAACCCTACAACATTTACTCGGGTTGAAACAAAGATATTAAAATTCCAAACTTTCTTTTAAATCATTTTTCTAGAAAATGATAATTACCTCTACCTGTGGATTCTATAGTTCCCGTAATAAACAATCTTTTTCCATTTTAAATCTAAATACATCGTCCTTTTCACTTTAATTATTCACAAAAGTCTTTAATGGTTCATCGGAAAGCTCATTAAAAAAGAAATCCACTTACATCCAAACTAAATTCTAATAAATATTTACAGATCAATATATAGGGTGTATCAAATTTATGTGCCCGCGTTATTTAAAAAAAATTTAATTTAATTTTCATTTTGCCTTTGATTGATAAATTGAAAACACAATAATATGTTATGAGTATTTTAAAGATATGAAAATTGGTGTGGAGAAAGAGGATAAAAATAAAAAGGTGATGGTTAGAAAATTATGATCATATTGATTATATCTTTGCCGTAAATGCCGGTCAACTTTGACCGGTTGTATCTCAGGAATAACTCATCAGAATTAAACGTTTTTTCTTTTAAAAGAAGCGTCGCCGCTTTTTCCAATACCGTTTTCCCGACTTAATTTAATTTACTATTTCCCGAGATATTCTATTTGTTTATAAGCCAAAAAATTGTTTATTATTTTAAAATATTACTGAGGCCGCCTTAATAATCCAATTTCAATTCTCTAAAGTACATTAGATAGGTATAGTGTCTTTTTATACAAAAATCATAGTTATTCTTATGTATCATAATTATTGTGGTTATTATAGCGACCGTAAATTTTTAATTAACAATTCAATTGTTGCTAAACTGTTCATTCAATTTCCATCGTCTTCTGGATCTTTTTATATTACCAAAAGGAGCTTTTATATTACCAAGTTATTTAATTATTGATAAACAATTACGTATCTAAAATTTTAGTTGAAAATTAAAGATTTTGTTGGAAAAAATCGCATTTTACGGGGAAAATTTTCGTCGAAGTAAATCGGGAAAAACACGTCTCCATGCAGAATTCATTTACGGTGAATTTTTACTTGGGTGTTTTTGGTTAAAATCTTTGGAGTTATAGAGAAAAAATTGAAAAAAAAAACACGATTTTCGAGCGCCATTCTGTTTATTAGAAAAGTAGCACACTATCTGCGCACTTTGCATACCTATATTATTAATATATACAATCCTAAGATTCGATTCCAGCAATAAAATTGCTGGTAAATAACTTTTCCCAAAAATGGCCTATTCTCCGATAATCTGCCCAGACTATTATTGGAAGATATTGAGGTGACTAAATTTTAGTAGGTTTCTTGGTTTGGTTTCTCTCCGTATTATTTTGGCTTTGTATTTTCCTCTCTTTTATTAGCTAAAAATACAACTGGGGCTGCGAAGGGGCTGTACAATTCTTCTGTTAGCTTTTTCTCCAGTAGCACTGCAATTTGTTCTTCATTTTCCTTGTTAAATAATCTTCATCCAAATAAAGCATTATCATTTCATCATCTTGTTGTATTCATAAGATTTTTCTGACCTCAGGAACTAAAAGACAAATCTGTCTGGAGTGTCAATTGAATTAATACAAGATTTGACAATAAAAAATAAGCATAAACTATAAACAATACGTTATCTAATGCTTCTAGCCCCAAAAAAATTAAAGGAGAAAACTTACCAAAAAATTCGTTGTTTACAGATCTAAAACAAACAAGAAATTATTTCAATTTTTAAGTTAATAAATTCGTTTATAATTAAAAAAAATACAGGATCCTTTGTAAAAGGTATATTTAAAAGAGCCCAATAAGGGTTACATCACAAAACAAAACGATTTCGGATTAACAAGTAATCCATCATAAGTGTTAAGCCTTTAGCATGCATGCGTGAGCCACCAAAAAGTTATGGGTAAAAACCCTTTAAAAGTTGGAAAATATTAAACGATACTACATATTATTATGATTAAAATAAATAGATGTTGCAAATATTTCTGGATATTCCCCAGGGCAACACAGGACTCTAACCCACGTGGATGTGATATGAAAGGGATGAACCTCACATATTGAAAATTGAGTGTCAACTCAAGTTGACACATCCACGTGGGTTAGATTTCTGTGTTGCCCTGGGTAATATCCAGGAATATTTGCAACATCCATCTATTTTAATCATAAAATGTAGTATCGTTTAAGATCTTGCAACTTTTAAAGGGTTTTTACCCATAATTTTTTGGTGGCTCACGCATGCATGCTATTGGCTTAACACTGATGAAAACGTTTTGTTTTGTGATGTAACCATTTTTGGGGTCTTTTAGATATACGTTTTACAAAGGATCCTGTATTTTTGGTGATTTATGGTATAGAGCCAGCTACAGGAATTTTATTTTTCTCGTGAAATTTTTTCGTTTATAATAATTATTAAATTTTATTATTTTAATTATTTTATTTTATTATTAGTAATTTAATTTTATCTGCCTTATTTACATTCATATTTCAGACATATACTATATATTTTACTCTACGTCAACCAAACACCAACAGAAGAAGTGATCACTACAACTTCCTCGGCACCATTATAAAAGAAGATCAGACAAATAACCAAACGATAGGAGCCCGCATCGGACAAGCTAAATTCCTTTTTTATGGTGTTAAATCATGAACCCTAAACGATGATATATGGAGAAGATTAGAAGCATTTGAGATAAGGCTATATCAGAGAATACTTAAGATTCCGTGGACTGGCACGAGTCACAAATAAGGAGGTCCTTAAAGAATGAAGAAGAACCGAAAGGCACCGATACCATAAAAGCTCTAAAGCTACTTTACTTCGGACACTTTATGCGAAATGAATCCAGATATGCACTCCTACAAGCCATCCTGCAAGGAAAAATTTGGAAAGCGAGGTCCAGGAACTTACGCTTACTTTCTTACTCCCAGGAACGCTCTTACTCCTTTTCATATGTTCAGTTTGGGTCTCACAGAGTCACCTAACTGTGAGTGTGGAAAAGAAGGTGATCTACTACATATTCTCCTCGAATGTTTCCATCAATCAGTAAGTATAAACAAATTTTATGATAATCTTAATATTTTAAAAATTCCACTTCCCGTCTACCTAAACAATTTGATTTTTTCTGAAGATATTAATACATTAAAAACAATTTACGAATATATCAAAAAATGTAAATATAAATTGTAGCAATATAATTATCCCTGTATTTAGTAATTTTGTTAAAACAAAACAGTCATGTTTGTTAAAACAAAACAAACATGTTTGTTTTGTTGTTATTTTTTTAACCCTGTAGATTTAAATAATTATTGTATATTATAATTGAAAAAAAAAAAGAGAAAAAAAAAAGGAAAAAAAAAGAAAAAAAACTAAGAAGATGTAAACCTCCGAGATGTTGAATCGGGTTTATGTCTTAACGTAGTAAAAAAAAACAAATTAAAAATATAATAAAAAAAATATACAAAAAAAATAAATATATACAAAAAAATATTTACATCCAAAACAGTGTATTTTTTAGATAGTAGTATGTTAGTTTGTTATGTACATATATTTAGAGTTAGAAATACAGAAAAAATTCCTCTGATTGAAATAAAATTGTTTGTTTTTAAAATAAAATGTCTGGCTAATTGGCTCAGCCAAGGCCATTAAATTAAAAAAAAAGAGGAAGAAGAAGATCATCCTGGTTAAAGAATCTCAAAACTTGGTTCAATATAACTGTGTGCTGCTTTTCCGCACTGCTGCGAACAAGACAAAGATTGCCATGATGATTGCCAACGTTCACCACAGATAAGCATACCAAGAAGAACAAGATTATACATTTAAAAGTAGATGCCTTCAAAACAATATTGTAAATACTTTTATTGTTCGTTCCTGGGACCGAACGTCTAACTACAATTTTATGATAAGCTATACAATAGTAATCAAAATTAGAATACAAACATTTAAAGCTGCATATCTCAATGACATTTTTGCAGTGTCCGACCGCAAAAACGTCCCCTGTATTTTGTCCTTCAAGCATACTATCACGTTTTAAATTTTTATAAAGCGTTCATTAGAAAATAAGACTGTTGTTAGGAATTCCGGAAATTACCCGCTTAATGCCATAACATTCTTGTTTGTTAACATTTTCCTCATATTTCCTACTTATTACCTTCAATCACACGTAAAGATATACAGGGTGTCCAGAAACTCTACCGACAAACGAAGACAGGAGATTCCTAAGATAATTTTAAGACAATTTAACCAAATTCACCTAGTCCGAAAATGCTTCCTAAGGGAGATGGCGTCTTGTAATTAGTTTTTCTTAAATACCTCCAGAACGCTTCTAGTTAGAAAAACGAAAATTATTAAACATATTTATCTTCCAGAGGTAAATCGATTCCATCCATTGTGAATTTCTATTACCAGTCATAGGCGTACGTTTTGGGTGGGGCAACGGGTATTTTATCGCATAACTTTTTATCTTTAACTTTTAAGCATTTTTGATACTATATTATTAAATTGTGAGGTATTCTAGTACTAAAAGGTATTCTTGCTTTAAGTCGGTAGAACACACCGTTTTCTAGAAAAATCGATTTGAAAATTTTTCGTCCTTTGAATTTGAAAAAAAAAATTGAAAAACGATTTAAAAAAACGGTGTATTTTACCAACTTAAAGCAAGAGTAACTTTTACTACTAGGATACCTCATAATTTAGTAATCTAGTGTCAAAAATGCTTAAAAATTAAAGACAAAAAAGTTCCCATAAAATAACCGTTGACCTACCCAAAACAGACGCATATTAGCCTATTGATTATGTATTTTAGAAATAAACTACAACTTTACCGGGGTTTTACTGTTTAATATAATCAATGGACCTTTAAATATGAAAAAACGCGGAATGCTACGATTTAAAGGGGTGCGTTTTTGAGAAAGGGGTGAATTAGTCCCTAGGCACAGGGCGAATTAGGGTAGGTAGTTCTATGCACTTTTGGCACAAACACGTCTACAGGAAAATTGTTCCAGATTAAATTTACTATCAAAATATCACATTTTAAAGTCAAAAATATTTTTTTTTACAAAAATATATTCAAAAGAAAAGCAAGAGGACAACACGAAAGATAGCAATTTTGTTTTTTGTCCCATAACTTTTTCCCATTGGGATATAGGTATAGGCATTGCTTCATAGAAAAAAACTTCGGTCCTTCCTCTTTAAAATGGTGTTTTCTAGAATTCTCTATAATTTACAGTTTACAACATATTATTTTTCAAAGTTCGTTACTCACAGCGATTTTGGCCCATTTTCCTTGTTACTTCGCAAACATTGTTCTGTAACCTTTTTCTACGTAGCTTTATGTATATGCAATGGTACATTTATTAGGAAGAAAATTCAATTACCCTTAAAATGGTCTACTGTAGAAGGCTGTGTTATTATTTTTAAGCAAGATATGGTTTTTGAAAATTTTTTACTAATAATGAATTTTGATATATTTGTCGATTATTATTAAATTTCTCATTGTAATTTTTTTTATTGTATATTTAGTTATATACATTGTGCAATAAAAAAGAAAGCCTATTTTCTTTACTTTAAAATGGTGTATTGTAAAAAATTCTAGGACTATTTTTAAAAAAGATATGATTTCTCAAAATGTGACATATACACATGCTACAGGTCCCACTAAGTTGGAACCATATGGAAAACTTTTTTATTATTAACTTTATGAAAAAAAATTATTCTTTATAAAATGCTCTGCATAATCTAAGACCTAAGATGCAATCATCAGATATAAAATTTTATCAATAGTGTACGAGGTATGTTAAAAAATATGAATCTCTCTCCAGAGTAAAGTACCTTTATATTTTACAATATGGAAAAGTGTTATTAAGAAAAGTTATTTGGAATTAAAAATTATGTTATAATATGTAATTATATTCTTCTAATTGAAAAAAATAAAAAATTTAAAATTTTTCTCAAATTACAGATACCCTTGGATATCCTACGGATATCTTGTTTAAAAATAATCCTAGAATTTTTTGCAATACACCATTTTAACGTAAAGAAAATAAGCTTTTTCTATTGTACAATGTATATACCTAGATGTACAAGAAAAAAAGTCATAATAAGAAATTTAAACAATACTCATAAAAAATTTCAAAAATCATTAAAAGTATAAAATCTTGAAAAAACATACCTAACTTGCTTAAAAAATAGTCCCACAACCATATACAATATACTATTTTAAAGGTAATGGATTTCTATTTCTACTAAACCTACCATTACATATATCTAGAAATGCGAAGAAAAAAGTTACAAAACAATGTTTGCAAAATAATGGGGAAATGGCCCAAAAATGCTGTGAGCGGCTAAATTTGAAAAATCGCATTTCGGAAAATATAAATCCTAGTGACTTTTACTAAACGTTATTTTAAAGAGAAAGGACTGAAGTTATTTTTCGCTGAAACAATATCAATACCTATATCCCCGAGGAAAAAAGTTATGGGACAAAGAACAAAATTGCTTTCTTTGGTGTTTTTTTCTTGCTTTTCTTTTGAATATATTTTTGTAAAAAATATATTTTTTACTTTAAAATATAATATTTCGATAGTAAATTTAACCTGGAACAATTTACCTATAGACGTGTTTGTGCTAAAAGTGCATACAACTCACCCTAATTCACCCTGAGCCTAGGGACTAATTCGTTCCTTTCTCAAAAACGCACCCATTTAAATGGTAGCACTCCGCGGTTTTCTTCAAATATAGAGATCCATTGACCATATTAGATAATAAAATCTCATTAACGATGTAGTTCCTTTTAGCTCTCTTATTTTGAACATAATCAATAGCCTATATGACCGATACTAGAAATTCGCAATTAATGAAATCGATTCATCTCTGGAATATAATTAAACGTAGAAGTTTTCGTTTTTCTGAATATTTTTTTTTTAATTTTTTTTTGAAATTTAAATAACGAAACATTTTTAAATCGATTTTTCTAGAAAACGGTGTATCCTATCAACTTAAAACAAGAGTACCTTTTAGTATAAGAATACCTCACAATTTAATAATCCAGAGTCAAAAATGCTTAAATATTAAAGACAAAAAAGTTATGCGATAAAGTAACCGTTGCCCTACCCAAAACGGACGCCTATGACCGGTACTATAAATTTTCAAAGGATGGAATCGATTTATCTCTAGAAGATAAATACGCAAACCACTTTTTGTGTTTCTAAATAGAAGAGTTCCGGAGGTATTTAAGAAAAACTAATTACCAGACGCCATCTTCAAATAGCTCTAGCTCCCTGAAGGAAGCGTTTTCGGACTAAGTGAATTGGGTTAAATTGTCTTAAAATTATCTGAGGAATCTTCCGTATTCGTTTGTCGGTACAGTTTCTGGACACTCTGTACATGAAACAATCAGTGTTTGGACAAATCGTGTAGAGCAGTGTTTCCCAACCTTTTTTGTGTCATGCCCCACCTTAGTCTTTCTAAAATTCTTATGCCCCCTATGTAACATACATATTTTTTAATATTAAAAAATTGAATATATTTATGAAGAAATCACTAGGAAATTTGTAACGAAACAAAGTAAATTTTAAAAACATATAACGAAAAATTTGAATTCAAATTCCAATATTAATTTTCCAGATTTTTCTAATTAATTTATTTTAATTTAGTGAGATCCTTGCGCTTGATTTTTGCTGCTTGCTGCCCAGAGATTTTATATTAACTTCCAATTTCCTTAACTTCAGTCTCAAGTCTCCACGTTGTGTAACGATGTCGAGCCGATGTCTTTTGTACCAGTAAATCATTTACTGCACTAAATCCACTTTTAGCTAACTATGAAAATGGAAACGGTAGCAATAGCTTTTTTGTACATTTGGTTGAATTTGGGTATTTGACTTCTATTTCATTAATATAATAATTTCATAATTTTACATTATTTAGAAATTCTCAGACTTCTTCTTCTTCTTGATACTGCATATTTGATATATCAGACAAATCCACTAACATTGGCTGCATCATCTATGTTGTAAGATCAGTTTGTTTTAAATCAGAAAATATTTCTTTTATTTTAGCCGACAGAATATTCAGATCATTGACAATAACAAGTAAAGCGGTATCAGTTACTTCAGATTTTTGGAGCAAATGAAACTGTGCAAAGTTTTTATTATTAATAGGTTTCTGACATAACTCAATATTAGTAATGAAACCAAATATCTTCGTTTTGTATCGACAATAGTTTTATTTGTTATTTGAAGTCGCTTACTTAATATATATGTAAGTATATTTAGTCTTTCAAAGGTTTGGGCTAAATTACTCACAAACGCTCTACCATCGATTTTAGATGATAACAATGATGATGTACTCAGCAGATACTTCATATGAGGTTGTCGCTTAAAAAATCACTAACAGTATCAAACAGTTCCATAAGTCTTTTCAAGCAGGTCTTTTCAGATAGCCATCTTACTTCAGTATGAAGTAAAAGTTTCACGTGGGCTTCATTTTGTTTTTCACAAAATAGTTTCAATAGACGCTCACATTTTAACGTTAGATTTAATAGCATTAACACACTTTATTACGGAATGTAGTGCTTCATCTAGAACAGGCGAGATGTTTTTAGCTACTAAGTTTTCCCTATGAATAACACAATGCACAAAAATCATTTCTAGATTCGTATCTTTCATCAACTTTAGCAGGGATTTTGTTTGCCCATCATATTAGTAGCACCATCAGCAGCACAAGATGTAAGTTATTAATACTGCTTCACTGTCTCTCAAAGTTAATTCATCCATTTGCACTGAGAAATTTCTTGTTTTCAGCTTTTCAACAAGTTGTTTTTTAATATCTTTCAATTCCATCTATTCTTCTCTAACAGTATTGTTACGAAGCAGCATAGTTTTTACATCTTTGTCATATTTTTCAAGAACCGTTGTAAGAAATGCTGATATTGACGGTTTTATTAAATTATCTCCTATAGTTTGATTTTTTCCCGTTTTAGCGATGAATGAAGAAATTTGATAACTAGCCTTAAGCACACGATTGATTATTAGTTGAAGTATGAGCAGTAAATATAGACTTTAAGGTTTTTCACCGAAATCTAGCATTGTATTTAAATGACCCGAGCGAAAGTATTAAACTCATGTCGAGCCCATATTCGAATTGCCCCCTTAAAAATCAAAGTGCCACCCTGTGGGGCGTATAATTATTTAATATGCTATTTTCTTGTGGCATTTTATAGATTATAGACCAAGGAATTTAGGAAAGAATAAATCGATTTTGAAATTCAGCACCTAGGGACTTGCAACTTTTTGCATTGTGTTTAGGATGACGTCAGAAAAAAGTCTAAAATAGAAATATGGGTGGAAATGCATAATTGCATCCAAAAGTGCATAAAATTGTCAAAATCAGTATATTCAGGGTCATATTTTGTAATTTGTGGTTTTTTGGGGGTCAGTGAATACGAATACGCAATCAGAACAAACCCCCGAAGCACCTGGTACCCAGGGTTACTGATAAGGCACATCATCTGGAGTTTTGAGGGTTCTCGGCAATAAATTGATGCGATCAGATTCAAAGGAAATCAAAGTCGAGGGTTTTTGGGATTTCTACACCCGAATACATCATCAGAACCGACAATCGCGGTACATGGTGCCCAGGGTGCCTACTGAGGCAGGTCATCTTCTAGAGTTTCGAGGATTTTCGGCACTAAATTGATACAGACAGACTTCCTGGGGGGAGTTTTTGGGGTTGCTGAACACGAATATGACATCAACACCGACTAACGAAGTACCTAGTGCCCAGGTTGACTGAATTGTACGTCATCTTCTGGACTTTCGAGGGTTTTCGGTGTTAAGAGGTCTGTTCTGATGGCGTAGTCTTGTTCAGTAACCGTAAAAACTCCCCAAATAATCTTTTTGCATCAATTTAGTGTCGAAAAGCCTCGAACTTCCAGATGACGTGCCTTAGCAGTAACCCTGGGCACCAAGTGCTTCGGGGGTAGGTTCTTATTGCGTATTCGTGTTCAATGGCCCCAATAACCCCCCGAATAACAAAATCTGGTCCTTAATATATTGATTTTGATATGTTTATGCACTTTTGGATGCATTTTATGCACTTTAAAATGCAAATTATGCATTTCCACCCATTATTCTATTGTAGTTTTTTCTATTTACATTCAATGCAAAAATATGGAAGTCTTATACTAAAGTCACAATCAAGATGCAGTAGAAATAAACAAACCAAGACAGTTCAATGTTACGAGGAGCACTCCCAAATTATGATTCTCAATGCATATACATTGAATAAATTTCAAATCAGGATTTACAAAGTTTATACATTGTAAATCATGATTCGAGGGTGCTTCTCGTAACATTGAAGTGTCTTGGTTTGTTTATTTGTACTGCATCTTGATTGTGACTTTAGTATAGTGCTGTAAAATACGATTTATTCCGGTGTTTTTAGTGTTAAATGCCCTGTTCTATTAATACAATTTAGTATTTTAGTTGGAAATAAGCCACAATTTTACTTTGAAATTAAGTTTATTTAAAAAATTGAAAAAAATCCCTTTGTAAAACGTATAAATTTTATTAAAATCCCTTTAACGGCTACATCACAGAACGTTTTCGATTTTATTAAAAATCATCATCAGTGTTAGAACAGGTTGGATGCCAGCTGAACCACCAAAGAAATACTAGGGTAAAAACCCTTTAAATGTTATATAGTCGCATTAAAGGTGCATACTGGATTAAAACTTTATAGGATGGATATACAAATATACACTCTGGGCCAAAATTAACCGGCCACCTTAAAAATGGGTCATTTTTGATGTCTTATATCTCCTAAACCTGTTGTCCGATTTAAGTGATTTTTCTAATATGTTATAGCCTTATACAATATTGTCCAATATACGATATTGTCCTTAACAATATCGTTATAAAAATATTGTTGCTAAACAGGTAAATTTTCATTGTATACCGGGTGTACGAATCAAACTGTGTTTTTTCTTAAAGTTTGCATCACCCTGTGGAATATTCTAGCATTTGTAGAATACTGAAATTAAAACCTAACTATAGCCTTATGCTTTCTAAACATTCTGTTTGATTCTGTTGATTGATTCGCTTATGTTGTATAATAAAAAAGTTAGGTGCTTTAACAACTAGACATGTTTTTTATCAATACAGGGTGTTTTTTAAAAAAATTGGCAAAGTTTAAGGGGTAATTCTGCATGAAAAATAATGACAGTTTGCTTTATAAACTTATGTCCGCAAATGCTGCGTTTGCGAGATAGGGGATGTTGAAAATTTTCTGAAAAACTGACGATTTATTTATTGCTTTAAAACCAGTTGAGATATGCAAATGCAATTTGGTGGTTTTTATGACGTAGTTATTGCATAGTTTTTGATATATAATTAATAATTTAATATTCACCATTGAATAATATGAGCCATCATATTACCCGTATGGGCGCCAATGGTAAATATTAAATGCTTAATTGTATGCCAAAAAATGTGCAATAACTACGTATTAAAACCCACCAAATTTCATGTGCTCGTCTCAACCGGTTTTAAAGTAATAAATAAATCGTCAGTTTGTCAGAAAAATTTCAACACGCCCTATCTCGGAAACGAAGCATTTGCGGATATAAGTTTATAAAAGCAAACTGTCATTATTTTTTCATGCAGAATTACCCCTTAAACTTTGCCAATTTTTTTTAAAACACCCTGTATTGATAAAAAACATATCTAGTTGTTAAAGCACCTAACTTTTTATTATCCAACATAAGAGAATCAATCAAACAACAAAATGTTGAGAAAGCATGAAGCTACAGTTAGGTTTTAATTTCAGTATTCTACAAATTGTACAAATGCTAGAATATTCCACAGGGTGGTGCAAACTTTAAGATAAAAACACAGTTTGATTCGTACACCCGGTATACAATGAAAATTTACCTGTTTAGCAACAATATTTTTATAACGATATTGCTAAGGAATAAGGCTATAACATATTAGAAAAATCACTTAAATCGGACAACAGGTTTAGGAGATATAAGACATAAAAAATGAACCATTTTTAAGGTGGCCAATTAATTTTGGCCCAGAGTGTAGATAAAAAGAATAATGCCCTTAGAGAAGGTATGGACCTTCCCAACACGGTTGTAATGTAACCAACTCAATTTACATCCCACGTGTTAAGAAGGTCCATACCTTACCTAAGGGCATTATTCTTTTTATCTATATCCATCCTATGAAGTTTTAATCAAGTATGCACCTTTAATGCAACTATGTATTATGTAAATAACATATAAAGGGTTTTTACCCTAGTATTTCTTTGGTGGCTCAGCTGGCATCCAACCTGTTTTAAAACTTATGATGATTTTTAATAAAATCGAAATCGTTCTGTGATGTAGCCCTTAAAGGGATTTTAATAAAATTGTATACCTTTTACAAAGGATTTTTTCAATTTTTGTGAATGATGGTATACAGACAACTACAGGAAAATATTTTTTCTTTTCCTTGTGGAAGTTTATTTAACGTTTTGATTTCCAGTTCGGAAATCGTTATCAAAATACAACACATCAATAGCGATTTCCGAAGTGGAAATTGAAATGTCAAGTAAGCTTATTTCAAAGTCAAATTGTGGCTTATTCCAAACTAAAATAGTAAATTTTCTATAATTTAGTTATTGTATTTAACGATTATTCCAATAGACAAAAAGGCCAATATAAATAATACTACACTAAAAAAATCTGAATGTTTAATAGACCGTATTTTTATTTTATACTTGAGCTTGATTATGCAATTTTGGTCGCTAATTATAAAGGCCATTTTCTCTATCAATAACTTCTTATCTGATTGGAACTATCAATACATCAACCGTTTTAATTGATTTTATTTTGTCACTAACAATTTGATTGACGTATGGTATGTATCTGTAAGTAGGTTAAAAAAAACTCTCATGTCGTGTTTACATATGTTTTTGGGGTACTTGCGAGGTATTTTCCGTGTAATGTGGAGGTGCTGTGCAATGAATTGTTCTTAATATCAAGGTCAATGTTAAGGAATTGATTTGTTGTGACAGGTCGGTCATTCCCACAAGACCTTTCATTTTAATTGTCATATTATGGGTTGATTGTAATCGAAAGATTTTGTAATAAATTTAAGCATTGTTAGAAAACGTACATTTTGTGAAAGGAGATATAATGAAAGTATCCTAACGAGATCATTTGGCGTTTTTTGTATTCGTTTGACATATACATAGGTATTATATGTCAGCATAAATAGTCCAGAAAGCAACTGCGCATCCGCTAGGAAAAATATTCTAATTCGGATTATTTGCACAACCTTACTCAAAAAGGACCCCTTTTAACAAATTTGCATGTTGCCAGGACCAAAAGTTGGTCAAAATTTTTTAAACGTTTTTTTTTTTGTTTTTTTTCCTAAAATTATTTTTTTTGCATGGAAAAATTTTTTTTTAGATTTTTTGGATCATTCCAAACAGAAAAGGTCTTTAGTGACTTTTCTCTAAAGTTGATAGTTTTTGACATATATGCGATTAAAAATTGAAAAATTGCGAAATTGGCCATTTTTAACCCTCAAAAACTATGTGAAAAACTGAAAATTTGAATGTTGCCAAGGTAGGTAGATATTCTTTAAACATCGATTGATGAAATTCCGAAGAGTTTTTTTGCAATACAATATCAAAAACCCCTTTGTTTTTTAATTGCCAATCAAGCGTGCGCGACACTATTTTCCACCGTTGCATGTGTATACAGTATGGTGCATGAAAGGAATAAATTCGTTATTTCGTAAACCGGTGACTTTAAGGAAAAATCCCAAAACAGGTTGGTTTTTATTTTTATGTAATGATATTGTAGTATATCGACGGTTGAAAGGCAAAAGTTACCAAACGCCCATTTGGGCGATATTGACATATATATATCACTGAAATCAGAAAATTTTTCTGCGTCGATTGGTTGTATCCTCGTGCGGCTACGATGAATTTTTTGTCGCTTGGTTACTTAAAATAATTGACATTTTTACCAATTTTCGGCGACCAAGCGACTAGAATTTTGTAAATTTCAGAACATCTTTCATTTGGTACCTCTTCCAGTTTAATCATTTACAGTTAGTAAGTTTTTATTAGATTGTATTTTAAATGTTTGGGCGCGTAGTGATTTTTTACAAACAATATCTAAAGTTTTTAAAATGCTTAAGAAATTTTACCCTACCCAAAAATTTTGTTTTTGTCATTTATTACTTTTTTTCGCACATTAATTGAATACCATTTTTGTTTAGTTAATTATATCGAGATGTAACTTTCTTAAAAAAGATCAATAGTTCCTTCTTTCTACCGAAAATAGGTCGAAGTTGTCGCTTGGTAATAATTTACCTGCCGTTTTTTTATGTTTTTGTTGCTTAGATATAAAATGTTGCTTAAATATAAAAAAGGAAATTTTAAAAGGAAGTTTATCATTATTGCACTTAACCTGTACCACCGTTTAGAAGGGCTCCAAATCATAGTTTGATTTGTAGTTAGTAACAGAATACCGGCAGTGTGCTTCGAAATTGTGGAATAGCTAAAATCGATATTTTTTACTATTGGGTATTACTATTATAACTTATTTTTGAATCAACAGTATTGTTTTATTAATATAATGGAGAGTAGAAAACGAATACATAACATCCTAAACCTAGCTTTGGCAAGAGCAGGGGCATCTACGAAAGATTTACCTTCGGTAAGTACACATATTTATATTTTAGTGTTTCTTATACTATATTAGTGTTTGGTGTTACTAACTTCTTCTTCTTTAAGTGCCGTCTCCTAATCGGAGGTTGGATATCATCATCACTATCTTCACTCTATCTACAGCTGCTCTGAAGAGTTCTATGGAACTGCATTTAAAACAGTCCCTTAAATTCTTCAACGATAACACTCTCCTTCTTTCTATACTCCCTCAGCCTCTTATATGTCCCTGTATTATCAGTATGCCAAGAAATCAGTAAATATTTCAAATAAGAAATTTATACATTTCACTGATCATGCATGTCGTATGGATAAAGACGAGACGATTCAAAGTAAGGCCTGTTATTAGGATGATAATTACTGTAAATTATATTTTTTAGTTTTCTAGTTCAACCATTTTACCTGTTACAAAACATGAAAATTTTTCGGATAAGTTATATTTCTTAAAATACATTAAAAAATGTATCAGGTTTAGTCAATTTTACCAGTTCCGATAATAAAAATTAGTCACCTTCAGTATTTTTTTCCAGTTGAAAGCAAAAAAATATAGTCGGTTGGTAACTTTTTCCTGGTTGCGATTTAGCAAAAAATATTACTAACCGACATTATTTCATAAACTATTTAAAAAATACATAGTCTACAAAGGGTAGTTTATAAAGTATCTAAACTGCATTTAAAGTTCGTTTGAATTATGACAATAAAACCACTTAATCATGTTTTATGAATTTTTTTTCAAAATTTCAAACTTTAAACCGCTCTAGTGTAAAGTTAGCCAAAATGTCGCTTGGTCATTTTTGCCTTTCAGCCGTCGATATATAGTATACTAGTGATGTCATCCATCTGGGCGTGATGACGTAATCGATGATTTTTTTAAATGAGAATACGGGTCGTGTGCTAGCTCATTTGAAAGGTTCTTCAATTCTCTATTCAGTAATATAAACATGTACATAATTATTTATACAGGGTGTCCAAAAAAAATTTATTAAATTAAATCATTTGGCAAATTGACGAAAAAATTTAATTATTGGACACCCTGTGTCCAAATAATTATGTAAATATTTATATTACTGAATAGAGAATTGAAGAACCTTTAAAATGAGCTAGTACACGACCCCTATTCTCATTTAAAAAAATCATCGATTACGTCATCACGCCCAGATGGATGACGTCACTAGTATACCATATATGTCACAATATCACAACTTAAAAATAAAAATCGACCTACTTCGGGATTTTTCTTTAAAGTTGCCGGTTTACGAAATAACGAATTTATTCCTTTCATTTGCACCATACTGCATACACATGCAACGGTGGAAAATAGTGTCGCGCACGCTTGATTAGCAATTAAAAAACAAAGGAGTTTTGAATATTGTATTGCAAAAAACTCTTCGGGATTTCATCAATCGATGTTTAAAGAATATCTATCTACCTTGGCAACATTCAAATTTTCAGTTTTTCACATAGTTTTTGAGGTTAAAAATAGCCGATTTCGCAATTTTTCAATTTTTAATCGCTTATATGTCAAACACTATCAACTAGAGAAAAGTCACTAAAGACCTTTTCTGTTTGGAATGATCCAAAAAACCTAAAAAAAATTCTGTTCCATGCAAAAAAAATAATTTTAGGAAAAAAACAAAAAAAACGTTTAAAAAATTTTTGACCAACTTTTGGTCCTGGCAACATGCAAATTTGTTAAAAGGGTTCCTTTTTGAGTAAGATTGTGTAAAAAATCCGAATTAGAATATTTTTCCTAGCGGATGCGCAGTGGCTTTCTGGACTAAAAAGAAAATGTTTTCAAAATAACGTGAATCATTACACTAAAAAAAATTTGTGATAAGTATATCTACGCTCAACCCTCAAGAAGAGAATTTTTTAATTTATTTTTGTTTATTTAATTGTGTAATATTACGTAAATAATGTAACATATTACGAGGATGGACAAAACGTACCTTTTTAAATAGAATTTTCTATATATTATTGTTTCACATTGTTATTAAGCTCTAACGGTAACTTTAAAGAATAGGTAAAAACAAATTGTTTCACGAAAGCGCCACTGGCCCAGAGATTTGAAAATCGCAAGATAATAAATAGGGACAGGGACTACAGAGTGGATACTCTAATATCCCCCATTTCTTTCGCTGTAGATTTTCTATCATTACTTTGGCAACAAGACACCGGAGGCCGAGCATTGTCGCACAGAAAAATGACATCACGCGAGAGCGTATTTGAACGTTTTCGTCTTACTGCTTGATGGCAAGATAATCTAAGATAGATTAATTGTCAGAAATTATTGATGGAAGAAAGTCATTACCGTTTTGCCTGTATTCCATGAGATGTTGCACATGTAAACCCATACGTAAGGTTTTTTGGTCCTCGAACAAAAGGCGAGGAACCAACTGCACGCAAGCTTTGCTGTAAGTAACCCATGAAATGCTACACATTTTAAAAATCTAAAATATTTGACTTATAGACCGGGCAGTATCGTCGCCTCCGCTAGCGAAATTATTCCGATTCGATTTTTTTGCACAAGCTTACCCAAAAAGAGGTCCTTATAACATATCCACAGGGTGCCGGGCGGTGTCGTGGTCGAAACATTGTTTAAACAATTTTTTTAAACAAATTCACGAAAATCATTTTTTCATTTCGAACAATTTTTTTTAGATATTTTGGGTCATTCTGAGCAAAAAAGAGCTCTTGTCGTTTTTCTCTAAAATTGATTGTTGTCGAGTTATATACGATTAGAAATTTGAAAAATGTGAAAATGGCCATTTTCATGGCTTAATAACTCGATTAAATTATTATTATAAAATTCAATAAGTAACCAAATCAAGTTTCAACCCCCTTCTTTAAGGTCCTGAAGAGATTTTTGTCATTATTTTATTACAAAGCTGTTATTTTTAATTATTAACAATTAGCGCTATAGTCCAGGATTTATCGTCGCCCCCGTTAGTGAAATTATTCCGATTCGATTTTTTTGCACAAGCTTACCCAAAAAGCGGTCTTTATAACATATCCACAGGGTGCCGGGCGGTGCCGTGGTCGAAAAATTGTTTAAACAATTTTTTTAAACAAACTCACAAAAATAATTTTTTCATTTCGAACAATTTTTTTTAAGATAACTTGGGATATTCTGAGCAAAAAAGGTATCTTGTGATTTTTCTCTAAAATTGATTGTTGTCAAGTTATACGCGATTTAAAATTTGAAAAATGCCAAGATGGCCATATAACTCGACAACAATCAATTTTAGAGAAAAATCACAAGAGACCTTTTTTGCTCAGAATAATCCAAATTATCTAAAAAAAATCGCTCGCAATGAAAAAATTATTTTTGTGAATTTGTTTAAAAAAAATTGTTTAAACAATTTTTCGATCATGGCACCGTCCGGCACCCTGTGGATGTGTTATATAAGGACCTCTTTTTGAGTAAGTTTGTGCAAAAAAATCTAATCGAAATAGTTTCGCTAACGGGGGCGACGATACAGTTGGACTACAGCGCTAATTGTTAATAATTAAAAATAGCAGTTTTGTAATAAAATAATGACAAAAATCCCTTCAGGACCTTGAAAAAGGGGTTTGAAACTTGATTTGGTCACTTTTTTAATTTCATAATAATAATTTTTAATCGAGTTATTAAGACTTGACAATGGCCATTTTCGCATTTTTCAAATTTTTAATCGCATATAACTAGACAACAATCCATTTTAGAGAAAAATGACAAGAGACCTTCTTTGCTCAAAACGACCCAAGTTATTTGAAAAAATTTTGATCGAAATGAAAAAATTATTTTTGTGATTTTGTTTAAAAAAAATTGTTTAAACAATTTTTCGACCACGGCACCGCCCGGCACCCTGTGGATATGTTATAAGGACCTCTTTTTGAGTAAGTTTGTGCAAAAAAATCGAATCGGAATAATTTCGCTAGCGGGGGCGACGATACTGCCCAGTCTATTATTAATTCGTTTTTAGAGAAGCCATTACCTTAATAATGCCATATCAATCAGTCGTGTGAAGATTGATTAATATCACTTCTTATATTAGCTCTTATTTTAGTAGTATATTTTCCAACAAACCAGTAGTAGTATTGATTCAAAAAACCCCATAAAATTTTTATGGGGTTTACAAATTTGTCTGCTATTGTTTAAGATGCTCCAGATGTAAATCCATTTCCAATTTTCAATAAAAAATCTATAATAGTTTTCGATATATTGAAAAAAATCGATTTTCGTTTTGTAACTTCAAAGGGCTGTAACTTTCTTTATGTGCAAATTTATACTAAGGTAAGTTAGGTTCAATCGAACTATTTTTGGTCTCAGAATATATGATTTAATTTATGACCTGCATTTTTGTTACACCTGTATACTCGCAGTTAAGAAATACATATACGATTTTAAAAATAAAAATGTATATAATTTTTATTCAGTTGCAATGCGAAGGCAAAACAATCTTATTTTCACTCAGAATACGGACGCAGTCCAGCACTCTGAATTGACGATTTTGGACTCTTATTGGAGTCTCATCGGAGAGACGTAGGCCTGCTGCTCCATACTCTGAGTCACCAACAACGAGAGTTTATCCCCCACACCGCAACTGACGTGAATGGATCAGGTGACTAGCGTCATCTGGCAATTGAAAGGTAAAGTTTTCAATTCTAATAGCGACATTAATAATATTGAAAAATATTAAAAATATTACTAAAAGATTTTTAAATTGAAAACATATTGGTCCATTTCCCTGGTGACACCTCCAAGGCTTCTACAATATGCAAGCCAAATGGATGCTGCAGTGAAGACAGAAGAGAAGGAATTCTACACTATGCAATTCACAACCCCCGTCTGCAGCTTGGTAAAGTTCCAACGGAAAATGGACCTAGTTACTCTATAGAAGTAATACTAATATAAAAATAAAAATGTATACCATTTTTATTCAGTTGCAATGCGAAGGCAAAACAATCTTATTTTTCACTCAGAATACGGAGCGCAGTCCAGCACTCTGAATCGACGATTTTCGACTCTTATTGGAGTCTCATCGGAGAGACGTAGGCCTGCTGCTCCATACTCTGAGTGACCAATAATGGAGCAGATAATTATTATCATTACCATTACACAAAAAGAATGGAAGAGGACAGATGGACATAAAAATTGCTTGAGTGGAGACCACGGGCAGACAAGCCAAGCCGAGGAAGACCCCAACGCGTTGGACCGACAACCTCAAAAGAACTGTGAGCGACTGGATAGCAGAGGCGCAGAACAGAAAAAGATGGAAATATCTGAAGTTCATCAATGGACAAATCAGGGCTAATTGATGATGTCTCCATTTACATCAAATTGAAAATCATACGAAACACAAGCTTCTTTACCAGGCCAAGTTTTGTAAATAAATGCTTACATAGTGATACACAGTGTTTGTAAATAAATTATTAAAAATACCGTGTGGTTTGCAGGTTCAAAAATGCAATATAACACATAAAAATACTACTTTTAATCCTAAGATCAAATATTCACTATCATTTTAGCGATTGTTTGGCCAGGCCAGTATAAAAGTCAAAATTATAAGATTATCCGCTACTTCCACAAAAATCCCAAAATTTACTTTATTTTCAATACTTTCATATATTTATTATCCAAAATATTAGTTACTGTATACAGAATAATTTCTCCTAAATATGATATAATATAAAACTTTTTATGCAAATCGCGATTAATAAATATGAAATTAAAAAAAAATACGGCTTATGCACAGAATCACATTCAACTGAATATTGGAATAGGTACTGCACATTTTGAATGACCAGTGCCCTATTTATAGATAAGTAAAATAAAACTTATAATGACGATTCAACAATTTATATTTACGAGATTTATAAACATTAATCAACAAGAATAATTCAGTAAAGAATAAAAAAGTGCCGAAATGAAATTTTATTATTCAATGTGTAAATCTAAAAGAAAGCAGTAAAGTGCCATAATTATATATTTTTGAAGTTATACTTCTTTAGGCACGAGGGAAAATTTTTATTTTGCTGGGCGCATGCGCACACCGACAGTATTGTATGAAACGTTATGAGGGATCTGATTGGGTGTTAAAATCATCTGTCAATAATTATTCAAATGGAGATTCTTGATAAACAAAATGTTGTGTAGGTATACCTATTAGTTTTTATTGTTGTGAGGACAGTGACAAAAAGCAAGTTCATAATTGTAGTGACTTTTTAAATAGTTTTTAAAAGCAACAGGTACGTACCTTATTGTAAATGTTTCAGTATTGTAGTAAAAAATTACAAATTAGGTAAATACTTATTTGGAAAATGTACCTACCTAGCTAGTAGGTAATGCTCTGATTTACATAATTTGATTATCAACAAAAATCTCCATCTAATATATTGTATATACTTTTTTAGTCTATATTTTGTCGTATTTTAATTCCACAAGAATCAAACTTATTTGATTAAACTAACAGAATAAGCAACTGTCAAAAAACTTTAAAACGTTTAGTTGCTAGATATATATCTTTCCACTTTATTCACATGTCTCGGTAGTTAAATTATGCGTGGGGTGAGTTCAAAATAATCTAAACCTGATAGACGCAGGTTCAATTCCGAATGCAAATTTTTATTTTTTTTATTTTTTTATATACATTTTATGATTGTAAGTATATTTATTATATATATTTTTTTAGAAAACACGTATTTAGTTAAAATTTTCTCAACAATTGTTCAGAAATAATTTCTTTGGTTTCATTTTTCAATGTGTTTGCGTGTGTTTTATTCTTTTATTTTTTTAATTTTTCGTATTGTTTTAATAAAAATTTTTGGAAAGTAGTAAGTATTAAAGTTAGTTTAATATTTAAATAAAATATAAATAAACTGTTATATTGATTTCGTTGAAATCATATAATAGAAGTATAACTTCTTACGTGCGTACAAAGTATACACACAATCTTTTTTTTTAATGAAAGATTATTGAATATAATATATACAATACAACTAAAAGTATAATTCGGTTGACTAAACCATAAAATATCAATGGAAAATTTTTTCTTTAACTTTATACAAACTTTAAGGATTGAAAAAACAATTCAATGATCTATAAAAAGGAAGCTGGCCTATCCTATAAAGGATTTTCAAGAAATAGCTCGAGAGCCATAGAACATCAATTCTTGGGACTCCATGTGACACCCATCATTCCTGAAATTGATATGGTGCATCAGCAAATAACAAATGTTACTGAAATAACGTCATTGAATTAAATTGCCCAAAATAGTTTTGGTTGAGGTTGGTATACAATGATTCAATGCATCATCAATCATTCCGTTACATTTTTATTAGTTCCGTCATTACATCACACAAATACACCTTAACCATGCTGTTGCCGTCTTCATTATGCAGAAAGTGCGGTCTTGAAATAGTTTTTGGTTATTTCGCTCATTAAAATTTATATTAATCAAACAGCTGATTTTTAAGTGACGGTTCATTTTCATTTAATAACCAGTTTCGGTTATATATTCGCTATAATATGGGAGAGTTTGTTTTGTTTTTAATTTAAATTTTCAAGATCAGATTGTTGAACGGTAGTTGAAATGAAGGATTATTTTAATATGTACTTTAATATGATAAATGTAGGAAAATTATTAATATAAAATACATCAGGAACAACATTTTAAGACTTGATCTAGTATAAAAATAGATGATGATAATAGCTCTAGCTATCTTGGTTTTAGTATAAATATCCTTTTTCCGCAAATCGCCAGGAAATTTTGACATTCCTGTCAAAATTTCTTGAAGAAAAAGTCAGGACTTCCTTACTGTAAGGAAATGTCATTTCCTTACTGTAAGGAAATGATATTTCCGTACAGTTGTTAGTGTTCTACATAAATGATAGAAAACACATTGCTATTAAAACCTTGTAAATTGCCTTAATCATTAAATTTTCTTTATCTGGAGCTTCCTGGATAAATTTTTCAATTTCTTCCTTCGTTAAAATCTTAGATTTCTTTGCCCTATAACCTTGAGCTTGCCGTTTCAATAAAGAACGAAGTTTTGAGTATGTAGATATATCTACATTGTGTTTAAGTGCAAGGGTTGACTTCAGCATTGAATAATTGGCCCATAATGTTGAAGATTTCATCTTTAAACAAAGGTCTAGGAAGTATGCCATTACAACATTTTCTGAGAAAGAACTCGTATTTTTACTCATGCGATAATCCATAAAACGTCTGTATGCATTTTCGTACTTTTCTCTTGATTTCTTTGGCAATAATTCTAATGAAGCAGTATTCACTGCCTCAACCAGCTCTGGAGGAGTCCCAGGAATGGAAATTTCATCATCACTTATCATTTTACTTTCGAGAACACCAGCAATTAAATTTATAAGCGTCAAGTTTGACAATTCAACCTCAATACGTTTCCATAGTAACCCAAGTAATTTTATTAGGAATTTCAAAGCACCATTTATTTGGGAATAAAATTATCGCGTTTTTTTTTAATCAATCAATATCTGTCGAATTTTAAACGATTTGCGGAAAAATAGTATGTTTACCTCGTAGGAAAAGCCACATTCCTGGACTCTGTGTTGCTAAGTCTCGGCTTGCGCCTCGACTTAGCAATCTTCACAGTCGTCCAGGAATGTTAAGCTTTTCCTACCCGGTAAACAATGTACTATTTCTATTTTTCTCCGAGCGGGAACTAAAAACTTTCGGTTTCTATTATACTATCCGATTCGGTTTATATTATTTTTTTCTTACATAACTTTTAATGCTTAAGCCAAACCGGTAAGTTTTTCCGAGTACTTATAGAAGTTTTCAATAACAAAACAAGGGTCGATGACAGAAGAAATACTGAGACTCACGAGTCAAAGAAAAGAAGTCAGAAATAAAGATAAAAACGAATACAAGACGATTCACGCAATAATCAGGCAGAAGACTATTAGACATGCGAAAACACAATTTCATAGTAAAGAAATTAAACACTGAAAAGAAATACCATACATTTTATCTGCACAAGAAATTAAAAGAGATCGTCGGAAACAAACGGAAATAATAATTATATCACAAAGTTTAAAAGACAAAAACGGACAAGCTACATTTCTGAATTATTTGAAGATGGAAGAGTAAAACATAAAACATCGATTGCTATAACAGGCCCATATTATAACAGAAAGTGGTGTTATATGGGCAATACAAAGGGCAAAAAATAGAAAACCTCTTGGCCCCGATGAAGTAAATACATACTGAAATACTAAAGTTTTTGGGGGAAAATGGAATTAAAGCACTGTGTTATCTCTTTAAAAGAATTTGCGACACTGGGATATTAACAACTGATTGGCTAAAGTCGACATGTGTCATAGGCGTAACCAGGATGATGCTAAGGGGGGGTTACAACTACCTGAAAGGGGGGGTTACAACTATTGGAAGGTCTCTGAGGGCTATGGTGTTAAGCGTATAGAGCTCAAAGTACACCCAATGGGGGTTTACAACTCTCAAACCCCCCCTGGTTACGCCTATGACATGTATCACAATACTAAATCAACATCGTGCAAAGCCTAGCTACTTTTGTAAAAATAAAAAACGTGCTTTGCAGCCACGATCTTAGTGCTGACCTTCGCGTTCGAATGACACATTGTTAAGTATATATTTTCAGTGCTATTGTATGGAGTGAAAGCGTGGAGTCTAAGTAAGGCTATGCTTAAACGCTTGGAAGCATTTGATATGAGTTTACAGACGAATACTAAGATAAGCGGGGTCAAGATAGTTAGAAATAAGGAGGCCTTATCGTCCAGAGAAATAAGATTTTTCTCGTGACACATCCCCTCCAAGCCGAAACCAAATTTTTTGAGTAGTATGGACATCTACATTAATAACCTATGCTTACTGCAGCCGATTTTGATGATATACATAGTTATAAACAAATGAAGATCAAAAAACGGTAAATTTTCGCTTTTTTCGTCTATTACTAAAAAGTGAAGCATTTAGAGTCGCAAAAGTCGAAAAAACAGATTTTTTCAAGAGACATAAAAAACATTTCAAAATATAACAGAGACAGATTCTAAATAATGTGTTTTACACACAAGTTTTGAAAAGAGTTTTAACATATGACATGATAATAAATTTAAATTAATAAAATACTGGACTTTTACGGGCATTTCTTCATTTCTATTTTCCTAAAAAGCGGGAGATACAGAAAATTTGTTTAATTTACACTTGAGTCCAGGATTCTTTACCCGTGCGTCATTATTACCTGGCGAGATAAAACACATACTTTTTATCTAGCATCATTCTCTTCCACGCATAAAACTAAAGACAAACCAGCTACCGCCTGTCATTAAGTAAAAACAAATGTTATTTTTATGAACGCTCTAGTAGCAGTATATTGAAAAGAGATAGGTGCAAAAAAGACGCTTAGGAATGTTTTCAGATTTTAAGTACATTGTGACGTTTCTGGTTTGTTTACTTTTGTGGCTGTCAGTCTGTTGAATTTTTTGCTGTTTTTTTGTAGAATTTTTGCATTTTGAAGTTTTTTATAATACACAAACAGTTTTTTTCACAACTAATTTTATATTGGAGTTTGAAATTTTATGTTAAGTGCATTTTATTTTGGGCATTTTAAGGAAGTTTTGTTAAGTGACCGTTAAGGAATAAGAATATAAGGTTTTGTTAAGTTTCCGCCAAAATGAATGAAATGACAAAAAGAAAATATGTTATTGAATTTTTTTATAAATTGTTTATTTATTTATTAATCACTAATGATAAGAATTTATTAAGCTACTTCAAATGTAGCTGTAATTCTGCACCAAAATTTTAAAGCAAAACTTATATTTGACATTTTATTTTTGATAACGTCAAATAACCCGTGATCGGGGCAGTAGCTACTTACTGTCACTTGCTGTTGCGTTTAGTAAATTTCCGACTTATTTCGTATATCGCACTAATAATACAATAGTGTCGTAACTTAAAAAAGATGATTTTTCAGAATCAACGAAAAACTCATTACTCATTTCCTATTGATTAAGAAATTAATGCATAACGTGTTTCTAATTAATATTAAAGGAAGTTTCTTTGTACTCTTAGTTAAATAACAGTATGTCAGTGAAGTTATTTAAGAATTTTGAGTTAAAACGGTAGTGTTCTAAGCAAAATGTTTAAAATGAAATATTATTTTTAGTTACGACATTATTTATGAAATATTTTGTGTTACTACAATTTGATTTACTAATTTTTTCTGCGGTTTACGTCAAATTTTGGGAAATTTTGCTGACTCTTTGTCGCTCATTGTAAAATTAAAACAGTTAATTGTACTTTTATAAAAAAAATAATGAAACTTGGCCTCTTGGTATTGGCAGCACATATTGCAAGTCATATACGGTGAATATTGTTGAATCTATGTAAGCATTTTTGTCTTTTTCTTTCTCCTTTCTGGACAGTTCTTTTGCTTTCAAGTGGTTTTCGTACGTTACAATAATACTGTTTTTCCATCCTCATCAGCATTTTTGAAATTTTCACAAAGATCACATTATCTTTTTTGGTGTATGGAAGGAGATTTTAAAACCTTTAGTAAAAATGCGGTTAAAAATAGGTAGTTGCAGACGCGAATGATTTGAAGTTTTCTTCTGTACATTTGTCTTTGTAGTCTCGATATAAATCAGCTAAAGACTTGTCACACTGGATATATTCCCGTGACGTCTGAGCTCTAAGGTAATGTAATTCGACGCGTGGTATAGAGTTTATAAAATGTTTGACACCTGCATAGATCTCCGGTTCCACAGTATGTTGGTTGCCATGTTTCCCGCGTAATTTGCCATGTTTCCTGCGTTTTCAAGAGCTACTAGTAGAAGAGCTACTCGATGAAGAGCTTCTTGAAGAAGAGCTTCTTGAAGAAGAGCTTCTTGAGGAAGAGCTTCTTGAGGAAGAGCTTCTTGAGGAAGAGCTACTTGTTGGTTTTACTGTTCGACATCGAAACAAACTATAGGTTTTCTGTATTCTGTAATAGGTTTAACATTACTGACCTTACTAAAGGTCACTGTTTACGTCAATTTCTTTGAAGTACTTTGATGACTCGTTAATGGTGAAGGTATAGGTGCCGGTTGTACTTTCGTAACGTCACTGTTCTCTATCTGGGCACCAGGTTCATTATTTGTACTCACCAGTGGGAATAACGACGGTAAAGAGTTTTCCTGTTCGCCATCCTCAACATTTGTTGTCATAGCAACAACAAGTAATCGCTCACGATCACTTGTTGCTATGAATCGCCCCCTTAAAAATGAATTAAGTAATTATTAACATAGGTAATTGACGAAATGAACAAGAATGTCACGAAGAGTGTATTAACTCTAAATTTATAAAATAGTTAGTATTTAGTAAGCTTTTTTAATAACACTGCTGCACATTTTAAATGAGATATTCCTATACGTTGCGTTGAGTGAAAAATAGATAATGATTAAGAAACGTTTTGCAAACGACAAAAAAATGGTTTAAAGTTATGATTCAACAATAGTGTAGCATGTCAAAAATAATGAACTGAACCAATAATAGTGTCGTTAGTAAAAATATTATTTTAAAACGTGCTTGTGTAAATCAGTAATAGTGTAATAAGTAGAAAAACAACAATGTTATGGTTAGGTTCAAATCAACAAGAACGCAATAACTCAAAATGTAGATATGCAAATTACATACATGATTCAGCAATAACGTGGAAAATCAAAATGATGAGCAAAGCAACAAGTACGTTCCCGATCACTGTTGGCCGCAACTAAAAATGGCGCAATATTGTGAGGGCGATTACGACAGTCGGTCAGTCATGAATACCGTCTTAAGGCGTCATCTCTTACTCTTTTTTGCACTATTAAAACGACGGTTTTATTGACTTGTAGGGAATTGAATTTTACGTCTGAATATAGTGTTATGTCAAATTCTAAACATTTTGAGTTACGACACTATTGTATTATTAGTGCGATATGTACTTTAAATGATGACGCACGGGTAAAGAACCCTGGACTCAAGTGTATTATTGTTTTGTATTTTGATAACGATTTCCGAAGTGGAAATCGAAACGTTAAATAAACTTAATTTTAGATTTAAATTGTGGCTTATCCCCAACTAAAAAATAGTAAATTGCATTATATCGCACATCTAGATGAAGAGTAGCACAACTCAAAATATCTCTTTTTTCAGGAATGGCAAAAAACGTATAATTCCATTTCTAGTTGTCCTGTTCAAAATATTGTTGCATAGTATTGCATAAATTATTTTACTAAGATATTTATTTGCATAATTACTTCCTTCAATACTCGCATCACTTGTTAATTCATATTTTTTGTGTTATGTTAGTATTCGTGACTAAATCATTCTTTACTAATTTATTAACTCAAATTGATTGAATTTTAGTGAAATATTGAGTTAATGCACTCTTAATCTCCATATTTTTTAATGATCTTCACAGAAAGAGTGGTGTGTCTAACTTTTGTATATTTTATAATTAATGAATTAAAACAATTTTTTAGTTCAACTGAATATCTTTATTTAGGACTTAGGTAACAAACAATTAAAAATAATCTAAAACAAAGTACTAGTGTAAGAAATGTCTCTAAAAATAAAAGGAATCATGGTATTCTATTCTAATAAACTTAAAAAAGGTTTATAAAACATTTCAAAAAGTATAAAAGAAATCACATTATTCTATTCTATTAAACTTAAAAAGGTTTGTAAAACACAGCGCTACTTTATAAAATGTCTCTAAAAATAAACGGAATCATCAATAATACATTTATACGTTTTCAAGTTATTCTATACCTAGTGCATTTTTGTAATAAGAATCAACGTAATTCTGTGGAATAATTTTCTTATCAATTAATTCCATAATGTCCCGTTTCTTATTGTCACCCAATGGTATTTTTTGTAAATACTCTTGTTTTAAAGGAGAAAATTTGTGAACTTCTGTTCGCCTTTGATTTCTTACAAATACTTTTTTAAAAACAGTCTCTTCATAAGAAGTTTTATAAAAAAATGTCATCGGTTGCTGCTTTTCAACACGCAACTGTTTAATGTCGTGCCATTTTACTTGTTCTCTATTATCATTAACAGTGAAATTATTTCCCCATTCTTCTTGAAGAGTTTTAATATCATAGAACTTGTCATGTGTAAGTTCTTCCACATAATAAGGTTTTCCAGATTTTTTAGCTGTTCTTATTAAAGTTGCGTATTGTTGTGGACAGTATATTGGACCTGATTTAGTATATCTTTTGATTTGTTTCTCGATAACACTGTGCACATTATCACCTTCGTTTTGTGAATGTCCACGGATCAAATATTTATGAGTAATTGAGTTTATTCCCATAGTCGCAACAGCAAAGGCGTAGACACTGAGCAGATATTTATTTTTTTGTTGGCCACAACAGTTGTCACTGTAAAATATAATATTGAGTTCAGTACCTGATATATTTTTTAAAGCTGCTATTTGTAGATATTGCAATACACAGGATCCAATTTCCACAGCACCGCGTTTACCTTCAGTCTCGTCCCAAAAAAAGCATCTTACATCTTGTGCGAACAAATCACTAATCGTAAAATTTAGGCAATTAATTCTTGATTTATAAAAAAAACAAGGATACTTGCCCTTTAGGCACCTGCATTACGGCTTGAAGATCGTAAACTGCAACAACGGCGTCTGTCCTTTTCTTATCTGCTTCTTTTTCTGATCTGGACAGCACTTTCTCTTTCAAATGTTGGTCATAAGCTTCACGCAATTTTTGTTTTTCTTCTTCTGTAGAATTTTTGTATGTTTCGCACTGATCGCAGGCATCTTTTTTGGGATGTGAAACGAAATATTAAACTGCGTGTTAAAAATTCGATTAAAAGTTGATGCCGAAGCAATTGGTAAACTTTGATTTTCGCGTAGATCTTTATAATCACGGTATAAATCCGCAAGAGATTTTTCACTTGGAATAAATTCCCTTGTGGTTTGTGCACGGAGGTAATGAGATTCTATTCTAGGTATAGACCTGATAAATACGACTACACTTTCTTTTACTTCATTATCTATGGTCGAGTGCTGTTTGTGTTTACCCCTTCGGTCATCTTCTATGAAACCGCCGTCTTGTCGTTTTAAAAGAGCTGTCCTAATACATTGATCGCTTATGTTTAGAGTAGCTTTAAAGAAAGTCTTGCAGACTCTAATAAGAATGTTTTCAACGTCAAAGAAAAATGCAGAATTTAATGACCTATAATTTTGGGTACTACTGTATCTGTATTTAGGCTTAATAACTTGAGTGTGCCTTACAATGAACTCTCTTTGCCTTTGAAGATCGGCCATTTGCCAAAAATTTTCAAATAAAATTTTGCGTAATATTTCTCCTATTTTTGTTTTGCATTTCAATCTACACTTATCGTTGCATGGAGGCTTGATGGCTCTTTCAGGCACACTTTTATTAGTTGAACTGACATAGGCCTTTCCGGTATTTCGATGCAATTTCTTAATATTCGATGACCAACCAGCAGGGTTTCTAGTCCTTTTTCTACCCCTTTGATGGTTTTCAGGATCAGCAGACTGATCTATGATCGATTAAGAGGTGGAAGTTTCAGGAGCAGGAATCTCGTTTAAAAGATTGGCAGAATCCAATATAACGGATGACACAGACTTACTACTTATTTCTGTGTTACTGCTGCTTGAAGAGCTGCTAGAATTACTAGATGAGCTGCTGGAATTACTAGATGAGGAGCTGGAACTTGAGGAACGAGATCTTTTTCTTGAATATATGAGAGGTAGACGTCGAGTTCTCGTTTTAGGAGATGGGTTGAAGTGCGGATCCGCATCCGAATCGTCTAAATTGCTACTGTGACTGTTAACCGGTGAAATGCAGTATGATGGTTTTACCTGAGCACTAGTTGATGGTGATGCTAACTTTGTTGGGTTCTTCTGTAATTCCATGGTATTATTAACTAAAATTTCTTCCGTCACCTTGGTGCTCATCAAAAGTGTTGTCGAGTTCTCTCGAAGCTTCATCCCAGTATTAGTACTATCAGGATTATTTGACGTAGCCTCCATCGCTTTCTGTAGAAGTACAAGGCCACGACCTTTCATCATCTATAAGAAAAACATACGAAGATAAGATAAAAGATAAAGGCAGTTTATGTTTCTATTTGATTTCTGAGTTGGGCCATCATCTCCATATAGCTATTTCAGCATCTTATGCATCCTCAGTGAAGCTGTGCAGTCACAACTCTAAACAAAATATCAACACCCTGCCAATTTAAGGGAAAACATCGCGATGCAATGATTACACCTTTTGAGACGCAATCCAACGACATCTCTCGTAAAACGAGGGAACGAAAAGCGCTAGATACAAAGTTTACTACTTTTAAACAATTAAAATAATTGAAATAAAAATAATAAACAATATTTTAAATCCGAGACTTTTCGTTAAGAAACTGCTTTCTGGCTGCATCCTATATCTCCAGTTTTTACAATATATAAGCACAAGAGACGACGAATATAGAAGAAAGCAAATAAAGGACCCTTAGGCCACGTATTTACCTTCTTTTCGTCTAGGAAAAAAGGACCGAAAGCAGCGGCGGATCCAGCAGTGTTAAGAGGGGGGGCCGATCGGCTAAATCTTTAGATAATTTTCCACTATGCCGGCCTTTTTTTAGCCTACCGGCCCACCGGAAAAGTCCCGTACTATCTCTGTATCTTTAGAGTACGAAGGGCGAGTCAAGTCCCACAGTACTTAGGCCACAATTGACCCATTGTGCATCCTCCCAGGGGGCTGTCCTCCTTAACTCATAACTCCTTAACCAGGGGACATCTCCCCTATGTCGGCACGTGTAGGTCAAGGCTCGCCGAACGCATACTCTCGTATTGACGAAAACTCCAGCCATTCATATAGAACATGCTCGACAGTTTCGTCATCTCATTTACACTTCCTGTACAGAGGTGTGTCTACTAGCCCCAGTGTCTGGAGGTGTTTGCTTAGTTACAATGGCCAGTTAAAAAACCAACTCTCCAGCATAGGTTTTTCCTGGTAATAAGTTCTACCTTCTGGCTGAGACAATGGTCTACTAGATCTTCCATCTCCTTTGTTGGTGGTACGGTGGCTGCATCTGAGGGGAGATAGACCGATGCTAGTATTAACTCTCTATTTTTGCCTTTTGCCCATGGGAATTTTATTTTAACCGCAGTTATATCTGAGGTGCACAACTTCACGAGGGGTTTGATTTTTCTGGGAACATATATTGCTGTTCTCGGTTGTTGGTTGTTTTGTAAGCTGAAGATTTGACCATTTAGACTGCTGAAACCAATTATTTTGGTCTTAGTTATCCAAGCTTCTCGGATTAATGCTATTGCATTCTCCGTTACATCCAGGTGACGGTAGATTGTCGCCATTCCCACCTTTTTGTGTTGGAGATTGCACTGAATAATAATTACCCTCTTCCCGATGTCCTTGGCCATGGCGAAGGTATCGTACTAATTCTTTTAGGCGTTCATTTCCTCCTGGATTGAGGAGGCGGCAGCCTTAGTCACTTTGCGCTTCCTCTGCAGGGTTCGTCGACCACCATCTGATGATCGTCGTCCTGCTGTGGACCATGGGTGTCTCAGCCTCAGTGACCGTCTCCAGCTGCCGAGTAGCTGAGCTCCCTGGTTCCGAGGAGGTGCCCTTCATTTTTTTGGTGCTTGCTTTTAGAGTCAATGAGGTGGACGCGTATCTCAGCCTCATTGGTCTTTTCTTAACGACAGCCAAGTCCTCATCTCCGATTCCAAAGACGAACAGGTGTCCGTTCGGATCAGTCTTTACCTCGTGGTGGAAGGTGCACTATCTCGTAACTGACATGTCTGGACTTTACGCCGTTAGCCTCTGCAGCACTCTTTCTGAGACATCGGAGGTGGTAGTAACATCCCCCGAGATCCATAGAGAGGCTTTGGTAAGCTTCGGGAGCTTATCCTGACTTACAACAGCTAGCGATGCTTCCTCCCACGGTTTGAAGTCATCTATAACCTTTTCCAGCCACTCAGTCGTCACGACATACTACTCTGATGATCTCACCAAAATAGGTCCACAATTTAAACGTGGGTGCTTTTGCTTGACTGTTGGAGTTGGACAAGATTGCTCTGTCCAATTCATCCATCAGGCTGCGTTTGATAAGGTCTTCCCGGTCGGCTGTGACCGAGTGACCTTGCCTTACGGGTTTACCTAATCTATGATGGCCACCCTAAGGTGTGCCATGGCGGTTTCCGCGAAGCTTTGTGGTCTGAGGCGTTTTGGTCGATTTCTCTGAGGTGATCCTTGTCCAGTCTTTGTTTGGGCCGATGTTTGAGGTGAGCATTGCTATCCATCCTCCACTCCGGCTAGAGACTGAGGTGAACGTTTTGTCATGTACTAATAAAATTTATTTATAATTCATATGTATTTAATACATATATCTTAGTCAATATTATAAAATTTATTATAAAAAATGTCTAATTATCTGTTTGGAAGAAAATTAAATCACTTGGTTTGAGAGGGGGGGCCGATCGCCCCCATCGCCCCCCCTTGGATCCGCCACTGACCGAAAGACAGTTTCAGATACTCAAATCTGAGTAAATCTGATTAAAAAACATACGAATTTATTAAAATTCAAGAATACTATATTAACTCAAAAAATGTTTCTAAATTGACATTTCCTTTTATTGAAAAAATAGTAGATAAAAGTCATTTTCAAAACTGCAAACATCTCTAAATATTTCTTTATTAAAATAGACAATAGATATTATTGTTTTAAAATAAGAGCCGATTTAAATTTAACCAGCAATACCCAAATATCTCAAACTATGTAAAATATTTTCACCAATACCAGACTATTTGTAGTTATTTTATAAAAAAATACTCACCTTTGTAAAAAACAACCGTGTAAATGGAAATAATTTGAAGAACGTTCGAGAAACAAAACAGGTTGAATCACAAATACCAAAGTAACTCAAAATAATTTAAAATTAATAATACAATTAATCACAAATACAAAAATAAGCCAAAATAATCCAGTCTTTGTGCGTGTGGATATATCTTCTCCTACAGCTGGCGTTGTCGTAACTAGTTATGCGTTACTATTGTTGGCGGCGGTATACTGGGAACAACTCAGAAAGACTAACTTACAGCGTCATCTACATGTTATTGATGGAGATTTTTACACAGGTGTCTTTTTCACTCGTGTAGTTTTCGACGCAGATTTCGATAATCGCAATAACTCCATTTTGGAATATTTTGAGTTGTGCTACTCTTCATCTAGATGTGCGATATGTAGATCTAGGTACTCTACGTCAGGTGCATACAGAAGAAAGACACCGTAAAGTAGATTAGGAAATCAGGTATCTTGAAAAGAAACAGTAGAGAGAATCTCGCGAACATAGAAAGGCGCGAATAAGGAATTATAAAAATGGAGTTAACATACAAGAGGCAATAACTCAGGTAGGTACTCAAAGAAAAAACTTTAAAATGAACCATCTAATGAATGAGGAATCGATTAAATATGCGATAAAATCATTTCGTTGAATATTTAGAGGTTTTCAAAGGCACACCTTTTATAATATCCTTCTTCAACAAAAACAAAAGTATATAAAGTAGGCAAATGTAAATAAGCAATAATAATATGTTTCAACTCCGCATTAGCATCAAATGCGATTTCCATACTGATAACATGCTCATTCGAGAAATACAAATAAGATCAAGTGGCTGAGTAATCGTTTGTTTTCTTTTTCGTGAAATGAAAATGAATTATTTAGTTTTTGTCACCGCCTGTCACTAATTTCACTTAAAGACACGATGCCATAAGAAATTTCTTCTTTAGTCTGGTTCTCATTGAAATAAAAACACTTCCAGGAAGAGACGTAAGGTGTGTCTACGTTGATTGCCGTACATAGATTAAATCGATGTTTCACTAACCGTATCACGAGGTTCAGGTTACGAAAAAACGTTTATATGAATTTTATGATCAAATAAAAAGTAGTCTCCATTGGTACATGTAATGTACATACAAAATAACAATTTAACCTTGCGTTATCCGTGATAGTAAATGAATTCCCATGATTGAGCTGTGATATCATCTTCGACTATATAAAAAGCTCTATCTTTTAAATAAAATAATATGCTAGGGGAGTCCAAACGGGGAATTTGCGCGTTACTCGAGCGCGTCAGATTATTACATGGGGAGAAACCTTGTACCCTGTAATGTATCCCTAACCCCTACCATGGACTCTTAATACAGGAGCGTGCGTTGAGGGCACCCCGTAAAAAAATATGTATATCCTCAGAAAAATTCTAATACAGAGTTGGGCTAAAGAATGGAACCAAGCAAATATCTTTGAAACGAAAAGAACAATATTTTTGAAACTTTGCATGCAAGTACAGTGACGCAAAACGCATCTGTTGCAATACTTTTTGTTACTAGTTCACTTCTGGTTTCACCGGAAATACCCTTAACTTATTTACTTTAAATGGGACACCCTGTACATTTTTGCAGATTTTAAAAGAACTTTTTATTTGTAATTCATAAATACCAAGTTTGGAAGAAAAAACTATTAAAACAAGAAATAAATCTCTTTACAGTTAAAAAATGGGTTAATTTATTTACGTTAGACCAATGTTAATAAAAATTTAAAAAAATCATTTTAAATGTTGAAAATGCCCGCCATTCACCTGTTGACAACGTGCAAGCCTATAAATCAATTCTTGAGTCACTCTTTCCAGAATTTCTCCACGTATTAGATCACATTCATCAATTATTTTCTGTCTCAAATCCTGCAAGCATGTTGGTCTATTAACGTAAACCCGTGATTTTAGATAACCCCAAAGAAAAAAAAATCTAACGGGTTGAGATCGGGAGAACGAGCTGGCCAGTCTAGGAATCCTCTACGTCCGATCCATTGATTTGGAAAATTCATATCCAAAAAATCCCTAACCCGTCGATCATAGTGGGGAGGCGCTCCATCTTGTTGAAACCAAAAATTTTGTGGTAACTGGCCATTCTGTTGAAAAGCAGGAATAATTTGGTTATTTAGTAAATTTAAATACTTGTCACCATTCAAATTTCCGTCTATGAAAAAAGGGCCTATTAGTCTATTTTGAACAATTCTCATCCAAACATTTAACTTTTGTGGATGTTGGGTATGTGCTTCAATAATCCAACGGGGATTCTCATTCGACCAATACCTACAGTTCTGGCGGTTAACGGTTCCATTTAAGCAAAAAGTTGCCTCATCGGAAAACACTACATTACTTGCAAAATGTTTGTCATTGTTACAAATGTCCATCATTCGTTAACAAAACTCTAGCCGTCCGTCGGCGTCGGTCAAAATCATCATTTGACAATTCTTGAACCAATTGATCAACCATTATACGGATGATATTTTTCCATTTTCAATATTCTCCTTACAGAACGTTGACTTATTCCATGGTTTAGTCCAAATTTGTTGTGGAAGTTTGAGGTGATTCCTGTAAATCAATTGCAATATTTTGTTTGATAACTTCGTTCGTTGCAGTCCGTGGTCTTCCAGTTTTTGGCAAATTTTTGACTATCCCAGCTGCATTAAAACGTTTCAATGTTTTAGTAACCGTTGAACGTGATATAGGATTTCTTTCAGGATGCAATTCATTAAAAATATTACACACCTCGTTATGAGTTCTAACACGATCACCATGACCGATTATCATTAATATTTCAATGCGATCTCTTTCACGTAAATGAACCATTTTGAATAAAACTTATTTCTGTCAATTAGTTCAGTAACAGTTACCTACTATGCTAAATTCAAATAAATACAACAATAGTTTTAGTCTATAGTATGGATGGTAGTACTCGTTTATTTTTAATACAAAAAATTATCTACAGACACTTTTTAACTATTTTTATCTTCCAAATTTGGTATGTATGAATTAAAAATAATAAGTTCTTTCAAAATCTGCAAAAATATACAGGGTGTCCCATTTAAAATAAATAAGTTAAGGGTATTTCCGGTGAAACCGGAAGTGAACTAGTAACAAAAATTATAGCAACAGATGCGTTTTGCGTCACTGTACTTGCATGCAAAGTTTCAAAAATATTGTTCTTTTCGTTTCAAAGATATTTGCTTGGTTCCATTCTTTAGCCCAACCCAGTATAATATGAAGAAGTACATGAAGAACAGTGTATAAAAAAAACTTACGATTTGAGCGAGGTGTAAGGAAATGGGCGAGTCACAAAGTTGTACTCTTGAATCTTGAAATACTCGAAGCGCGATTGATTGTTTTATATTTCGAAGAAAATCCTTTAAGGATTACAGAAAAAATATAATCTGACGATTTTTATGGGGCGATGTAGCTAAAACCAATATTATTAGACCAGGGCGCCTCTGTAAAAATATTAGTACATTTGGATGTTGAGAGGTGACTCATATTTTTTTGCAGAAATTGCTTGAAAGTAACTCATATATAGGTAGGCTTTGAAGTGTCCGCCACTACGAATCGTCACGTAAAATCACGCCGTAGTCCGATGTTTAAAGTCAAATTCACATACCCGTATGTCGCGATTTTAGTGTCATTGGCCACGTATAGTTCGTATGAAGTCTTTTCGCGTGCACCCCGTACATATTTCCGCGGGAAAACCCACAGATCGGCACCGGTGTCGATTAAAAATTGTTTTTTAGTATCATAGTCTGTTACGTAAAGGCGGCGAGACTTTGGGCTTCGATCGGATGCCGCACTTACCGACTGCCCGCGATATTTTCCTGATGTTTGCACGGAAGAGAACACTTTTGAGCCTGGTCACCAAAACGGTAGTGATACCAACAAATGTCACTATTACGTTCCCTGCTGTAGCTCCTGTCTCTAGGATAAGGTCTGCCTCTTGAGTTGCTGCGGTTACGACGGTATGTATTGGGTTGTGCTTGAGCCTGCGACAAATTAGCTAGCTGAATTTTCATTTCAGCTAATTCGGCTGTCAATTTATCGATGGTACTTTCGCGCGCGTTGGAAGCTCCTGAAATATGGACGCCAGGAGCTATAGCTTCGGAGATTGTGTCAGCTAGCTCGGCAACTGCGTCCAAACTAGCTTTAGCTTGAGCAGCTAGGATAGCCTGTGTAGACGATGGCAGTCTACCTAACCACAGAGATCTTACAATATTATCTGGTACTGTTGTGCCTGCTAAAGACTGTAAATGTCGTAAAAATTGAGAAGGTCGTCGATCGCCCAGTTCTTCATGCTTAAGTAGTCTTTTAATTTTTTGTTGCTGAGAGGCACTCTCTTAATTAACTCTGACTTTAATTTTACGTACCTCTCTGTTGCTGGTGGTGACACAATGGTGTCCCTAAGTTCTGATATGTACACTGTTTCGAGATTAGCAACTATGTAGTTAAATTTTGCTGCGTCACTTGTTATGTTTACAAGTGCAAATTGGTTTTCCACTTGCAGGAACCAAATTTCAAGATCGTTGGGCCAAAACGGTGGGATTTTAACTGAAATCCGATCAACTGAAGCACTGTTATCCTGAAGCACTGAAGCACTGTTGTTGGCACTGGTACTGTCCGTCATTGTCGATGCTCACTGTATTTAAAAAATCGGCAAAAGTATATTATTAGCACTAATTTGTTAAATTTTCGCGGCGTTTTAAATGTTCTCGGGGTCACCAATATTCCGGTAGGTGTGAGTTGACGGAATTAATTAAAAATAATAAAAATAAGTTAACAACGAACAGTAAAACATTTATTTATTTTGGTAACAAAAAGGTGTTGCTTAGTTAGATCTCGGAAAAGGGTCGGTCGTTAGCGAGTAGTGCCTCGGTTGCACGCTGTGAATAGACTGTTAAGAAAAGCCACAACCTATTATATCGATGTTATGCCTTCCTACAATATGGCCCGGAGAGGACAATAAATCACTCCGATCTGACGCATAAAAACAGATACACTTCTGCATTTTTAAAAACGAATGAATGTCTCAAAGTGAGTTGTTGACATAATGGTCTGATATGGTAATTAATTTATGGGGACTTCAGTTTGTTAAACTGACACTCCAAAAACATATGGTCAGGGGATGCATTCGTTTCGTAAAACCATGTCTTTCTTAGCGTCTGGTTTGTATATTAACGGTGACTTTATATGACCCATATTATTTCGTTTTGAGAAAAAATATTAAAACTAAAATTAGCAAAAACAGTAATTAAAGCGTATCGCTATACACATAATAATATTTGAGCTTTCCTCCCACTCAAAAAGGTCCGGAACATTGTTTAAATAATCAAAATGTTAAAAAATCTAGGAAATTTTATTTTTTTCTTCTATTTTTTAGTTTTTAGATTTATCGTTCATTTCGCGAAATATTCGCTTGTTTCATGTGAAACTTTGTGACTCACCCATTTCTTTACGCCCCGCCCAAATCGTCAGATTTTTTAAATAATCACTGTTTTGCATGTACTTAACTTACCTTATCTTAATCTGACGATTTCGAGTTTTTCTAAGGATAGATTTTTTTCGGCCCTCTCTTAACGAACTCCCCTGTGTTTAGAGCCAATATATGGTAGAGGTACATCTACAGGGTACCACGTTTCTTCCCATATGATAATCTGACGCGCTCGAGTTACTGAAAAAATCCCCTATTGGGCTCCCCTACCATTAATTTTTGGTGCTACGCGCAGGACAGCGGATACGTTTGCTCTGACTGGGTATTCCAATGACCTTTGATAATGATTGATGAATTTTAATTTGTAGTACATTTCGATATAAATAAATAAATTTATTTATTGCAAAATAAAAACACATACTTTGTCCTTTGAAATTACACTTTTTTTAGCAAAATCTTTCTTTGTTCATATATTTTAACTCAGAAAAAAAAAGTTTATTATTTTTAAACATATGCAATTGTTTAAACAATATTCAAATTGCTATAATTCAGATTCAATATAAAATTCAATTTGCTATCTGCTTTATTTTCAGTGATGCAACATTTTGAAAAAATGAATTTTTTTGCGAAAGCTGGATTGCAACATTTATTTTGCAAAATCTATTGAACCGATCTTAATGAAATTTACAGTATTGTTTTATTATGTCATAAAGTTTTTCTGGGTAAAATATGCAGGTCCTAAGTGTAGCATAAATGGTTGAAAAACGGAAAATGCGAATACTTTGCAACGAAGGGTGACAATTTTTAAAATTTTTAACCAATCCTATATTGTAGGAAATTTAACTACGCAACTTTTATGTCATTCCAACTTTTCTCGGAAGTGAATACTTTAGTTATAATCAAAAAACAAAGAAAAAATTCGAATTTTTCTTTCATTTTTTGACATTTTGATTATTTAAACAATGTTCCGGACCTTTTTGAGTGGGAGGATAACTCAATTATTATTATTAGGCTATTGATTATGTTCAAAATAAGAGAGCTAAAAGGACTACAACGTTAACGAGATTTTATTGTCGCATGTGGTCAATGGACAACTAAATTTAAAAAAACCGCGAAGTACTACCATTTAAATGGGTGCGTTTTTGAGAAAGGGGTGAATTAGTTCCTAGGCACAGGGCGAATTAGGGTGAGGTCTATACACTTTTGGTACAAACATGTCTACAGGAAAATTGTTCCAGGTTAAATTTACTATCGAAATATCACATTCTAAATTCAAGAATAATTTATTTTACAGAAATATATTCAAAAGAAAAGCAAGAAAAAATCACGAATGATAGCAATTTTGTTTTTTGCCCCATAACTTTTTTCCAAAGGGATATAGGTATAGGCATTGCTTCAGTGAAAAATAACTTCCATTCTTTCTCTTTAAAATTCCGTTAGGTAGAAGTCTCTAGGATTTACAGTTTCTGAAATAATATTTTTCAAACTTCGCCGCTCACAGCATTTTTGGGCCATTTTCCCCATTATTTCGCAAACATTGTTCTGTAACTTTTTTATACGAATCTCTAGGTATAGGCAATGGTACATTTAGTAAAAAAGAGAAGTCAATTGTCTTTAAATTGGTCTATTGTATAAGGTTGTACGACTATTATTAAGCAAGTTATGCTTTTTCAAGTTTTTATACTTTTAATGATTTTTGATATTTTTTATGATTATTTTTTAACTTTCTCATTATGACTTTTTTCTTGTACATTTAGTTCTATACATTGTGGAATAAAAAATCTTATTTTCTTTACTTTAAAATGGTGTATTGCAAAAAATTCTAGGACTCTTTTTAAACAAGATATCCGTAGGATATCCAAGGGTATCCAAAATTTGAGAAAAATTTTAAAATTTTTTATTTTTTTAATTAGAAGGACATAATTGCATATTATAACATAATTGTTAATTCCAAATAACTTTTCTTAATAACACTTTTCGATATTGTGAAATATAAAGGTACTTTACTCTTGAGAGAAATTCATATTTTTTAACATACCTCGTACACTATTGATAAAATTTTATATCCGATGATTGCATCTTAAGTTTTAGACTATGCAGATCATTTTATAAAAATAATTTCTTTTGAAGAGTTAACAAAAAAACCGTTCCATATGGTTCCAACTTAGTGGACCTATTGCATGTGTATATGTCACATTTTGAAAAAGCATATCTTGTTTAAAAATACACCCAGTAATTTTTACATTACACCATTTTAAAGTAAAGAAAATAAGCTTTCTTTCGTATTGCACAATGTATATACCTAAATATACAATAAAAAAAGTTATATTAAGAAATTTAAAAATAACCGTAAAATATATCAAAAATCATTAAAAGTATAAAACTTTGAAAAACCATATCTTGCTTAAAAATAGTCAAACAGCCTTCTACAATAGACCATTTTAAAGGTAATTGACTTTTCTTCTTACTAAATGTAACATTGCATATACCTAAAGCTGCGTAGGAAAAAGTTACAGAACAATGTTTGCGAATTAACAAGGAAAATGGCCCAAAATCGCCGTGAGGGGCGAACTTTGAAAAATCATATTGTGGAAGCTATAAATCACAGAGACTTCTACTAAACGTCATTTTATATAGAAAGGATGGAAGTTTGTTTCATGTGAAGCAATGCCTATACCTATATCCCCGTGGAAAAAAGTTATGGGACAAAAATCAAAATTGCTATCTTTCGTGTTTTCTTCTTGCTTTTCATTTGAATATATTTTTGTAAAAAAAAATATTTTTGACTTTAAGATGTGATATTTTAATAGTAAATTTAACCTGATACAATTTTCCTGCAGACGTGTTTGTACCAAAAGTGCATAGAACTCACCCTAATTTGCCCTGTGCCTAGGGACTAATTCACCCCTTTCTCAAAAACGCACCCCTTTAAATTGTAGCACTCCGCGTTTTTTTAATGTTTAGAGGTCCATCGACTATATGAAACAATAAAACCCCGTTAAAGTTGTAGTTCCTTTCTAAAATACATAATCAATAGCCTATATACGGGTTAATTCCAAGCAATTTCTGCAAAAAAAAATATGAGTCACCTATCAACGTCCATCTCAAAACAGATGCGTCCTGGACTAATAGGGTGTGCCAACAGTAGCGAGACGGTCGAACATTTTGCGGAATGAACATCAGATCGAAAAACTGAAAAATACGTGTTAAATATTTTTCAAAAATCTGTCAAATACGACCTCCATCCCACCCCCTAGAGATGGGTGGAGGTAACTTTAAAACCTTAAGAACTATTCAAAATGGAAAACCTAACCAAACATTTTTTGGTCCTAATTTTCACAACCCAATAGGTCCATGATGTCCATGATGCTTTAGTAACTCAAATTTAGCATCCCAAGCTACCCTACAAATACGTGGAAACCAAATACCTGACTGGCAAATATAAAATAATAAATATTTTTATATAAAAAGATAGAAGATCATTCTTTGCAGTTCTTCCATTTTGTTTGTTTACAGTACAATATCATCAGTTCTTTCTGTTCTAAGGATGTAATTAATCCCCTTTTTAGTGTTGTCCATTTTATATTTGGTTCTTTTGCCGAAGAATGGGTTAATAGCGAAAAGATGTGTTTCCTCCAATATACAGTCCCTGGCCAAATTATTAGATGCACTATAAGATTTTATAAAAAATGTTAATTATGAGGCGATACTACGTAGGTTTTTTGTATGTACCAGACACAATGTATGTTGTTTGGTTGTCCATTTAATTGTCTATATTTGATCACAAATAAAACAACATTATTATTGAACAAATCTGTATTTATTGACTCTTGAAGGAAAACAAAAATAACGACAATTAAATGTTATTTTGTTGAGCCGCCTTTAGCCACTATTAGAGCTTTAATTTTATAGGTATCGTAGTACAGGTTTGCAGTGATAGTATGCCGCGCATAATTAAAGCTCTAATAGTGGCTAAAGGTGGCTCAACAAAATATTTAACATTTAATTGTCGTTATTTTTGTTTTTTTCAAGAGTCAATAAATACATATTTGTTAATTAATAATGATGATTAGTTTGTGATAAAAACTAGACAATTAAATGGACAACAAAATAATAGATATACATTGTGTCTGGTACATACAAAAAACCTATTTAGTATCACCTCATAATTACTTTTTTTTATAAAATCTTATAGTGCGTCTAATAATATGGCCAGGGACTGTATATCCTCAACTACAACGGGAATGAGACAAGGACACACCATTTGTCCCAAACTATTCATCCTTGCACTAGAACACATTTTTAAGAAATTAGAATGGAACAACAAAGGTATAAACATCGACGGGCCATACTTTAACACACTTTAACCATTTGAGATTTGTAGATGACATAGTTTTAACAGCAGATAGTCAGCCCTGTGATGTATTGCTAAAGTTAAATATAATGTAAAGTTATCTTGTAGTTAAGGAATAATCGTCGAATTGGTGTGATGTATCATATTATTATTTAACTTAACTACTTGCGTTACTTCTTGGGTTATCTGATGTATCACCTGTCATTTTATAATGCGACGTTATACGTGAAGTTACGAGATAACTTTGTAGTTATGTAAGGATTTGTAAGGTTAGGTTCATCTTCTGACTTGTTTTTAGAAATAATTCGTTTTGCTTAAGTGAATAAATAGCAATTAAAAACACGTAGGTTATAATGCAATAATAAAATTAAAACAATAGAACTAATTTAAAAATAGAACGGTAATACACACTTTTAAGAATAGAAAAATTATACAAAAGACACTTCGAGAGATACAGGAATAAAGATGTTTGTAAAGGACCCCGCAGAAACCTTATGGGAAATGGCTCTCTGTCAAATGCTCTGAAACTTTGGGTTCTGGTAGTCCTTGATGTGCAGAACAAAAGACTCAATGGGCGCATAGCTCCAAAAAATCATGGTTTTAAGATATAAGCCTCTGAAGTTATGGGCACAGTGAGGACGTTTGAGTTGGAATAAATTCATTTTCTCGAGAAAATGGGCGACTCTGGAGATAAATTACAAATCAGGTCGATTTTTATTTTTAAATTATAATTTTTTGCCATATATATCATACTAGTGATGTCATCCATCTGGGCGTGATGGCGCAATCGATGATTTCTTTAAATAAGAATGGGGGTCGTGTGATAGCTCATTTGAGAGGTTATTAAATTATCTATTCAATAATATTTTATATATAATATTAACAATTTTATTTATACAGGGTGCCCAAAAAAAAATTTCGAATTAAATTAATTGAGACAAAAAGAGGAATGTGTATGGGTCATTCCATTTCAAATCACTCAATTTTGGAGCAAAAAAAATTTTGGACCTCCGATTTGTCTGAAAATTGGTATATAGCTTCTGCGGGACGTAAAAATAAGATATTTAAGGTCAAAAAATCTTCTTTTTCTTTTTTTCTCAAAATGTTATTTTATGCGATTTTACAGTGATTTGGTGTTTATTTATACAAATTTGCATTTTCTATCGTAAAGTATCAATGAAAAACATAATATTTTAATAGAAGGGACTCAAAAATGTCATTATATGGCATTATAACAAGTTACTTTGATTCAAAACAAGCTTTTGATCAAATTTAATAGTGTAGAAAACGTTAAAATACCGTTTTTTACATTTTTCTCCATTCTCAAAATACATCATAATCGATTTGGCTGAAAATTTTCTCACAGATAGACAAAATATAGGACTTTAAGTGGTGAGAAGGATTTGAATTATATTACAATACCAAAAAAGTTACATGCAATATTATAGTCAAAAATATAGGCGTCTACTGTAAGTACAAATAAACTCGAAAATATCGACCTCACGACAAAAATTGTTAAAAAGAAATTGTAATAATTATAAATACGATTTATTTGGAACAATTTCAATTCCTACCATTTTTGTCGAAAAGTTAAAAATGGCGGAGATATTGAGCAAAACAGGTTCTCCTTTAAAATCAAGATGGCGGCTAACGTAACGGAGGAATTCATTCGTGATTTTAAATTTAGGCTACTATTGACTCCTCTAAAGATCAGAAAAATAAAATTTTGGGCAGCTCGGCATTCAGTTTCAAATGCTATCCCGACTGGACTAATATATACTTTTGAGTCTGATATTACTGCATGTAACTTTTTTGGTATTGTAATATAATTTAAATCCTTCTAACCATTTAAAGTCCTATCTTTTGGCTATGTGTGGGCAAATTGTCAGCCAAATCGATGATGATGTATTTTGGCAATGGAGGAAAATGTAAAAACGGTATTTTAACGTTTTTTACACTATAAAATTTGATAAAAAACTTGTTTTAATTCAAAATAACTTGTTATAATGCCATATAATGACATTTTTGAGTCCTTTCTATCAGTGGCGTGCTGGCCATATAAATGAATCGGTGCAATCACCGAGAGGCCGCGGCCTCTTGAGGCCGGTCAAATAGGTTTTTACAAAAAATTTTAGGTGTAACAAAAAAATATTTTTTTAATTTCTAATCGGATGTTAATTTTGCTAATAATATCTATTAATAAAACATTTAGAAAAAAAAATTAAATTTTTTTAATTGTGAAATACAGTTTAAGTAAATGAATAAGTATATAAATAAATATATTGCTACTGATAATATTATTTATTTTCATATATACAAGTACATTTTTATGGTTTTCCTATTTCTTTCAAACATGTATGTACTCTGCAGAATAAAAAATGGAAAAACTTCTTGCACATATTTGACCGAATTAATGGAAGTATCGAAAAACGATTTGATCAAGACAAATTAAATCGTTTTATGATGATATAAGCACTCTACATCCGAGAAATTTTGATACAATAAAAAATGGTATACTTTGACGGCATTTAATCATTTACTGAAAAATTAAGAAATTTTAATCCTACCATATCTGCGACTTCAATTAAAGAAGAACTCGTGGATTTTGCTGATAAATGGATTGTATTAAAAATAGGATTTTGCAAAATACTGGGATTATAGAAGATCGAGTTAATGATGAATATAATATAATCTACAGAAAAACGAAGGATGATATTATTAATCTAAGTGATAATGAACATGAAGTAACAAATGACTATGTTGATATCGTGAAAACTTCACCTCCGTGTGGTACTAAAAATTGTAAAGATTGTATAGCTTGCTGTTACGCTGTTTTGCATAAGTACAACTTATATCAGTATGCTTATCCAAATTTAAATAGTATAATAAAAATCATGTATTAACTCTTTCAGTGACACAAGTATCTTGCGAAAAAAGCTTTTCAACATTGAAATACATAAAAAATCGGTTAAGAAGTACTTTAACACAATATCACTTTTATGATAATGCCTAGAGAAAAAGAAGCTTTGTATGAGCTTAAAAATGATGAAATAATCGACGAATTTGCTCAAAAATCTACTTTAATGAGGAACTTATTGATCGAGAATGAGAGTTAAGTAGTTATTTTATAAAATAATTGTAAAGAACATTTAGATTATTGCGTCGTATTAACATTTTAAATATTGTTAAATTAAAGTATTTGTACTCTCGTGTATAATTGATTTACTAAAATTTAACTCAATACATAATTGAAAAATTCTCAAAATTTTATTTTATTTTATCTTAATTACATCAAATTCATATTATATTTATTCAGGAAATTATGGTTTCTGCCTTACTGCATACAATATTGTCATACATGTAATTTAATATTTATAAGATTATTATGCTTAAATCAGAAAATATAGCCAATTAAAAAAATCATTGAATTCAAAGTTTTATGTTTAATTCAAAAATAATTTATTTTTTGTTTTTTTTTAAATAACGAATAAAACATCCTGATAATAGAAGGTAAAAGGAGGATGGGAGGCTGCTTTTTTATAAAATCACCGGGCCGCTTGAAAAGTTCCAGCACGCCACTGCTTTCTATTAAAATATTATGTTTTTCATTGATACTTTACGACAGAAAATGCAAATTTGTTTAAATAAACACCAAATCACTGTAAAATCGCATAAAATAACATTTTGAGAAAAAAAGAAGAAGAAGATTTTTTGACCTTAAATATCTTATTTTTACGTCCCGCAGAAGCTATATACCAATTTTCAGACAAATCGGAGATCCAAAATTTTTTGCCTGAGTGATTTGAAATGGAATGTACCGTATAATTCAAAATACATTTTACTGTTGTCCGAAACATTTGAACATACAGTAAAATGTATTATATACATTCATAACAAGTGAATTATATACATTCTTCTTTTTGTCTCAATTAATTTAATTCAAAAAAAATTTTGGGCACCCTGTATAAATAATTATGTTAATTTTTATATTAGTGAATAGAGAATTAAATAACCTTTCAAATAAGCTACCACACGATCCCTTTTGCTTAAATTAAATGTTCAAACTGCTAAGAGGCAGGTGGATGGCAGCTTTAATATTGAATTTAAGCGAAAAACAATATTTGTTTATCAATAAACATTTTTTCTGGTTTCGGACAACAGTAAAATGTATTTCGAATTAAATAAATTATATACATTCTTCTTTTTGTCTCAATTAATATAATTCAAAAAAAAATTTTGGGCACCCTGGATAAATCATATTGTTAATGTTTATATTATTGAATATAGAATTTAATAACCTTTCAAATGAGCTATCACACGACCCCTATTCTTATTCAATCATATTCTTATTCAAAATCATCGATTGCGTCATCAATCCCAGATTAATGACGTCACTAGTATGATATATATGCCAAAAAATTATAATTTAAAAATAAAAATCGACCTGATTTGTAATTTATCTCCAGAGTCGCCCATTCTCGAGAAAGTGAATTTATTCCAACTCAAACGTCCTCACTGTACCTATAACTTCAGAGGCTTATATCTGAAAACCATGATTTTTTGGAGCTACGCGCCCATTGAGTCATTTGTTGTACATATCAAGGACTACCAAAACCCAAAGTTTCAGAGCATTTGACAGAGAGCCATTTCCCAAAAGGTTTCTGCGGGGTCCTTTATAAACATCAAGGGATTTTACTATTCTACCTAACCTACTTTTACGGTACACGTTTTGGTATACCTTCTTACCATTCTCTTTCTCGTTCCAACTTCTACTATTTCTACATAACTCTTTGTTAGACAAAACACTACTTACGTCCTTTTTAACCTCTGGGAAATAACTCATCTCGTAACGGTGAGCGATACATCACACGGAATTTACGTTAAAAGTTATTGAGACAGTTATCTGCCAGAGTTATTTTAACTTAACGCAAAAAGTTAAAAATAACTTAAGTGATACATCATAGGTCTGAATATCCAAGAACTAAATAAAATTTTCCAAGAATTAGATGAAGTTTTCGGAGCGGTAGACTTAAAAAAACTACGGTAAAACAAAAATAATGGGCCAACCAGACAAATATACCTAATACCTAACAATACAAAACCATAACATCGAAAATGTTGAAAAGTATATAATATAGTTGCCTGGGCCATGTCATCAAACTAGGAAAACCAAATCAAGATGCTGAAATTAAAAGAAAAACACAACTGGGTTGGGTTTTTAATAAACTAGCATATTGACAAACACCATAATTCCTACAAACTTAACGAAAAAGGTGTATAACACATGCATAGTATCAATTTGTACCTACGACTGTAGCCTTTACCATAAAATCTGCTAAAAACTGGAAACAACGCAAAAGGACAATGGAAAGTATCATGTTTGGAATATCACTGAGAGACAAGATCAAAAACATTGAGATAAGACGTACATAGAACTAAGAGCAGGGATATCGTGGAATAAATTCAAAGAATGAAATGGCGCTGGGTGGTCGCATAGATACGATAACAACAGGTGGACAGGAATAATCCTAGAATGGAGACCGAGAATGACGACAAAAAGCCTAGATAGACCTCAAAAGAGATGGGGAGATGACATACGAGCAGTGCCAAACCACCCGTGGATTAGATTGACGCAAGATAGAGAAATATGGAAGCACTTGGAAGAGACCTACAATCAGGAGTGGATGGAAAATGGTTGACGAAGAAGAAGAAGTATATTCTCTATCTATGCAATTTGGCATTAAAATCACCAATTATTAAAGTTAATTTATTTCTTCCATAGCGCGTATTATCTCTTCATACAAAATTTCAATGTCTTCATCGTAAATATATAAAAACTTCATTAAATACATTCAGAAGCATTTTTAGTCGAGGAAATGAAACGGAAAAAATGGCAAAACCTCGCAATTTTTTCGTCCAGCATCGATTTGTACATCGAGAAAAAAAGTAGAATTAAAGAATTACAAAAACATTTATTTACACAAAAATACGAATTTACAAATACATACGTACAAATACAAATACATATAGCTTTTTATTCATCTTCCAGTATACGAACTAGTTCTGTGGTATTATATACATTGAAAATAATACTCTATAAGCGGACTATTCGAATTTTTCGAAAAAACAAATTCGTTTCATAAACATAGCTCCTTCATTTTTGGCGATAAGAAGTTTTTTCAATAATGATTTCGTAGGATTTTTGAAGAGCTATAAGACTATGTAAATTAAATTCAGTAAGATGTCTTATTTTTTAATTGGGGTGGGTGTAAAAGGCTCGATAAGTGGGTGTTTGCTCGTAAATAGAGGTTTTAAACAGCTAAATCGCGCTAACTGTTCACTGTAATGAAAATCTATGCACAAGGAAATTTGAGTTATGAAAAAAGCTACAATTTAGTAGTCTATCATTTTTTTCGTATCTCTAGTATTTTCGGAGATATTTTGAAGAAAATGGTGAAAAATACGAAATTGCGAAACATAAATTTTTCTTTAAACTCCAGTTTTTCTAAAATTAGGCCTTTTAAATCGGTCAAACTTCTTGGGTGTATTCATAATACAAATATAAAAAGAATTACAGAAAGGTAGAGACCAATTTTTAATTAAGAGGGTAGTTAGGGGGTTGTTTTCACTGATTTTTTTGATAAAGAAAAGCAGGTACCGACTTCTTCTTGATTATAAGTCACTAAATTTTTATGGAAGAAACTTTTTCTTTTGAAAGGTCTAATTGTAACCTTCAAAAAAGATTATATAAGTTTTCCTCGAAAAATGCAAAGTTTTCCCGTTATTTGGCTTTGAATATTTCAAATTATACATTTGACGAAAAAAGCTAACCTTTAACATGCCCTATCTCGATTTGTATTAGTCGGAAAAATATTATAGAAAAAAAATTTGGTTTGTGTTACTAAAAGACATAATTTCGATAGTTACAGTTTTTTTATTAAATGCATCTTTTTCGAGTTATTCTGAAAAAACTCTCTAAAAAAGTGGATTTTTTCGTCGAGTAACTGTTACTTTCAACCGCAAATAACTCGAAAAATAATAGTTTTACGAAAAAAATGTAAAACACTTTTTTTCTTAGAATTACGTTTTACATCGATTTACATAGTTAACATTTAATAAAAAATTCCCACCCCCGAGATGGTGTGACAACCTCCCCCAAGGTTTTAGCGAACAGCGGGATGATATAGAAAATGATCCTTGTACTATTCCGTACTTTCTGTAAAAATTTCAAGTAAATCCGTGCTGGACGAAAAAATTGCGAGCCAAAATGCTTCATTTCCTCGACTATTTGACTTTCCGAAGCTTTTTTAAGAAAACTCGAGCCATTCGAGATGTGGTGTTATAGACGCATGTTAAGAATTTTGTGGGTGGTCGTGTGACTAATGTTGAGGTAATACGTAGAATATGCAAGGAATGCGAGATAATTAACAGCGCCATCAAAGAGCACAAACTAGAATATCTTGGCCATGTTATGAGAAATGAACAGAGATATGGCTTGTTACAACTCATTCTTCAGGGCAAGGTATTTGGAAAGGGAGGACCAAGGAGAAGAAGAATAGCTTGACTTCAACACCTGAGAAAGCGGTTTAATACATCGACACCCGGACCATTCAGCATAGCAGCAAGCAAAGTTAGGATAGCCTTGCTGATCGCCAATATCCGGAACGGATAGGCACCGTAAGAAGAAGAAGAAATACATTCAGTAATACGAGTAACACAGTGTAATAGAAATAAACACTTACCAAAATTGTATTTGACAGTCTAAAATATTACTATGTACAAAAATGCACAAATATATTTTTGTGTAACTAAATAAATAATGGAGAATACAAATTTAGAACAAATATCGATTCTTTATACAATGCAACTGGCTTGCATTGTATCTTTCTTGTCCTATGTAGTCAAATGCAAGCCTTGAACGCAATTGGAATTGATAGCTATGATAATTTTTAACAATTTACCAACATATTTTAAAATGTATGACTGATAAACCGTATAAATTGTTAACGTGAAAACCAGTATTTATTGGTTCTGATCAAATGGAATAATAAAAAAAACATAAAAAACTATTTAAAGGATGACAAATAACAGATTGTACGGCAGATATCTGAACAAAGCATTTCATATATGTCACAGGGTTACACAGCTACTGCTGCATCTTGCATCTCAACTTGCATAATCTTCCATCCTGCCAATCGTTTTCTTTCATTTTATTACCCTCATTGCATATTTGATTCTTTTTTTTTTTTTCATGTTAGTTTAGGTCGTCCGCCTTTTCTTCTATTTGTCCACACCATATAAGCTCTCGGGTTATTATTCTATCGGTCATCTTTTTTGTTACCCTCATCTGTTGCCTAACGTCTTCAGTTGTCCTATGTTCCAGCCTTAATAATAAATCTGATCGCTCTGCTGAGGAATTCCATTTCCACTGCCTGAATTTTTTTTGTATTAGTCTTGCCTAGTTGCTAATATGTACTCTGAGCCGTACCTTATTGTACCCTCTCCAATACATATTATATTGATTATTTCATTCATAGCAGATTTTGACCAATAGAAAGCTACAGAAAGGCAAATTAAGGTGATAATTTTTGATAATATCCCGTCGTCAAGTATATAACGTCAGATGCCCTTCGTTGCTACGAAAAAATACATTCAGTGACATTAATGACAATTAATGTTTTAAAAGTAATAAAAGTGATGACTTTCAACCGTAAAATATTTTATATCAACTGTGTGTTTAACAGTACTAATTTGTACTTACATAAATAAATTACAATAAAAATTTGGTTTTGAACAGTTTTATTCATGAAATAATCGCAACAAATTGCCCTCGATCTCTAAAATTAATATAGAATTTTAGAGCTCTTGTGCAATTACTACTGATAATTTGGTTTCCCATTTCCCCTCTAGTTTTTGTTGACCAAAGTATAATATAATCTTTGAATTGCTGATTTGGCTTTCCGATGATTTCGATATTCTATTCTGTATATCTGTTACAGTTCAAGTTGATTATCCAGTTGGAGTTGACTCCAACTAGTTGGAGTCAACTCTAACGGCTGGTTTCAGTAAAAGTTGATTATAGATATAAAATGAAGATTTATATTCAACATTTACTAGTAAAAGTAGACTCCAACTAGGAAAAGTATACTCTTCCCAATGCCATTTAGTAAAAGTTGATTCTGATTTACACAAACAGCCGATTCTAGAAATTAAATGTTACTGAATATGTTCAAATTAGTCTAGACTGTATCGTCGCCCCCGTTAGGTAAATTACTCCGATTCGAATTTTTTGCACAAACTTACTCAAAAAGAGGTCCTTATAACAAATCTACTGGGTGCGGGCAGTACCTTGATCGATAAATTGTTTAAAAAATTTTTTTTAGACAAATTCACAAAAATAATTTTTTCACTTCGAACAATTTTTTTTAGATCATTTGGGTTATTCTGAACAAAAAAGTTATACGCGATTTAAAATTTGAAAAATGCGAAAATAGCCATTTTCAAGGCTTAATATAATAACTCGGTTAAAATCCATTATTATGAAAGTGAGAAAGTGACCAAATCAAAGTTTATAGCCCCCTCTACAAGATCCAGCAGAAATTTTTGTCACTATTTTATTACTAAGCTTTATCTTTAATTATTAACAATGAGCGCTAAGTGCGTATTAGGCGGCCGTCAATGGTCAATCTCACTCGCACCATTCCGGCCGTCCAATGGTCAATCCCACTCGCACTCACATTGACGGCCGCCTCAATACACGCTTAGCGCTCATTGTTGATAATTAAAAATAATATCTTATTAATGAAATAATGACAAAAATTTCTTCAGGATCTTATAGAGGTAGCTTTAATCTTTGATTTTTTTTTAGTTTCTGACTTTGATAATATATAATATCGTATGGCATTTTTGTCTTTCGGACAGTTCCGGCGACAATTACATCTTTAACCCTGTTTCAAGTAACTACTGTCGATGTACACTAGCCCAGGGGGACCGACGGCTTAACGTGCTCTCCGAGGCACGGTGAGACGGCTCGTGTCATTATTGGAAATGAAAATGGTTTGTCTTTGGCAGGGCTCGAACCTACGTGCACTGGCGTATGAGGCAAGCGATTATGCCGTTACTCCACGGCCGCTCGCTCGACTTTCACAATAATTATCTTTAACCGAGTTATTAAACCTTAAAAATGGTTATTTTGGCGTTTTTCAAAATTTAAATCGCTAATAACTCGACAACAGTCAATTTTAGAGAAAAAAAGGCCCAAATTATCTAAAAAAAATTTGTACGAAGTGAAAAAATTATTTTGCGAATTTGTTTAAAATCATTGTTTATCGCCAAACGTCACTAAAATCATCCATTATTGTACTCATTTGCCATCATTTTCGGCAGTAAAGTAACACTTTGTAGTATTGAAAGAAGAATGTTACTTTACCTGCCGCGATTATTAATCAAATTAACCGAGATTGAATGTAAGTGGTCAATGGCAGCAATCGATTATTTATTTGAGTGAAATTAAAATTTATTTACTTTAATTATTAAAAAAAATGTATCTTATTATTAATAAAATTTATGTCAAAAAGTAAAATTCTGTAGTGTTACGCAATTATATTCATACAAAATAAATCAAAACTTTACAGATTTAGTAATTAGGTAGGTATACAATATGCAAGTCAGCTGTCATTACTGTCATTACTGTCATACGAATTTGAACGACCCCCCTACAAGATACTGAAGAAATTTTTGTTCAGCTATCAATGTGAGTGCGAGTGAGATGCACCATTGCACCATTTTGACATTTAAAAATTCAAACCTCTGTCAAACCACAAAACTGTCAAAACTTTTTTTGTAATTTATTGCTCACATGTTATCACCATGGCAAGGCGAAAGTTCTTCTTCTTGTGGTGCTTTCTCCTTTAGTGGAGGTTAGCGACTACACTGGCAAATCTGTCTCTGTCCAATGCGGCTCTAAACAAAGATGTTGAATCAAGACCGGTCCAGTCTCTGATATTTCTAAGCCATGAAATCTGGCGCCTATCGGGACCGTGTCGTTTTCCTTCAATCTCACCCTGGATGATCAGTTGCGTGAGGCGGTACTTTTTTTTTCTCATTATGTGTCCCAGGTAGCTAACTTTTCTGACTTAAATGATTTTTAGCAGTTCCCTATCTGTACCTATTCTCCTCAGAACATATTCGTTGGTGGTGTAGGTTGTCCAAGGTATTTTCAAGTCTCTTCTATAAAGCCAGAGTTCAAAGGCGTCCAACTTGTTCATTAGTGTTGTGTTGTGTCCAGGCCTCCGTTCCATACAAAAGTATTGACCACACATAGCAATGCAGAAAACGACATCTAAGGCTGATATTAATGCTACTGTTATAAAATAAGCTTTTCATTTTGATAAACCCCTGTCGGGCTACCTCTATTCTCGCTCTTGACTTCTTGTTTATAATCAAGTTGATTGTTGAACCAGCAACCAAGATATTTGTACTGGCTTACGTATTCAAGCTGTTGGTGTTTCACATATTTATTGGAAGAGGTAAATTTTTGTTCCTTGATATTCTTATAACTTTGGTTTTCGCAGTTTTGATCTTCATCCCCATGCATAATTTGGCGTTCTTCTTTTTAGGCAGTGGTATGAAGACTGATTCAAGCCATATTTTAGGGATAGTCCCTGTATTGTAAACATTATTAAATAGTCCAAGAAGAAGGTCTAAGTTTTCCTCGTTGATTAACTTCAATAGCTCAGCGGGTATTTCATCTTTTCGTACAGATTTATTGTTTTTTAGTTGACGTCCATTAAATCCAATATTTCCTCTGTCATCCATCTTTGCTTCCGTGGTCGCTGTTTTGTGAGCATTTCAGTTGCCGTTACAAGGGCGTGTCTGATTTCCTCTCGAAGGCGAAAGTTAAGGATGTTTAATTATATGAAAGTGTTCTAAAAAACAGTGCGAAAAAGTAAAACCGATTTAAAATACATTAAAACCAATGGGAAAATCCCAATAGTTGGCTGTATACCATAGTTTAAAAAACTTATACAGAAGTAAAAAACTTCAAATTGTATTCTGGTATAAAATCGTTTATTTAAAAACTATCTAAAGGTCATCCACATGGATTGCAAAACGTTTTCGTTCTAATCAGAACATCTTCAGTGCATTCCGCAAAGTAGTTGTAACTAGCACACCAATGAAGGTGGTAACTTCATAATATATGGCTTCCATTAACGAAAACGTTTTGCAATCCATGTGGATGACTTTTAGATAGTTTTTAAATAAACGATTTTATACCAGAATACAATTTGAAGTTTTTTACTTCTGTATAAGTTTTTTAAAATACACTGTTACTTCAGACACACTTTAAACCCTTCATGTACTGCTATCTATATTTACAATTTTCACACAATAAAACCTTTACATATATGAGATAGAGTAGATAAAAATTATTTTTGTGAATTTGGTTAACAAAAATTGGTTAAACAATTTTTCGACCGCGGTACCGCGTGACACCCTGTGTATTTGTTATAAGGATTGTTATAAGGATTGTTATACGGATATATTTCTTTGAGTAAGTTTGTGCAAGAAATCGAATCAGAATAATTTACCTAACGGGGGCGACGTTACAGACTATACTAATAAGGAGTTGAAACGGTCAAAAGAAAGAAACGCACTCTCATAAAAAATGCACTTGAGATTCTCGTATAATCAACATTTACTGAATCGATCCAGGAAGAGTCAACTCCAACTAGTAAAAGTTGATTTAAATTTTTAAAATCAACTTTTACTGCTCGTTTCAGTTGGAGTTGACTCCAACTAGTTGGAGTCAACTCTAACTGAGAATCAACTTGAACTGTAACATATCTATTAGATATTTCATCATAGGATATATTATTTAAGGTAAAGTTTTCAATCCTAATAGCAACATTAATAATATTGAAAAATATTAAAAATATTACTAAAAGATTTTTAAATTGAAAACTTATTGATCCATTTCCCTGGTAACACCTCCATGGCTTCTAAACTTTGCAAGTCAGATGGATGCTGCAACGAAGACAAGAGAGAATTCTAAAAAGTTGCAATTCACAACCCCCGTCTGCAGCTTGGTAAAGTTCCAAAGGAAAATGGACCTAATTACTCTTTAGGAGTAATACTAATATAAAATAAAAATGTATACCATTTTTATTCAGCTGCAATGCGAAGGCAAAACAATCTTAGTTTTCATTTAGAACAGGAAGCGCAGTCCAGCACTCTGAATCGAAAAAAATTTATTTTTTTTAAAAGCGTATTTTTTGAGATGGTTGGAGGTCTATTTTTTTTGTTTTGTGTATTTTATCAAATACTATATTTTTAATTTTTTGGTAAGGTTCGCCACCTTCAGAAGACCAAAAAAACTGTATATTTAGGGGATTTTTGGGGGTTTTAACGTGTTTCTCCTATTTTTAAATGTTCTAAAGCAATCAGTTACTTTAATTTACATATAACCTATAAAAAAAACATTGATTTGATCTATTTTGAAGTCTACAAACTAGGGAAAATCTTCGAAAACCCCCTAAAAACAGTTTTTTGGATTTTTGAAGGTGACGAACCTAACGGAAAAATATGAAAAAAATTAAAAATATAGCGTTTGATAAAATACACAAAATTAAAAACAAACTAGACCTCCAGCCATCTCCAAAAAAAGGTTATTCGCTTTTTTCCAAAAAAATTTTTTTGAGATTTTTTTTTCTCCTGTCAAATTCTGACGTTTTTGCTTTTTCAGCCCATCACCACGCGTCGTTCTAGCCAATCATTGAGTGTAATACTGATAAAACAGCCTCTTCCTTGATAAAACAGTCTCTTCCCTGATAAAACTTAAGGTACCCTAAATTTCACATAATACGTTACGAACGACATTGGAAAATCTCATATTAGTTATAAAAATTGTGTTTTTAATAATTGTTCATTTTCGATTTAAACAGTTTTAGGTCTGGATCCCGCGTATGAAAAAAAAGTTGATTAATAGCAAGCTGAAAATTTGTTAATAGCTTAAGGGTGTCTAGTCGGACAACCTTTGATATATGGGAACACTGGAGCAGGGGAAGTTTTAATTGTGGAACAGGTTAAAAATTTGGAACGGTCAGACCACGAAAACGGCACATGTGTTTTGTCCGACAGAACAGACTTAAACTCTCTGAACAGAGATTAAACTCTGATGCAAAAATCAGACTGCTATTTATCACCAAATGGGCGTTTTAATGAGTGGAACATGTAGAATATGTCAAATGACAGGAATTATGACAGGTGATAAATAGCAGTCTGATTTTTGCATGAGAGTTTAATCTCTGTTCAGAGAGTTTAAGTCTATTCTGTCGGACAAAATAAATGTGCCGTTTTCGTGGTCTGACTGTTCCAAATTTTTAACCTGTTCCACAATTAAAACTGCCCCTGTTCCAGTGTTCCCATATATCAAAGTTCGTACGACTAGACACCCTTAAACTATTAACAAATTTTCAGCTTGCTATTAATCAACTTTTTTTTCATACGCGGGATCCAGACCTATTTTTTATGTATTAACAATATAATAAATAAATTGGTTCATTTTTAAATCATAAAATAATTTATCTATAACCTACTTAAGACATTGATCCTAGTTGTCTTAAAAATATTTCACAGATGCCCGTATTTACTAATAATACATATTGGTTCACAAAATAATCTTTTCAAATACCACTCGTCCTCTAAATTTTGCTTGATAAATTTTTTGGTTTTCATACTTAAACTGCTTTATTTAGGGTAAAATCACTCAAACAAACCGAAATGGATAAAATCACTCCTCCTTCGGAATCGTGATTTTATCATTCGGTTTGTTTTCGTAATTTTACCAAATAAAGAAGTTTTCGTGAAAACAAAAAAATTTATCGATAAAATTTAAAGGACTCGTGGTATTACCTTTGATTAATTACGTTTAAACTACGGCTCTATAAAAAATAGACATGTTTTGTAAAAGCTTCAACCATGCCTGTGAATTTTTTGAAAGTTTAAAATTGATTGCATCCCATCTAAAAAAATAAAAACGCAAAATGAACTTTTTGATGGTGGGGGAAAGGGGAAGGGAGTGGTGAGTTAAAATTACGCTAAATCTTACTTTTTAATCACATAGAACTTAAAAAAATGAAACAGATTTTATTTGGAGGTTAGAAGAGGGTGAAGGAGGTTTTATTCTTCTTTTAATTTATTTATCCTGTCCATAAGTGGAAAGTTTGATACGCCACTGTCGACGCATGTGCTACTAAAAAGTGACGGCACAGTGTTCATACGCTTTTTTTTAAGTTCTACTATTTAAGTTATAGACTCTCATCTTGTCTAAAATTATTAGCAAATTTCACCTATACCGGCTCCTAGTATATCAGAAGGTGCAGTGTAAGTCCAGAGAAATAAGATTTTCTCGTGACACATCCCCCTCCAGGCCGAAACCAATTTTTTTGAGTAGTATGGACATCTATATTAATAACCTATACGTTTCCTGCAGCCGATTTTGATGATATACATAGTTATAAACAAATGAAGATCAAAAAACGGTAAATTTTCGCTTTTTTCGTATATAACCAAAAAGTTAAGACAAATTTGAGAGTAAGAAACTCATAAATCGTCTAAAAAATTTCAATATGGCGTTCGCTGAATATGTCTATCGTTATTGGTTGCTTAGAAAATTGCAAAATAAATCATAAATTTTGAGTGTTTATAAATATTCATAACTTCATAACTTATGTAAAAATTAACTTAGAACCTTCTTTTTACACGAATTGCTAAGACTTTTGGTGCTTAAATTATGTTTTAAATTTCAAAGCAATTGGTCAAATAGTTTAAAAGTTATTTAATTTGTTTATCCCAAATTCATTTTTTTTGCAACACTGTAAGTCAGAAAATTATGAGGTTACAGTAAGACTTCTGACAGTTTATGGAAGAAGAACATTTATACTATTGACTTAATTAAAAAAAAATGACAAAAAGTAATTTTAAACAGTGTAAAATTATTTTTCAAGGACACGTCGATTTTTTGCTTACTTATAAACAATTAGAATAACTTTTTAACCGTTACCCGTAGAAAAATTATTTTTTCATATTTGGAATGACTGAATGTTTATACACATTTAGAAAGAAAAACAATTGTCCTAGGACAATTAGGGCCGAAGTTAGCCCCCTCTTTTTTTATTCACATGTTTTTGCAAAATAATTTTGCAATATTTAGAATTATTTTTTGTAATTTCTTTTTAATTAATAGCATAAATCTTCTTCTTTCATAAACTATCCAAAGTATTAGTTTAACTTCATCATTTTCTGACTTATAGCGTTGCAAAAAAAATTAATTTGCAAATTAATTAACAAATTAAATACCTTTTAAACTATTTGACCAATTGCTTTGAAATTTAGGGTATGCTTTAAGCACCAGAAGTTTCAGAATTCCGTATAATAAGAACGTTCTAAGTTAATTTTTACATAAGTTATGAATATTATTAAAAACTCAAAATTTATGATTTATTTTGCAATTTTCTAAGCAACCAATTAGGATAGTCATATTCAGAGAACGCCATATTGAAGTTTTTTATACGATTTATGGGTCTCTCACTCTCAAATTTGTTTAAAATACTTAACTTTTTGGTTATAGACGAAAACAAAAACGAAAATTTACCGTTTTTTGATCTTTATTTGTTTATAACTATGTATATCATCAAAATCGGCTGAAGGAAACATATAGGTTATTAATATAGATGTCCATACTATTCAAAAAATTTGGTTTGGGCCTAGAGGGGGTTGTGTCACCAACAGGATATTTTTCTCCTTATTTCTCTGAATGTTCAGGAGCAGAAAAAGAACGTAAGTTCATGACATCGGAATTGAAACAACAGAATAGTTTATAATTTTATGTTGTGTCCTATAAATAATAAAGATGTGGTGTTATAAAAAGTTCTTTTTTATAAAAGTGTAATTATCTACAGTAGTTATTAACATTTATCGAATATTAAGACATATTCGGTGTTTTACCGTCTTCTAAACAACAAAGTAGTTAATCAACGTTAAAAATCACCATTTTAAAGAAAACGCGTTTTATCAAAAAAATAATTACCTCCAAATTCGTGAAAAATAATGCTTTACTTTTTACTGATATTATAGACGAAAGTTCTTCATAATGATGCATTTTTGGCCTTAAATTGTTATTAATTTAAAAAAAAAGTCCACCGAATCCATTGCGGGAAACATAGGTCTGGGTAAACGAGGTCCATAAATCTCAAAAAAATTGTCATTTGACATCTGTCACGGGAATCTCTTATTCCTCTGGACTATTAGACTTTGTACTAACATTCTTGTGTACACTAAGTAATTACAACAATGTAACCCTATTGTACATAATATCGTTTACCGAACTGTGACAACTCATTCTCCCATGAAAAACTTATAAAAATCACTCTAATACTCTACCTACTCAAACCCTGGAGTTTAATGCTCGATTTAATTACCCGTCGATGAGGTGGGCACTGCAAGATTTGTGGGCGTGGGAAAATATTAGAGTGCGCTATGAAAGAGCTATTATATTCGGAACCTTTGAGTTAAATGTAAGTAGTAATTCCATGACAAAGGGTTGATTGTGATTAAGTAATGCAATCAATTTCGTCTTGGGTGTTATACGATCGCTGTATACAGGAAGAGTCAAAACATTTACAAATATCGTCGTTTTCAATCATCACGATAAATACGACAAACCAAAAATGAAAATGTCTAAAAACTGAATGGACCTAAGTTGAATACTGGTATTTAATAATAGTGAAGAACACTACGAGATAATCACTTCTAAAGGTGCCCTAGAGAAGTTGGCGACCACATTGATCCATCTTATTCTCTTCACGTCAGGGCCCTGGGGCCTGATTCTAATTCATTTCGACAGTCGCAATTTCATGTCGACACCGCCATGACAGCCGCAGAGTATAGCGATTCTTATTCATTTCGATATTAGTTACAACTGGGGATATTAATCTTATCATGTTGAGACTGCTCAGAATTTGGGTTGGCGCTCCGGTTTAATGGAATTTGTTGATAGTCTGGGAAAATTATCGAAAAAATGCCATTTTGGGAAAAATTATTTACCAGCTATTTTATTGCTAAAATCGAATCTTAAGATTGCATATATTAGTAATATGGGGTATGACAAGTCCGCAGAAAGTGTGTTATTTTATTTATAAACAAATTAGCACTCCTAAATCTTCTTTCTTTTTCAATTAATGGTCTGTAACTCCTAAAATTTTTCCTTTGAGCCAAAAACACTCAAATAAAAATTCACCGAAATTTAGTTCTGCACAAAGTTATTTTTTCCGATTTCCTTCAACAAAAATTTTACTCAGAAAATCCGAGATTTCCCAAAAAATCTGCAATTTTCAATTAAAATTTTAGGGAAGTACCTAATTATTTATCAATAATTAAATAATTGATGACATGAAAGATTTATTATAGTAGATTATACAAAGGGGCTAAATTATGGAATAAATTCATTTCTTTAAAACGGACGATTTTGGAGCAAAATTCCGAAAGAGGTCGATTTTTATTTTTAAATTACAATTTTTTGGCATATATTTTATACTAATGACGTCATCCATCTGAGCGTGATGACGTAATCGATAATTTTGTTAATGGGAATAGGGGTCGTGTGGTAGGTCATTTGAAAGGGCGTTCAATTCTCTATTCAGTAATATAAACATTAATATCATTAGGTATTTATACAGGGTTGCCAAAAAAATTTTTGAATTAAATTAATTGGCGCAAAAAGAAGAATGTATGTAATTTATTTAACTCAAAATACATTGTACTGCTGTCAGAAAATAGAAAAAAGGTTTATTTCACAAATAAACATTTCTTTTCACTTAAATTAAATCACAAACAGCCTCCCTCCTACCTATTGGCAGTTTGAACATTTAATTTAGGCTAAAAGCAATGTTTATTTGCAAAATAAACATTTTTTTCTATTTTCTGACAGCAATAGAATGTATTTTGAGTTAAATAAATTACATGCATTCTTCTTCTTGCGTCAATTAATTTAATTCAAAAATTTTTTTGGCCTCCCTGTATAAATAATGATATTAATGTTTATAATACTGAATAGAGAATTGAACGCCTTTGTAAATGAGCTACAACACGAACCCCTATTCCTATTTAAAAAAATAATCGATTACGTCATCACGCTCGGATGGATGACGTCACTAGTTTGAAATATATGCCAAGAAATTTAATTTAAAAATAAAAATCGACATGTTTCGGGATTTTTCTCTAAAATCGTCCATTTTAGAGAAAATGAATTTATTCCATAATTTAGCCCCTCTCTGTATATCAGGAGACCGGCGACAATCTAACCAATAGTTTAGCAATAATTAAAATGTTAATTAAAAAATTTCGGTCGAAATAATAACCAGAAACATTATGATACACCAGAATAACTATGATTTTCATATAAAAAAGCACTATACCTATTCAACGTACCTTACAGGATTGAAATTGGACCATTTGAGCGGTCTCAGGAATGTTATAAAGAAACGATTTTTTGGCTTATAAACAAATAGAACCCCTCAGAAAATATTAGATTAAATTAAATTAAGTTAACACTGTTGAAAAGGTCACGGCTTCTGTGTCCTTTTCGAAGAAAAACAAATTGAATTGCGAGGAGTGATTCCAGGTATAATCGATCAAATTTGACCGGCATTTGCGACAGAGTTATAAACAACAGGATTTTAATCTTTGAACCATTAGATGCCTTTTAATTCCGGTCCTCTTTGTACATACAAATTTTCATATCTTCAAGACACTCATAACAAAAAAGATTTATGTCACTGTCACCAAATTATTTAATTATTGATAAATAATTACTTCCCTCAAATTTTAGTTGAAAATTAAAGATTTTGTTTGGAAAACCCGAATTTTCCGAGGAAAATTTCCGTCGAAGGAAATTGGAGTAAATTATCAATGTGCAGAATTAAATTACTGTCAATTTTTATGTGAGTGTTTTGGTTTAAAGTTAAAATTTTCGGAGTTATAGAGCAATAATAAAAAAAAGATTTCGGAGCGCTAATTTGTTTATAAACAAAATAGCACACTTTCTGTGGACTTTGCACAGCTATATTACTAATATAGGAAATCTTAAGATTTGATTTCAGCATGTCCAGCAATAAAATAGCTGGTAATTAATTTTCTTTGTTTTTTACTAATTTTCCCAGATTATTACCTTATATCTTTCATTGAGTTGATGATTCATGTTGTGGACATTCTCAATTATTACATTTCTAATTTAATACTATTCTATCTAATTCCTCAAAACAAGCAAATTTCAATTAAACCCAGCTATATTATAATACCTTTTGCTTTAGTTTTCCTTGCAAGAAATAAACAAAACACATCTAAACTAAACCTAACCTCGCTTTTGGCCATTCATTCATCTCCGTGTCAAATAATTTCGACAGTCGAAATTATAATATCAACACCCTTTTTAAAGTCGCTATTAATTTCGATAGTCGCTATTTCATGACGTCACATCGTTAGTTCAACTAAAATCCACAAGGCTCGCACAATCGCATTTCAACCGTCGCCATATTGAAAGCGACTTGTTTTTGGTCGAAATTTGATTTAGAATCAGGGCCCTGATTCTAATTCAAATTTCGACTCAAAACAGGTCGCAATCAATATGGCGACGTTGAAATGCGAGTTTGCGATCCTTGTGGATTTCAGTTGAACTAACTAAAGGACGTCATGAAATTTCGATAGGTCGCAATTAATTTCGACTCCTCAAAAGTGGTTGAAATTATAATTTCGAGTCGAAATTATTGTAACACGGACATGAATGAATGGCCGAAAGCGAGGTTAGGTTTAGTTTAGTAGATGTGTTTTGTCTGTTTCTTGCAAGGAAAACTAAAGCAAAAGGTATTAATATGGCTGGGTTTTATGAAAATTTGCAGGTTTTGGAGGAATTAGATTAGATAGAATAGTATTAAATAAAAAATAATATAATAATTGAGAATGTCCACAATGTGATTTATTAACTCAATGAAAGATGTAAGGAAATAATCTGGGAAAATTAGTATAAAACAAGGAAAATTATGTACCAGTTATTTTATTACTGGACATGCTGGAATCAAATTTTAAGATTTCATATATTAGTAATATAGCTATGCAAAGTCCGCAGAAAGTGCGATATTTGGTTTATAAACAAATTAGCGCTCCGAAATATTTTTTTCAATTATTGCTCACATAAAAATTCACTGTAATTTAATTCTGCACATAGATATTTTTTTCCGATTTCCTTCGGCGGAAATTTTCCTCGAAAAATTCGGGTTTTCGAAACAAAATCTTTAATTTTCAACTAAAATTTTAGGGAAGTAATTATTTATCAATAATTAAATAACTTGGTGACATAAATCTTTTTTGTTATGAGTGTCTTGAAGATATGAAAATTTGTATGTACAAAGAGGACCGGAATAAAAAGGTAATGGTTCAAAGATTGAAACCCTGTTGTTTATAACTCTGTCGCAAATGCCGGTCAAATTTGACCGGTTAAACCTGGAACCACTTTTCGCAATTCAATTTGTTTTCTTCGAAAAGGGCACAGAAGCCGTGCCCTTTTCAACAGCGTTAACTTAATTTAATTTAATATAATATTTTTTGATGGGTTCTATTTGTTTATAAGCCAAAAAATTGTTTCTTTATAACATTCCTGAGACCGCTCAAATAGTCAAATTTCAATTCTGTAAAGTACGTTGAATAGGTATAGTGCTTTTTTATACGAAAATCATAGTTATTCTGGTGTATCATAATCTTTCTGGTTATTATTTCGACCGAAATTTTTTATTAACATTTTAATTATTGCTAAACTATTGGTTAGATTGACGCCGGCCTCCTGATATACATATAATCTACTATAAAAAATCTTTCATGTCACCAATTTATTTAATTATTGATAAATAATTACTTCCCCAAAATTTTAATTGAAAATTGCAGATTTTTTTGGGAAAACTCGGATTTTCTGAGGAAAATTTTTGTTGAAGGAAATCGGATAAAAAATAACTTTGTGCAGAACTAAATTACGGTGAATTTTTATTTGAGTGTTTTGGTTTAAAGGAAAAATCTTAGGAGTTACACAGCACTAATTGAAAAAAAAAGAAGATTTAGGAGTGCTAATTTGTTTATAAATAAAATAACACACTTTCTGCGGACTTGTCATACCCCATATTACTAATATTATGCAATCTTAAGATTCGATTTTAGCATTAAAATAGCTGGTAAATAACTTTTCCCAAAAATGACATTTTTTAGATAATTTGCAAAAACTATCAACAAACGTTGCGGTGGTTGCATAGCCAATAAATCCAATAAAAAGGAGGACCAACCCAAATTCTGAGCAGTGTCAAAATGATAACGTTAATATCCCCAGTTGGAACTAATATCGAAATGAATACGAATCGCTATAAATTGCGACCGTCATGGCGGAGTCGAAATTAAATTGCGACCTCGAAATGAATTAGAATCAGGCCCCAGTTCGAAATAGATCAGTTGACGTTAGACCAGTCCACTTCCTAAGATTGGCCAGCCAGGATATAAGTTTACGTCCAGGGCCTGTCTTGCCCTCAATTTGTCCTTGTAGAATCAACTGCAGAAGTAGTAATTTATGATTACGCATAATGTGGCCAAAGTAAGTCAATTTTCTGTTATTTACGGTATTAATAATTTCTTTGTCCTTTCTTAGCCTCCGAGGAATAGTTACGTTAGTTGTAGGTATGGTGTATGTTACCGGACAAACCCGATATCAGGATAAACTAGTTTGGCCTAGGCCAAACTAGTTTGTTCTGAACGCGATAGGATAAACTAGTTTGGCCTAGGCCAAACTATAATAAGTATTGCTTTTATAAAAAAATACTGATTATTTTTTTTAGTATGATTGTTTGTATCGCAGAGTATTTTATTCAGTTTAAATATCTATTTATTTGTGCTTTGTAGGTATACTATAATGTTTATACTAGGCCGTACTGGTTTATCCTGCAGTGTCCGTATTAATGTCAGGATAAACTAATGTGGCCTAGGCTAAACTAGGTTATCCTGAAATCGGGTTTGGCCGGTAAAATATGTATGAAACTTTTAAGATACGTCAGTAGCATCACATTTCAAATGCCCCTAATAGTTTTATGGCATCTTCTGCAAGACTCCAACTTTCTACTTCGTAGAGGAGGAGATTAAAGACGTAACGAATTTTCCTAAGACCGTTAAAATAAGAGCTTTTGGTTTTTCAATGAGTTTTTATTTCGTAGCTATAATCCCAGGTATCCTTAATATTGCAACCCAAATAGCATATTTTCTCCACTTTTTCTAACGGCGAATCGCTAATTGTGATTTAGGCATTTATGTTGGTATTCTTACCAATGATCATTATTTTTGTCTTCTTACAGTTTAGTTTTAGGTCGTGTATGTTACATGTTTCAACAACATTATTTATCATCCTTTGGAGCCCCTGCACACTATCTACCAGCAATACTGTACCGTCTGCATATCTAATATTCTATAAGTTGCCATTTACTGCAATACCATTTTCTGATTCGTCCAAGGCTTCTCTAAAGATGTTTTCAGAGTAGATGTTGCAAGACTAACGTATGTGCTAAAAGTTTTGGCAGAAAATCCATTGGCTTTAATTTTAACAATATCTAACACAATAATATCCAATTGCCTTTGGAAATAAAAGTTTGTTTACTTTATCTAGTGTTGTAGAGATTTATTTATTTTGAAGTTTTCGCGTTAAGATGTATAAACTAGTAATAAGAAAAAGTGTCTACAAGTTGTTTGGGCGGGTAATCAACCGCTTGAACCATTTATAAAAGAATAACGGAGTGCTAGCAGGGTATACTTACCATGTCTGAATCTACCAAACAGTGGAAGATCACGTGCATTTATTTCACAGAGGCCACAGATATTGGTAAAAAGAGCAAAAAAATTTGTTAGAATGTCAACTAGGATGTCAACAGATCTTCTAATAGTACGATATCGTTGGAATCGAGGAGGAATGGTCTTCAATGTCGAAAGAGACGTGTCCCAAATACTCCGAATCGCAACTCCTTCGGATACTGCCGTCCTCAAATAAAACGCGGTATGTGCAGCCAACTTAAAACCGAGAAATCGGCTGTTAAAGTTTTTTTTATTACTCTATATAATGTGTTTACATCTTTTTAACGCAAAACATGTTCTAATGATAGTTGAACATTATTTAAAAATATATTCTTAAAAAAATCATGTTTTTATCAAAGCTGTAAATAAAAAGTCATATATCGCGTTTTAATGAGTAGCGGATATATTACTGGATCAGAAATAGTGCCGTATCTGCATTTCAAATTACAAATAGGATTTTTTACAAGGAAGAATAATTACCAAAAAGGAAAAATAAATAGCTTATAATAATTGTTTATTATATACGCAAAATATTATATACATGTCATAAATGTTCAAAATACGAGGTCGCAACACGAGTCTCGACAAAAACGCGGTAAATGCGATGTGCTCAATTAAAACGCGGCAAGTATATGATACCCGCTAGCACAAACCGCTTTTAGAAATATATCATTATATTATGTGTTAATAGTACCTAATTCAGTAAATAGCCAACTACTCGTAGACACACGAAAATATTGGCGAGTTTATGTGACTCAGTTGCACTTTATTATACTCTGTTACCAGTCTCATTTGTGGTTACAATGGTTATATCCTCGCTATCGCTCGGGACCGGCTAGTGTCTGAAAATGTTGAAGGAGCGACGGCGTAAGCCCGTAAGCGCGCTGTGTATATCAGTAGCCCTGTTACCAGATTTAAAATTGGTTACAGTAACTACAAAAAGTGTGCGTGCAGTTAACCATGGATGAGTGTCGCTGCGTAATCGATCAACTACTTGAAAAGTAATTCTCCTTGTATAATTTTGGAGAAAAAAATAAGATTATTGAAAATGAAAGACCTATTTTAAAGAATTTAAAAAAGGAATAAAAAAAGTAGTTCGATATTTTAAATTTAATTGGTACAGTGAAAATCCTTGGTTATGTGGTTGCAAGAAAAATAGACTGTATTGTTGGCCATGTCTTCTGGTTTCTACAGAAAAATGGATGGACCAGGTTCACGATTTAAATAGTTTTAGAATGGATACATGAAATTTCCCCGTTACCTACATGTAAGATGTATACCCAATTTGATTCAGTTTGGCAAAACAAGAATCTAAAGTTCTCTTAACCAAGCTTTAAAGCAAATATTGCTAAACATAATGAATTTGTTAAAAAATAGATAGGTCTATCCTTAGCACACTTATAATAGATACCGTATGTTTTTTGGCCAAACAAGAATTAGCGTTTCGTGGTCATTTTGAGAGCGGCGACTCTGACAGTCGAGGCAATTACAGGGAATTGTTAACATTAATTGCCAAAAAAGATCAAAAATTTTGCCAACATCTAATCAACTGTTTTTTCGAGAGTGATATATAAAATTATATTATTGAAGCTATATATACATTTAGCCATAATATCTTCATTTTTTAAATAAGATTTTTTGCATCTGGTTTTGGTAACACTTTAGAAAAAGTCACGCGTCGCCACTGCTCTGTAGATACCGCAGAGCTAAGCTTTGATTAGTCAGAGCTATATTGATAACTGTCTTTCCAAATTGCTTCAGTTTGTCCACGAACATCATGCTAATGACGATATTATGTTTTGGCCAGATCTAGCATCATGAATTATTACTCAAGAGATACCCAGAAGGGATTTCGACTACACAACACACCCTTTGTTCCTGTTCCCAAAAATAATAATCCTTCAAACTTGCGGCAGGCTCGCCCAAATGACGATTTTTCGGCTTTACTGTATAGAAAAGTTTAGCATGTAGGCTGGGAAACCCAAGGTGAAGAACAATTAGGACGGCAAATTTACGAAAAACAGAGAAATTGATCCGAGTTCCGTCCAGGACCTCATGAGAGACATCCGAAAAAAGCGACTAATAGAGCAGAATGGGCCACTCCACATAATTCTATAGTATAGTTTAGTTAAGTATTGAGGTGTTATTTATGATAACTAGTTAGTGTTTAACTAAATTTCTTTATTAAAACAAATCCGATAAATATTGTTACGATTCCCAATATCACGCAAGCCGGCCTGAATCTCTAGATGCTTCTGGAGACCGAATCGAAAGTGTTGACCCATTTCAAATGCGAGGCGCCAACTTTTCTGAATGTATTCAATTCAGTTCGATTTATTCTATTGTGTTCAAGGCCCGGTCTATTAATTGTAGAGCAAAGTCGGGGAGTACTTAAATAGAAGATCGAATTGTGGACATTCATTCATTGTTCATATTAAAAAGTAAAAATATTGACAGTCGTGATATGAAAATTATATCTAATATATACATATTGGAATCAAACTTGAGTCCGTCAGGGTTGCGTGCTGTCCTCACTCCCCACTACTCTGCAATGTCTACAGTGACGCGGTATTTCAAGAAGAGCTCTCAGATTCAATAGAAGGTATATCTATCAATGGAAAAGTTTTGAACAACTTACGTTTTGCAGACGATACGGTAATAATAACGGTTAACAACAATGATTTACAGAACGTAATGCAACGCCTTAATGAACGCTGTCATAAGTACGGACTGAAGATGAATTTAAAGAAAACTAAATGCATGATCATGACTAAATCATCACACGCAAACATCCAATTGACTATTGAAGATACTGTAATTGAGAGTGTGGATAACTATAAAGACTTAGGAACACGGATAACATCAAATGTAGACCAAACTAAAGAAATTAAGACACGTATTGAAATAGCACGTGCATCATTTCATTAAACTTAAAAAGTTTATTTGTTGTCAGGATATAAGGTTAGAACTAGTACGCCTAAGGATGCTTCGGTGTTACGTGTTCTCTACTCTTCTTTATGGCTTGGAAGCGGGGACATTAAAACAAGTCCATCTGAATAAGTTGGCCGCCTTTGAATTTTGGTGTTACAGAAGAATCCTACGAATATCAAAGAATGTCAAATGTGGAATTAACTAGAAGGATGGGAAATAAAGCAGAAATAATATTAACTAACAAAAGAAGAAAACTTGAGTACTTGGGACATGTGATGAGAGGGCAAAATACTCATTATTACCACTTATTATGCAAGGCAAAATTCGAGGAAAGCGAAATGTGGGAAGACGAAGAACATCCTGGCTTAAGAACTTAAGGAAATGGTTCGAATGCAGTAGTGCAAAGCTATTTAGAGCGGCAGTCAACAGAGTCCGCATTGCCATGACGATTTCCTTCGATAGAAGATGGAACTTAAAGAAAAAGATTCATTGTTCAGAGGTTAAGTGCGCGTTTTATATTGTCGAAAATAAATTGTAATTTGTAGATATAAATTATTTTAATAGAAATGTAGAATTAACTTATTAAACACAACATTAAAATTAACAACCAAAATGATAACAAACAAATTGAATGAAATTATAACATTAGCAGAAGAACAACAAGGTTTTAGGTCGGGAAGGTCATGTACTGACGCTATATTTATAATGAGGAAAGTTCAAGAGAAATCGTTGGAATACAACAAACCGGCATATTTATGTTTCGTGGACCTTAAGAAAGCATTTGACAGGGTCAAATTAAAGGACTTGTCCATTGTTATACTCAAGAGAGGTACCTCTAGGAATAATTAAAACCATCGAAAACATCTACCAGAACAACACAATAAAAGTAAAATTGGAAGATGAACTAACTGACCCAATTGAAACCGGCAATCAGAATAAGACGGGGGGATTCCTTGAATCGAAAAATAAAAATGGTTAAAAGTTTCGATGGACGAAATAATAAAAAAAGTAAGAACTAAAAAAGGATACCAAATGGGAGAAAAACAACTTAAAATAATCTGCTACGCAGACGATGCAGTACTAATCTCTCAAAGTGAAGATGATTTACAACTTATGCTGCACCAATTTAACATAACCGCCAGAAAATTTAACATGTTAATTTCCCCAAAAAAAGACAAAATGCATGGTTATAACAGCAAATCCAATAAGATGTAAATTGGAGCTGGAAGGCACATAATAGAACAAGTGATGGAGTTTAAATATCTAGGCAAATCACTATCTAGCTACGGAAGGCTCGAAACAGAAATGGAAGATCAAGTGAATAGAGCAAACAGAGGCGCAGGTTGCCTGAATGACACAATATGGAGAAATAAAAATATCAGAAAAGAAATGAAAGGAGAAATTTACAAAAGAGTAATCAGACCAATAATGACATATGCGACAGAAACACGACCCGACACAGAGAGGACAAACATATTTCTTGAAACAGCGGAGATGAAAACCCTTCGAAAAATCGATGGTAAGACTCTATGGGACAGAGTTAGAAGTACATATATATCTACGACGGAAATGCAAGGTGAATAACATTAATAACTGGGTAAGAAACAGAAGAATAGAATGGAATGACCACATAAGCCGAATGACAACAAATAGAGTAGTAAGGACAGCTGGAGAAGGTTCCCCAATAGGAAGACGATTAGTGGGAAGACCACGAAAACGATGGAACAACAACTTACTAGAGGCACATTGAAAAAACAGACAGAGTCACGTGTATACAAAAAGAAGAAGAAATTATTTTAGTAAAATAAGTGTGTAAATAAATTACATAATAAAGTTAGAACAGTAACATTAAAATAATATTCATTTCCTCATTTCCACCTCTCCCTCTTTCAGTTTTAACCAATTATTTACGGTTTCTAGTCCCTCTGTCGAAAGTAGAAAATAATCAAGATTTTGCCACTCTTTACCATATTGAAAACATTCTCATTTTCTGTCATAATTATCTTCAGGAAACCCGATTCCATATTCCCTAGACGTAATTTAATCGCCAAGAAGACCGAAATGAAAGCGTCAAATCCCTCTGATATGTAATTTCCGACATACATTATTGATTTTATCTACAAGAGACGTATAAATAAGAGTTAGGGGTGAGGATTTCTAATCACCACCATTCTCTTTGGGAAAGAACGAAAGGTCTAGACAATGTCGAGGTTGCTGGTCTCATACTTTTGTTGTCGGTATCGATAACCGATAGGGCAATAACTGGTAAAATGTTGACTGTGCATGTATTTATCTTTGTAGGTATAAATAAGATAATAAAAATGTTGAACACACTAAACACAAGTATGTAATATTATATTATCCATCGTAATTTCAAACAGATTACATTATATTATAGACATCACCCAAGTATAGGGATAATTTTACATAAAGGTTTGTAGCATCATGATTTTCATTATTATTATATAGATATAGGGTGTGCCAAAAGTAGGGGAACAGTGAAATATTTCGTGAACGGAACATCGCTTCGAAAAACTGAAAAATACGTGTTCAATGTTTTTAAAATTCTATCGAGTGACACCAAACACTCCACTCCTTGGAGGTGGGGTGGGGGTAACTTTAAAATCTTAAATAGGAACCCCCATTTTTTATTGCAGATTTGGATTTCATATGTAAAAATAAGTCGCATTTTTTCGAATCATTGGGTGAAGGCGCTATTGATTGGAAAAAAAGATTTGTCATTGTCATTACCCTAGGAACATTACGGAAATAGCCTAATATGTCGAGCAACACACTTTTAAATGAAAAACTGAAAAACACTAATATGTTATCCAATATTTTCAAAAGTCTATCAAATGACAACAAAAATGATCCTTACTTACCCTACCCCCTAGGAGTAGGGTGGGGGATAACTTTGAAATCTTTAATTGGAAACCACATTTTTATTGCAAATCCTGATTCTACAAAACATTCTTAAGGGGGTAGGCGCCAAATATTGGTCCAATGCTATTTAAATGCATGCATTTTTCGAATCCTGAGGAAACTAACAAATAATATTTTTTTAAAATTTAAACGCAGAATGAAAGATTACATTATTACCGAGGGCTGAAAGTCCCTTAGATAAACAAAAAGTTTCTTTTGAATGAAATATTTGAAACTAAAAATCACATTAAATTTTCTCCTTTTTTTTTCACCCCTGTAAGTTATTAAAATAAACATTATAAAAGTTTTCAGCGACTTTTGGCCCTCGGTAATAATGTACATAATCTTTCATTCTGCGTTTTATTTAAATCGCAAGATTTTGCACCTACCCCCGTAAAAACTATATTCCATACCATAGAAATTAGCTAGTAGAATTCGGATCTGTTATTAGAGCGCCATTTATCGCGAATCGAAAAAAAAAATCAGATAAAACTTAAAATAAAAGTGTACACCATTTTTATTCAGTTGCAATGCGAAGGCAAAACTGTCTTATTTTTCACTTAGAAGAGAGAGCGCAAACCAGCACTCTAAATCCACGATTTTCGACTCTATTTGGAGTCATCATCAGAGAGACGTAGGTTTGCTGCTCTCTGCCCCAAGTGACGAAACTCCGACAGATTATCCCCGCATGGCAACTGGCGTTTATGGAGTAGGTGTCTAGCGACCTCTGGCAACTGAAAGTCAAAGTTTTCAACCTAATAGAAATATTAAAATTATTGAAAAATATTAAAAATATTCCTAAAAGTTATTTAATTGAAAGCTTATTGGACCATTTTCATGGTAACACCTCCATGGGTTCTAAAAATTGCAAGCCAGATGGATGCTGAAGCGAAAAAGACAAGAAGGAATTCAAAAACTTACAATTCACAACCCCGTCTGTTCAGCTGGTAAATTCCAATAGGGCAGTCAATGAGAGCAAGAACAGGTATTACCTCCGAATTCTATCCTACTGCATGGATTTTAATGAAATTTTAGGAATAGCCTGAAAATATCTCCTTATTCAAAGTCTACCCTATGCCGATGTGTGCTTTTGTCTTGGGGCGGTTCCCACCCCTTCTCGGGGGTGGGAAATTTTTTGGTTAAACAACTACGGAAGTTGCTAGAGAACCTAATTCTAAGCAAAAACTGTTCTATAATTTTTTTTTCGAAAACTCAATAGTTTTTGAGTTATTCGTGGTTGAAAATTGGTCATTTTCATTGAAATGTAACACCTTTTCAAACGGTTTTTGCGAATACCTTAAAAACAATTCATCTAACTAAAAAAATTATATAAAACATTTTTGTAGCTCATAAAAAATCAAAGAGATTTGTTCCTTCTTCAATCTTCTAGTTAGAACACAAAAAGAGATATGGTAGGTAAAAAGAGTTTGTTTTTTTGGTGCATGCTCAAATCAGTGTATTCAACTTGAAATAACAGAGAAACGGTCGATTTTAGGTGTATAATGCTACCAATACCTTTTATTGTGCTTGAAAAGTCCTTTCAAATATGCAATATCCAATGTCGATTACATTCGACATAAGCGAGATATGCTGCAAAAAATTGATGACTAACGAATTTTAAGAAAAAAGTTGAGAAATGTATTTAACCCCTCATCCACAAGAATTTAAATGCATCGTTTTCCTTCTACAATACATTTCACTACAGTGTTTTTTATGTTCAAAAAGTTGAGCGGGTTTAAAATGAATGGTTTTTGAAAAAAATAAGATCAAATTATAGAGCGCATATTTAAATTTTCTTAAAAATCTTCCTTTTTCTCCATGTAATTTGAAAATGAGAGATACTGTTATAAAAAATAAAATCAATATGTTTATCTAGAAGAAACCTACATTTTTGTATAGCATCTTTTTTGGCATCTCTTACCATTTTCGAGTTACATGGAGAAATGGGAATATTTTTAAGAAAATTTAAAAATGCGCTCAATAATTTGATCTTATTTTTTTCAAAAACCATTCATTTTAAAACCGCCCAACTTTTTTAACATAAAAAGAACACTATAGTAAAATGTATTGTAGAAGGAAAACGATGCATTTAAATTTTTGTGGATGAGGGGTTAAATATACTTCTCATTTTTTTCTTAAAATACGTTAGTCATCAAATTTTTTACAGTTTATCTCGCATAGTTTGAATGTAATCGACATTTAGAGGTAACACAGACGGGGCGGCGTACGTCGACTGAACCCCCGCTGAGATGTCGATAGCGACGCATCCCTTACTATACTTTGATGCAGTAACACACACCAGACGCTCTTAAAATTTTCGATGCAGCGGCTTACTGGCGACATATCCTGGAACCCATCCACCGCCAATCGGTTTTATGACTTCGACGGCATATCATAAATGCGTCTATCGTTGTATGACACACACGTTTGAGCTGTTTTCTAGCGAATTCTGTAGTGAGTGTTGTCAGATCGTGCTTTTGTGATGGGAAATACACATGTAGAAAAATTCATTAATGAAATTCAGATGAGACCAGCTATTTGGGATATGCGCATTGATGAATATTCAAACAAAATAATAAAAAAACCTTATTTATATTATTTATTATTTTATTTATTTATTTATTATTTTATCTATTATGCTCTACAGGCCTTGTATTTACAATTTTAGATAATACAGTTTATGCTAATAATTTATATATAATTTTATTTGATGTCTATGTAAAAATTGCTGAACTATGGTTCTCCACTATATCCTATTTTTCAGCTCCTCTTTCCAGTGTGTAATTTCCATCGATACTACACCTTCCTGAAACTTTCTTGCCGTCATTTTCTTGGTCTACCTCGTCTCCTAGTCCCAACTGGTCTTCTGTGCAGTACCATCTTTGGCATTCTTCCCTTATCCATCCTCTCGACATGACCTGCCCACCTGATTCTTTATGACTTTGTGTATCTTGTTACACTTGGTTCCTTGTAAAGCATCCTTAATTCTTGATTGGTGCTTCTATGCCAGCCGTCTTCTGTATCTGTATTCTTTCCCCTGAAAATAGCTCTTAGCACGTTCCGTTCTCAACTCTATATCTTTTTTTCTTTTGTTTTATTTAGCACCCATGTCTCACATCCGTAGGTGGCTGTTGCTCTTATTACGGTTTTGTATATTCTGGTTTTCGTCTTTCTCGATACGTACTTTGGCTTTAATTTGAATAATTTTTTTAATCAATTTAACACCTGTATTTGCTCAGTGGCGTACCATAGAATGGAATGCCTCTTAGCGTTATAAATAGTTTTTCTTAGGTGATATGCTTTCCCTCATAACGGTGTTATTTCTTGAACACGGCTTTTTAATACTCACTAATAATTATTTTATTAATGTTAATATAATGTGTATAAAATCCCTTATAATTTCGTTCCTTTATGATCGGATGTATCCAATATCTGCGTTTTTTTTTTCTTTAATCTAAGATAAAATACACTTGTATTTATTACAAAAGACAAATCGTCATAACTTTCAGACATCTTATCATACAGCAGCCAACACGCGACTAAATTTGGCAACAACGAAATACAAATACTTTAAATCGTAGCATAGCTGCCGCTGTTATACCGTGCCATGTGTTTTACGCTGCCTCGACGTCGATTCTACGCGTGCCGCCTGGTGTGTCCTTGCTCTTAATATTGCTTAATTTATAGGTCTTTTCAAGCACAACAAAAGTCATTGGTGGCATTATACACCTAAAATCGACCGTTTCTCTGTTATTTCAAGTTAAATACACTGATTTGAGCATGCACCAAGAAAACAAGTTTTTTCACTTACCATATCTCTTTTTGTGTTATAACTAGAAGATTCATAAAGGAAAGAATCTCTTTGCTATTTTATAAGCTACAAAAATGATTTATATAGTTTTTTTAGTTAGATGCATAGTTTTTAAGATATTCGCAAAAAACCGTTTGAAAAGGTGTTATGTTTCAATGAAAATGGCCAATTTTCAATCAAAAAGTATTGAGTTTTCGAAAAAAAATTATAGAATAGTTTTTGCTTAGTATTAGGTTCTCTAGCAACTTCCGTAGTTATTTAAGCAAAAAATTTTCTACCCCCGAGAAGGGGTGGGAACCCTCCTCAAGACAAAAGCACACATCGGCATAGGGTAGACTTTGTTTCTTGGGCTATTCCCTACTTACTGTGAAAATATCACGTAAATCGATATAGTAAGATGGAATTCGGAGCCACATATCCTCATTGACTGCCCTACAACAGAAAATGGACATAATTACTCAAAGGAGTAAAACTAATATAATAGTTATTTATGATATAACTGTTAAAATTACACGTTTAAGGCACGCATGTGAAAGTTTGCAGAATGAGCGATAGCGAGTTCTGCAATTCACATGAGTGCCTTAAAAACGTACTTTTTAACACGCATATCATACAATATTTTTTCTACAAACGTAATTACAGGACAATATCTACAAAAACTTTTACTTGAACTTGACTGACATTCCATTTTTATATTTTTTGACATTACATCAAAATTGCATATACGGTGAATACGAACTGCAGTGCCTTAAAAATATTTTAAAGCACTAGTGCCTTATAGTAGCATTTTTAACGCTCGTATGGAGTGCTAAAAATTTCATTTTTAGAAATGCAATAAATTGCATTGTAGAAAAAATAATTTATTATATGTTTATTTATAAAAGAAACATATTTTTAATATTTCTATTAGGTTAAAAACTTTCGACTTTCAGATAACACTTGTTTACTTGTTTACGTAGAATCACGTAATTAGTAGAAAACTAATCTCTAATGAAAAATATGGTTCTCTATTTAAGAATTCAAATGTATCCCCCGCCCCACTCCAAAAGGATGCGAGTGCGGGATCGTGTTTGGTGCCATTCGATAGATTTAAAAAAAAAAATATTAAGCGCATGTTTTTTGGTTTTTCATTTGAAAGTGTATTTCTCGAGATATTAGACCGTTTCTATAATTTACCTAGGGAATCACGATAAATAGTTTTTTCAGATTATAGCGCAATCTATCAACAATTATAAAAAATGTCTCGAATAAAAGTTATGTACTTTTTTTGCATAACGAATCCAAATCTGCAATACAAAAATGGGGCTCCTATTTAATATTTTAAAGTTACCCCTCACCACACATCCAGGGGGCGGAGTGTGGAGTCGTGTTTGGTGTCATTGGATGGATTTTTGAAAAATATTGATGTATTGGATATAAAAACAGGGATTGTTCAGCTTTTCGATCCGATGTTCATTTCGCGAAATATTCGACCGTTCCGCTATTTTTGACACCCTGTATATATAAAGCAGTTTCAGAACCCAGATGATATTTTCATGTTTATGATTCAATTTAACATAAAAATAGCATGAAACAACAAATTATTATCACTAGGGAAATTTTTTTTTTGATGCAGGGGAAAGAAGCAAACAAAAACAGAAGCTCTGAAGCTATTTTCTTGTGGCATTTTTACAATTTTAACTATTTAGAATGGGAAATAAGCCACAATATTATTAAAAAATGATTTTTATTAACGTTTCGACGCCCAAATCGGGTGTCGAAATATAATATATTATATTTCGACAAATAATATAATATAACTACAAAATGCGCGGAAGATTTAGGGTTAACTAAAATTGGACAAGAAAATATAGTTCAAGGTGTTTTTGGTGGGTTGCAGGGAGCTCCAAAGATTCATCGTTTGTTTAAGGCAGGTATAGAAAATTTAGAAAATTCATTCAGCATCGGGTTATCTTTACTGGAACAATCTAAAATTTGCAATTACGTTCCAAAACTAATTGACCAAAAGGTCCTAGATTTATTAAAAGATAAAAATATTTATATAAATGATTCTGCTTCTAAAGAATTAGAGGTTAATTTATTAATAGGGGCAGACATGTTTGGTCACATCATAACGGGAAACTTGGTAAACATAAATGATTCTTTAGTAGCTTTGGAAACCAAGTTTGGTTGGACCGTTATGGGGACACAAAAAAGTAATAATAAAATAAACACGTTTGTTTCAACTTATTTTACTGACTCATTGAGTACTTTATGGAGTTTAGATGTTCTGGGTATAAAAGATCCAGCAGAGACGAAATGTCGAGAAGAGTTAGACATTCGCACATTAGAAAAATTTAAAGAAAGCACTGTGGTAAATAGTGAAAATAGATATGAAATTTGTTTACCATGGGCAGAAGGTTATCCGGCTATAACCTCTAATTTTAATTTAGCTGAAAAGCGACTTTTTTCTACCACAAAACGGTTAATTTCTCTGAACAAGCTTACAGAGTATGACAATATATTTCAAGATTGGGAAAATACAGGAATCATTGAAGAAGTAGAAGAAGAGCCGTTGGAAAAGAATACGCACTACTTGGCACATCACGCAGTTGTCAAAGAGTCCAGTTTAACTACGAAGATCCGACCAGTGTTTGATGCATCAGCTAAAGATGGTAACGGTAATTCTCTTAATGATTTACTGGAAAAGGGTCCAAATCTAATTGAGCTAATAATACCTTTAATTTTAAAGTTCAGGTTACATAAAATTGGGGTAACGTCAGACATAGCGAAGGCATTTTTGCAGATAAGCATTTCAGAGAAAGATAGGGATTTTTTACGATTTTTGTGGTGGAAAAACTATGAAAAAAGAGAAATAAAAATATTTAGACATTGTAGAGTAGTTTTTGGGCTAAAGCCAAGTCCGTTTCTTTTAGCAGCAACAGTTAATTTGCATTTAGAAAAGGAAAAAACATACACAGAAACAGCTAATCAACTTCTTAACGCATTTTACGTAGACAATTGTGTTTTTAGCGTTAGGAATGAAACAGAACTTAAAAAATTTATTGATGAGTCCACAGAAATTCTAAAGAATGCAAAATTTGATATTCGAGGGTGGACTTTTAATGAAAATAACGATACGTATGTTTCTAGCGTCAATGAAAAATTAGAAAATAAGGTTATCTCTATTTTGGGTATACAGTGGAATTACCAAACTGACACTTTAGCGTGTGATATAAAAAATTTAGACAGTGTTGACGAGATTCCTAGAACAAAAAGAGGCATTTTATCTGCAACGCAGAGAGTTTTCGATCCTATTGGTTTCACTGCTCCATTTACGTTAATACCGAAAATCTTATTGCAAGAGACTTGGAGCTTGAAATTGACGTGGGATCAAAAATTACCTGACGATATCAAAAAACGTTTCGAAATTTGGTTAAAAAGTGTTAAGTGTCTCAATTTTTGTAACATACATAGATATTTAGCATATCCAGAAGAAGAGAACCTAATAATAAATAAAACTCTTCACGTTTTCGTTGACGCTAGTAAATACTCTTATGCCGCTTGCGTTTTTATTAGGCTAGAATTTCAAAATTCTATTTCAATTAAACTTTTGTTAGCAAAATCACGTTTAAGTCCAGTTAAAACGATTACTTTCCCTAGGTTAGAATTAATGGCTGCTGTGATAGGTGTTAGGTTATTAGAAACTGTTAAAGAAGTAACAGACTTTACAGAGCTTAAAACGTACTACTGGAGTGATTCGATGGTTGTCTTAACCTGGATTAAAACAAAGGGTCTTTGGAAACTTTTGTAGGAAACCGGGTAAAAGAGATTAAAAAATATTCTGCAGTAGATCAGTGGCGCCACGTGCCAGGTGATATGAATATTGCAGACGTTTTATCACGAGGATGTAGCGGGAAACAACTTTTGGAAAAACAATGGTGGAAGGGCCCTCAATGGCTCAAAGAACCAGAAAATATGTGGCCAAAAGGAGAAGTAAGCTCTACAGAAGAAGAAGCAATGAAAGAATGTATGAAATTAGTTAATACTAATCTAGCAGAAAATTCGGAAGAATTTTGTCAAAAGTTAAATTATTTTGGAAAGTTTTCAAAAGTACGGAGATTAGTAGGATGGATTCTTAGATTTTACCACAATGTTAGGAACAAAAGAAGAAGAACATGTGTAGAAGCTAAGACAAGCAACAAATTTGATTACTTAATTACATTATTGGCATCCCTGGTTAATTGAAAAACATGCAGAACCTAAAGCTAGAGAGGGAAACAATAAAAGGATCCCTGAAAAAAGTTTTTAAAGAAATTGAAGAGGTGAATCCCAGTGACGAGAAGACAATACAAAGACTCCTGCAACAAGTTGATGATAAAGCAGAGCGAGTATTTCTTCTAGACAACAGCATAAAAGACATTCTATTTGCAGAAGAAACCAGCACGGAAACTATTAGCAAGGAATTAAATGATGAAGAAAACTTTCGTGACGAGGTAGGAAAATTTAGAATAGAATGTGAATACTTGATCAAAAATTTAAAAACTTTGAAAGATCAAGAAAATAAAGGTACAAAAAATGAAAAACCTGTCAAAAATTTACATCTGCCAAAACTTGAAATAAAGAAATATGATGGAAATGTCAAAAATTGGATAAATTTTTGGGGCCAGTTTAGAAAAATCGATGAAGACGCAGACCTTCCAAACGAAGACAAGTTCCAATACCTGATCCAATCAACAGAAGATGGCACGCCAGCCAGAAGCCTTGTCGAAAGCTTCCCACCTTCCGCTGAAAATTATAAAATAGCCATTGACCAACTGAAAAATAGATTCGCAAGGGACGAAATTTTAATTGAGGTATACGTTAGGGAGTTATTAAATTTAATTCTAAATCAACAAACCTCAAAGGAGGACCCAGGTATGGCTTTATCTACTTTGTATGATAGGTTGGAGACTCAGCTTAGGGCTTTGGGAACACTAGGTGTTACTAGCGACAAGTATGCAGCGATGCTTTTGCCACTTGTTGAATCCGCGCTACCCTATGAGTTGCTTAAAATTTGGGAAAGAAATAGGGCTTCTAATAATTTAAAATTTAATAATGAGTTGCAGGGTCTACTAGAGTTCCTGAAAACAGAAGTGGAGGCCGAAGAGCGTGTAAAACTTGCTCAGTCTAGTTTCACAGTTCAAAAAAGTATTGACGATTAGTATATTGTTTTAAGAAGTTGTCAAATAAATTAATAAGAAAAGTCACACTTTCACGTTTCTCTCTCGGCATAAAATATAAATAATAGGTCTGGATCCCGCGTATGAAAAAAAAGTTGATTAATAGCAAGCTGAAAATTTGTTAATAGCTTAACGGTGTCTAGTCAGATAGACTTTGATATATGGGAACACTGGAACAGGGGAAGTTTTAATTGTGGAACAGGTTAAAAATTTGGAACGGTCAGACCACGAAAACGGCACATTTATTTTGTCCGACAGAACAGACTTAAACTCTCCGAACAAAGATTAAACCCTCATGCAAAAATCAGACTGCTATTTATCACCTGTCATAATTCCTGTCATTTCACATATTCTACATGTTCCACTCATTAAAACGCCCATTTGGTGATAAATAGCAGTCTGATTTTTTCATGAGAGTTTAATCTCTGTTCGGAGACTTTAAGTCTGTTATGTCGGACAAAATACATGTGCCGTTTTCGTGGTCTGACCGTTACAAATTTTTAACCTGTTCCACAATTAAAACTTCCCCTGTTCCAGTGTTCCTATATATAAAAATTTGTCCGACTAGTCACCCTTAAGCTATTAACAAATTTTCAGCTTGCTATTAATCAACTTTTTTTTCATACGCGGGATCCAGACCTATAAAACACACAAGAAATTACATTATTGATAATATAAATATATATATTGATAATATAAAATAATCACACATTTTGACAACGGCACCCGATTTGGGCGTCGAAACGTTAATAAAAATCATTTTTTAATAATATTGTGGCTTATTTCCCATTCTAAATAGTTAAAAAAACAGAAGCCAAAGCCAAGAAATGTAAAGAAAACCGTACGAAAAGCGTCATGAGTCTAAACACTAAATTTCTACGGAATTCGACGTATTTCTTTGAATTGGTTCCAATCTTACTTGGATACTAGGGAACAACTGGTTAGAGCAAATGATACTCACTCAAGTCTCAACAACATTGTATGTTGGTACCATGAGGTTCAGTATTAAATCCTCTACTTTTCCTTATATTTATAAATGACATCTCTAATTTAAAAATCGATGGACATTTTTTTCTTTTTTCTGATGATACCAGTATTACTTGGAGCAACTCAAACATTTCAACTCTTCATGCAACTATAACTTCTGATCTACTTACAATAAAAACCTGGTCCGACACTAATTTACGCTCTCTTACGCTACTTAGCGTAGGGGAGTAGCATTATCCTATAAATGAGCTCTTCAACCTTTGCTTCTTAATAACATCCAGATCAGTACCGTTGATTCTGTAAAATTTCTTGGTATTTCTTTAAACAGCAACCTTAAATGGTCCCTTCATTTCTATTTGTTAAATAAGAAACTAGCCTCAGATCCGTTTCGAAGGAAATCAATTTAGCATCTTCCAAAATAACATATTTTCAACGATTCAATATCTATCCAGCTACACAAAGATACGTAGAGGTTTCCGATACTAATTCTTTTCAGTGTTGTAGCTTTTCCTACATTTGCATATTATTCCCAATCCCAACATGCTGTATACAAATAGGTCATAACTAAATCCATATACTTGAACAAAATTCACCCTTGTAGTGTCTGCCACAATGAATATAATCCAGACATCGAAATAATCAGTTACAGTTACACCCTATCCAACTGTTATTGCGAATATATCCCCTTGGAGCTATAAAAAAACTGTAGAGGTATTGATTGAAGCAATTTGAAGTGATAAAATTTTATATGAAAAGAGATGAAATTCTGTAGAACGACTATCCCAATTTATATTGGGGTGTGTTTAGTTTAGTTAAGTCAAGATAAATTATTTTATTTTATATCTATACTAAAATCACAATAAAGATGCACTAGAAATAAACAAACCAAGACACGTTGAATATTACGAGGAGCACTCCCGAATCATGATTTACAATGTATAAACTTTATCAATCATTATTTGGGATTTACAATATTGTAAATCATGATTTGGGCGTGCTCCTTGTAACACTCAACGTGTCTTGGTTTGGTTATTTCTAGTGATTCTTTATTGTGATTTTAGTGTAGTCTATTTTATCTATCACAAGATAGTTATGTAGTTATAACTACTACTGAAATTATTATAATATTATTACTTAATTAAACTAAAACTAAAGTTTTGACCGAGCAGTTTCTCAAAGGTTTGCCAACCAAGAAACATTTGTATAAGCAGCCTCTGAACTGGAAATCACCTCCCAGCTTTTGTTGGGAAACTGTAGTGCACGCAATATTTATAACTCCCCATTTGAAAACATTCAGTGGTATTAAATGGGGGATGCCACGTGGCAGCTAGAAGGAAATTAACCAGCCATTCCTTTCTATCGAAATACTGCTTCTCGGAATAGTACCTGATCATAGGCATAAAGGTAACCTGCTAATTTTCATTATAAGGCAGTTGATGAAAAAATACAGGAATAGAGAAACAAACGCACATATGGTATTCATTGATCTTGAGAAAGCATATGATAGAGTTCCTCGAGAGATTCTTCAGGTAATCTTAAGACAATTTAAACAAATTCATCTAGTCCGAAAATGCTTCCAAAGGGAGCTAGAGCTCTTTGAAAATGGCGTCTTGTAATTAGTTTTTCTTAAATACATCCAGAACGCTTCTAGTTAGAAAAACAAAAGTTGGTACGCATATTTTTTATTGCAAATCCTGATTCTACAAAACATTCTTAAGAGGCTACAGTAGCGATCAACAGGTAGCAACAAACGCGTTCCAAGATTGCGGCTCTAATTTTGAATATTTTGTCGAGATATTTGGCACACATATTCGTAATATAATAAAGAATGGCGGTACAGAGCCCAATTTCAGAAATATTTTTAGTACGTTGAAATTACTCTATAACCAAATAAAATATTGAAAAAAGGAGCCTGTACCACCATTAAGAAGAAAAAAAAATAAACTTTCTTCAAATAAACTTTTTTATCCCATGCCTAGATTTTGTGTAATCTTGGAACTACTAGAATTTTTTATTTCTAACAAGAAATCGAACATATTATAACTAAATAACTAATTAGGCAACATAGAGAAATTATCACTGCCATTTTGACAAACCTGCGTCAGATTTTCTCTAATCTGTTCTGTCATCTTTATCGATATCTGTTCAGTGCAGTAGTGTGTCAATTTAAGAATTCGTTTTTGTTGTTTCATAGGAAAGTAGTGGTTATTGATAGTTAATTTATTATATATTTGTTGTTGTTGAATAAGTTGTTGGCCTCTTTGAAAGAATATATTGTTGTTAATTGTGAGTTTTAGTTATATGTAGGTAGGTAAGTATATTTTAAGTAAAAACATTTCGAATTCTAATGCGAGTATATAAAGTTTTAGGAGGATTTTTTATTCTAAAAATATTATCAATAGTTTAACAAAATGGAAAAAGTAAATCAAACGAAAAATAAAGTGAAACCTTCCAAGAAAAAGTCCATTAAAAACCGTGCCAAAATTTGTTTCGCTTCACAACAAAAAATGATTATTTATTATTGTTTTATTATTAGATATTTCATGCACATACCTTTCGAAATACCTATCTTAACACAACATTTTCACCCATTTTGGTTTATTTTTATAAATATCTATTTATTAATAATAAAATCGTTTTCTATTACTTCGATTTAGCGCGACTATGATATTGTCAAAATAGTAATTTAGATAATGTCAAAGATTACCACTGTTGCCAAAGTTTATGATACTATCTCCCGAAGTTATATTTTGTTGCTACCTGTTGATCGCTACTGTTTACTCTTAAGGGGGTAGGCGCTAAATCTTGGTCCAATGCTATTTAAATGCATTCATTTTTCGAATCCTGAGAAAACTAACAAATAATATTTTTAAAAAATTTAATTTTAAGACAATTTAACCAAATTCACCTAGTCCAAAAATGCTTCCTAAGGGAGCTAGAGCTCTTTGAAAATGGCGTCTTGTAATTAGTTTTTCTTAAATACCTCCAGAACGCTTCTAGTTAGAAAAACAAAAATTGGTACGCATATTTATCTTCCAGAGATAAATCGATTCCATCCATTACGAATTTATAGTACCGGTCTTAGGCGTCCGTTTTGGGTAGGGTAACGGATATTTTATCGCATAACTTTTTTGTCTTTAAATTTTAAGCATTTTTCACTTTGAATTATTAAATTGTGAAGTATGCTAGTACTACAAGGTACTCTTGATTTAAGTCGGTAGGACACACCGTTTTCTAGAAAAATCGATTTGAAAATTTTTCGTCTCTTGAATTTGAAAAAAAAAATGAAAAAAATTAAAAAAAAAAGACGGTGTATTTTACTTAGACTTAAAGCAATAGTAACTTGTACTACTAGAATACCTCATAATTTAATAATCTAGTGTCAAAATGCTTAAAAATTAAAGACAAAATAGTTATGCGATAAAATAACCGTTGACCTATCCAAAACCGATGCATATGACAGATACTAGAAATTCGCAATTAATGAAATCGATTCATCTCTGGAATATAATTAAACCTAAACCAACAAGATTTCGTTTTTCTAAATAGTTTTTTTTAATTTTTTTTTTGAAATTTAAAAAACGATAAATTTTCAAATCGATTTTTCTAGAAAACAAGAGTACCTTTTAGTACAAGAATACCTCACAATTTACTAATCCAGAGTCAAAAATGCTTAAAAGTTAAAGACAAAAAAGTTATGCGATAAATTAACCGTTGCCCTACCCAAAACGGACGCCTATGACAGGTACTAGAAATTTGCAATGGATGTAATCGATTTATCACTGGAAGATAAATAAGCATACCAATTTTTGTTTTTCTAAATAGAAGCGTTCCGGAGGTAAAAACTAATTACCAGACGCCATCTTCAAATAGCTCTAGCTCCCTTAGGATTTTCGGACTAAGTGAATTGGGTTAAATTGACTTAAAATTATCTGAGGAGTCTCCTGTATTCGTTTGTCGGTAGAGTTTCTGGACAACCTGTATATGAGGGAGTAACAACTAGTGTTGGGAGATGTGTGGGAGAGACATAAATTTCATGTGAAAGTAAGAATGCAAAAGAGCTAGAGAAAAGAGAAATCCCTCCTGGTCTACGATTAAACAGAGAAGAATGGCGATTAGGAGTCGGAAGGCACCGGAGAATGCTGTAAACCGATAGAGGTAATAGAAAGTAAGATTGCACCAAGGCTTGGTGCTTAGTCCTTATTTATTCTCATTAATTTTGGACCAGATAACAGCGAAACTACAGGGTAACATTCCCTGGTGCTTAATGTTTACGGATGATGTGGTGTTGGTGGGAAATGCTGAAGGCGACTTAGAACAAAAACTGGAACAGTGGAGACTGTAGTCTTGAGGAAAAAGGTTTAAAACTTACTAAGACAAAGACAAAGACAGAGTATTTGGAATGTTCGTTTAAAGGTGGAGTTACTACAAATAAAATGATATCTTTGGATATCTTTGGTAATATGATATCTTTGGATATGATTGTGAAAAGTGAGAGTTTTGAGTATCTAGAATCGGTACTACAGGGTAATGGGGAAATAGATAGAGCTGCATGCAAAATAATTAGGGTTGGATGGATGAAATAGAAGGAAGCGAGTGATGTGTTGTGTGACAGAAAAATTCCAATGAAGCTGAACGGAAAATTCTATTAAACAGCCATAAGACCGCCTGTGATGTACGGAACTGAATGTTGGGCAGTTAAAAAGAAAGAGAAACAACGAATGCATGTGGCGGAAATGAGAATGCTTAGATGGATGAGTAGAGTAACAAAAAAATAATAACATTAGAAATGAGTATATTAGGAGAAGACCAGGTGTGAGGTGGCACCAATTGATGCCAAAATGAGGGGACATAGTCTAAAATGGTTTGGTCGTGTTCAACGTCGAGACGTTAATCACCCAATACGAAGAATTGCTAACTGCGGATTCCTAGAAGAAGTAGGAGAAGAAGAGAAAAGAAGACTTGGGGGAAAACGCTTAGGCAGCAGTGGCGTAGCGGGCAGGCCCGCAGGGCCCGCAAGGCGGGGGGCCCCGACGTTAGGAGGGGCCCCTTAAAGCCTTCAAGCTTAATACTTCTACTTTCTTTAAATTGGGAACCAAAACATATTTTGTTGTTTTTATTCAATAATTCTTGATACCACTCAAGATATTTCAAAACACGATCAGCCAGTGGCGTGCTGGCCACATAAATGAATCGGTGCAATCACCGAGAGGCCGCGGCCTCTTGAGGCCGGTCAAATAGGTTTTTTCGCAAAAAATTTCAGATGTAACAGAAAAAAATATTTTTTAAATTTTTGATCTAATGGTATTATCAAAATAGGCCTGAATCCCGCGTACCAAAAAGAAGTTGATTAATCTCAAAGCTGAAAATTTGTTAATAGCTTTTCGGTGTCTAGTCGGACAAACTTTGATGTATGGGAACACTGGAACATGGGACGTTTTAATTGTGGAACGTGATTTTAACTGTGAAACGTATCATCCTGACAAGTTTATGATTGTGAAAACCACCAGGTTGTTTTTAAGTTTATTCAATGACAAATTTTATATAATATATGAAAAATAGAAGGCAAAGTTTTTCAATCATAAGAGCGACATTAATAATATTGAAAAATATTAAAAATGTTACTTAAAAATTTTTAAATTGAAAACTTATTGGTCCACTTCCCTGGTGACACCTCCAAGGCTTCTACAATATGCAAGCCAGATGGATGCTGCAGTGAAGACAAAAGGGAAGGAATTCCACACTATGCAAATATGTTGGGCATTTTAAAAGTCCGACACGTAGAATATGTGAAATAACAGGAATTATATTGGTGTAAATTGCAATCTGATTTTTGCATGAGAGTTTAATGAAAGGGTAACAAATCAATAATTGGAAGTTCTGTCCTACAAAATACATGGGACATTTTCATAGTCTGACATTCGAAACCTGTAACCTGTTCTACAATTAAAACTTCCTCTGTTCCAGTGTTCCCGTACATCAATGTTTGTTCGACTAGATACCGTTAAGCTATTTACAAATTAACAAATTTTCAGCTTGCTATTAATCAACTTTTTTTGGTACGCGGGATTAAAGCCTAAAACATTTCAAAAAAATTTAAATTTTTTTTAGTTGTGAAACACAGTTTAAGTAAATAAATAAGACTCTATATACATAAATGATTTCTCAAGATAATATTTATTTTCATACATACAAGTATATTTATGGTTTTCCAATTTTCTTTAAACATCTTATATGTAGGTACTCTGCAGAATAAAAAATGGAAAAACGTCTTGCACATTTTTATTTTGAATGCACATTTCGAATTATTGGAAGTATCGAAAAAGGATTTGTTCAAGACAAATCGTTTTATGATGATATAAGCACTCCACATCCTAGAAATTTTGATATCATAAAAAATGGTATACCTTTAATGGCATTTAAATCATTTAGATACTGAAAAATTAAGAAATTTTTATTCTAAAAAAGCTGCGACCGCAAATAGAGAAGAACTCATAGATTATTGAGTTCTATTAAAATTTAAATATTGTTAAATTAATGTATTTGCACTGTACTTGTATTTGTACTCTCTTGTATTCGCTGTGTGCAAGTACTTGGAGGGGATACGAGAAACGATCGTGCACGAGTAGCGGAGAAATCTCGAAACTTTGTTTAATTCATATTGTCAATTGAAATTGTCAAATTGACGTATATTTCATACCTACTCATTGAAGAAAAAGTAATTTCGCAAATGCTGTATTATAAATTGTAAAAATACAACAAAAAATTGTCAATTTAAGTTCTATTCGTTCCCAACTTCTAAGCACAAATGAATACAAAGAGAAAAGTGGATTTCCATACAATGTTTACCTTTTAATAACATAACATCAATCTTACTTTTTCTTCTTATTCTTTTTGGGCTATGGCCTTGACAATTATCCAGTAACGAGGACTAATATAATTGGCCAATATAATTAAAAGTGCTACAAATGTTGCTGAGCTATGACACCAGGTGTCGCTCTTCCGAACTTGCACGGTCCCAATAATTGATTTACTAAAATTCAACTTAATACATAATTGAAAAATTCTCAGAATTTTAATTTACTTTTATTTTAATTACATTAAATTCTTATATATTTATTCAGGAAATTATACTTTTTGCCTTACTGCATACAATATTGTCATACATGTCATTTATTATTTGTAAGATTGCTTATTCTTAAATAAAAAAATATATAGCAAAATTTAAAAAAATTTAATTGAATTCAAAGTTTTATGTTTGATTTAAAAATAATTTATATTTTTGTTTTCTTGATTTTATAAATAACGAATAAAACATCCTGATAATAGAAGGTAAAATGATGATGGGAGGCCGCTTTTCTATAAAATCACCGGGCCGCTTGAAAAGTTTCAGCACGCCACTGCGATCAGCTGAGGTTTATTTTCCGGTATATAAAAATAAGTTGCGATAAAAATAATTTACCTTCCAAAGCAGAAGTTGTTGAAATTGGGATTTATTCGCATATTAGACCAAATTGCAGAAAGTCTTGTAAATTAAATTTTTAAATTTATACAATCAAAGCACCTTTCCATACACAGCTGCGGAGGAAAGGGTTATGATGGGACGTTATGAGTGGTGTATATTCAGGCATACAAAGGTGCATAACTGACATTGAAAAAACAGCTTCCAATGTTCATTGTGCATCCCATAATCTGAACCTAGTGTTGAATGATGCCTTTGACGGTGTACAGGAGTTATTCTTTTAGGATATACCTAATTAAACGATTGTTTTTTTTTAGTGCAAGTATTAAAAGATGGTATGTACTATGTACTATTATGACTTTGGATTCATCCCGTTTGCCAACACTTAAAAGGTGAAATCCGGTGGTCATCCAGACATGATGCTGTTAGGGCTTTGCGTCGAGCTTTCCGACAAGTAATGAAATCTTTAACGAAAATTTCATTGCTATCTAAAAAACGATGAAAAATTAGAAGCTACTGCATTATTAGAGCATATGAATAATTTTGAATTTGTTGTTAATATTACTATTCAATCTAAAATACTTAACTTTATTAATCAAACATTTTACTTTTAATCAAGACTTAATAATTTTGAATTTGTTGTTAATATTACTATTCAATCTAAAATACTTAACTTTATTAATCAAACATTTAACTTTTAATCAAGACTTTTGCAATCTGAAATGGCAGAGTTAACGGCCGCCCTTCAACTTTTTTAAAAACCTCGTGATTATCCTCGAGAAATGAGAAATCCGTTTTCCGAAACTTTAGCAAAAGCAGCAGGAATAGCAGAATGCTGGGGTATTACACCAAAATTTAAAAATAAACGGATAAAACGTATAACAATTTTACGATGAGCTCAGCTGAGACGAAAAAATAACTTATACTTAGCAAAAAAAGTTTTGAAGTTAATTGTTTTCAATGTACCCCCCATTTTAACTTATTTATTTTTAGCACATAATCAAAACGGTCGGACAGGTCGATTTTTAAAATAACCATAGTATATTATAGCATCAATGTTTCGAACTTTACGCGATCCCTTTTCAGGTGACAGTCATAACTTTGATTTTTTTAACTGGGAAAGTAAGTACATCATGTGACACCTCTTTTAAAATCTTTTGAAATACTGATTACAAAAATGTATAATACTTGGCAAAATTTCGGTCCAATGCTTTTTAAATGCATTAATTGTTTTATTCCTGAGAAAACTAATAGGAATTTCTGAAAAATTTAAACCCAGAATAAAATATTACATTATTATCGAGGGCCATAAGTCCCTAAAAACTTCTATAATGTTTATTTTAATAAGTTACAGGGGTGAAAACGAAAGAAATTTTAGTATGATTTTTAATTTCAAATCACTCAAAAGAAACTTTTTGTTTATTCTAAGGGACTGGCGACACTCGGTAATAATGTAATCTTTCATTCTGCGTTTAAATTAAAAAAAAAAATCATTAGTTTTCTCAGTATTCGAAAAAAGTGAATATATTTAAAAAGCATTTGACCGAAATTTTGGCCACGTATTATATATTTTTGTAATCAGTATTTCAAAAGCTTTTAAATGAGGTGTTACATGATGTACTTTCCCATTTAAAAAAATCAGAAGTATGAATGTTACCTGAAGAGGGATCGCGTAAAGTTCGAAACTTTGATGCTATAATATACTATGGTTAGTTTAAAAATCGACCTGTCCGAGCGTGTTTGTCGGATTAAGATACATGTATCGGTTTTCATGTCTATTCCCAAAAAATCTAAGTATTAACACTAACTGATGAAGGCCAAATATTGTCATTTACACATTTTAGTATTATACTGTTATTAGTTGTCGTTATGTTTATAATATGGGGGCCCACAAAAATTTTCGCGGGGGGCCCCTCAATCTTCAGCTACGCAACTGTTAGGCAGGACATATCGGTAAAGGGGATTGATGTTGCTATGACCCATGACCCAAGATAGAAACTTATGGAGACATGCAATTAGGTAAGCCGACCCCGCATAGGGATAATGACAAAGAGACTGATGATAAAAAATACGGGAATGGAATAAGAGAAATTGGAAATCAGACAAAAATTTAAGTAAATACTTAGGAAAGTTTACGTCCAAATTTGGATAAATAAGTAGTGGTATTCAAGAAAGAAAAAGATTTTAACTATAAGAAAGAAGTCATCTAAAAATAATTATTTCTTGTTAAAAATTCCAAGGAAAGTAAACAAACGCATACTACGTGTAATCACCTCGTACTAATTACGAAGTCACTTAACGTATTTCATGGCTAATATATCGGGTTCGCTAAAGATGTGCATATGTTTTGCTAAAATAGGAAATGCGAGAGGCAATGTACATACCGGTTACCTAATGTAGTATATTTTTTAACATTCAATACTTGTTTTTATCTCGTTTGTGCTCTTGTCAGTTTTGCGATTGTTATTCCTATTGACCTTAAATGGTCGTGAATTACACCGACTGGTTTCTGAGTCATGCTTAAGTAAGAAATTATACAACACAAACAGAATATCTAAAATAAAAAATATATTCGTCAGACAGTATGATGTAAAAAAATAAGTAGGTGCATTATTTAATCTGCGAAATTTGTTATGATGAGAACATTTAAGGCCCATTTATACATATCAGGGCCGTGTCCGTTCCGTGTTAAGACAGGGCCCGGTCTAAAAAAAAACAATATGTACTCTTATGAGCATGTTTATACATTGGCGTTTCCCGGACGGGGCCCGTCCGGGCCCGGTCTGAAATTAATCCCAGCCGATATTTTTGCTGTCGGCACTGGCGATGCACGAAAATGACACGGATCGCAGGGACTTGTATAAACACGATTTTATTGTTTTGTGAACGCGACTGCTGGAAAACAGAACAGACAAGCAATAGATATTGTGAGGTGAAATCTTCTATCCAAGCCGAAATATTTTCAACTATCTTTTACACAGAGATATGTAATAACATTTTCCTCTCTTATTCGGCCTGGTACGCACACTGCCACAACCCGGTTGTATGTGAATATCGCAATAAAAATACCCGGACTCGGCACTGACCCGGAACAGACACGGCCCGGGTATGTATAAATGGGCCTTTACCAAACCATCAAAATGGAAGTCAGGATAGATGGGCAACTCACAGAACCTATAGACATAGGCAGCTGAATAAGACAGGGAAACTCACTGAATCCCATGTTTTGCAATTTAATTATGGATAAAGTCATCAAAAGCGTCACCAAAGGAAGAGGATACATGATGAGAAACAAAGAAGCAAAAATACTCTGTTGCGCAGACGACGCACTACTGTAGCCCAAGATGAAGATAGTCTGCAAATATTAGTCCACAGACTTAACATAAGGGCAAAAAAATTCAATATGACAATTTCATCTCAGAAAACTAAAACAATAGTAATCAGTAAAGAACCAATCAGATGTAAAATAGAAATTGATGGCATCAGTATTGAACAACTATTGGAAATAAAATACCTGGGAATTACACTGTCCAGCTACGGAGAGTTGGACAAAGAAGTGAGAAATCAAGTACAAAAAGCAAATAGACAGGCAGAATGCCTTAATAACACTATATGGCAACACCGACATATTAAAACTGAGAAGAAGTCAAGAATTTATAAAGCCAGTGCATAGAGGTATATATTAACATAGAGGGAGCCTACCTTTTGCGCTTCCTGACGACAAGATCTCATGGACTGGTTTGCTGCATCTCTTTCTAACACATTGTATCGAAAATCTATGATGACATTCACTGTGAATATAGGCACGGAAGAGGAGGACAACTGTAGCAGCTTTACTATGCGTAAGAGTGAAACAGCACTAATCCAAATAAAAAAGATGGTGTCGTCACTTCGCTCTGAATGACACTCTCTCTATGCTAATATTATAACTCTATGAGCCAGTGTAAGACCAATAATGACATATGCATCAGAAACAAGACCGATACAGCCACAACACAAATACTACTAGAAACGTCAGAAATGAGAGTAACGTGCATAAACGAATGGACACTACATAGAAAAAAAGAATGAATTAACCACATAAGCTGAATGGGGGAGATACGTGTGATGAAAATAGCAAGCGATAAATCATGAATCGGTGCGGTAGTAGAAATATCGGCCGACCGCCGACCGCCCAAAAGATGGAGTGACAACCTTCCATAGAGGTATCAATCCGCCAATGAACAAGCAGAATTACTTATAAAGAGGAAGAAGAAGGAGAAACAGAAGAAATATATTATAATAATTAAAAAGGGCTTTTCTGCAAAAAAGCAACTTCATTTTGAGATATAGAAATTCCTGTGTTTACACCAGGAGGTGATAAACAACATCAAAACAAGAAAGCTGAAATATTTGGGCCACATTACTAGAAGTGCGAAATATGAGATAGGAAAAGATCCATAGGTAGAAGAAGAATTTCCTGGCTGAGAAACTTAAGAGAGTGGTATAGTTGCAGCTCAGTAGATCTTTTCAGAGCAGCCTCCAATAAGGTACGGATAGCTGTGATGATAGCCAACCTCCGATAGGAGAAGGAACTACAAGAGGAAGAAGTATTTAGACCTTAAATCTGATATCTGCATTTTAACCGTAGCAGAACCAACTATTTTTTAGAAACAGCCAGGTTAAGGAGATCAATAAGGAGATCGCATATTATAAATAAATATTTGCATTTTGAGACCAAACCAAAATCAAAACAATATTTTTACAAAAGGGACAATATTTTATTTGACCAATATTCAAATGGGGTTGTGATGCGAAATACGTGCCGCCGTATCCGACTAGTGTCAAGTAACCTCTTCAACCCAATTCCGACTCCCAGCTCCATGGCTCCATTTAGTGAACTCTGGAAATACGAACAACCTTAAAGATTATAGCCAGGGCTAACGATATTGGATTATGTCCTCCGAGAAAGTACTGTTCCAGTACTTAATCCATACCATATAAAAAACTTACAGCTACGAACAGACACTATAGCCTGGGAACCGGAAGGATACTTTATATAAACGACACAAGCAAGAGAATAATGATAATTTTATAGGAACATGAAATTTATTAAGTTGGTACAGACCTGAAATAACTACAAGAGTCATTAAATAACTACAAAAATCTAACGTGGATATAACATCGATACAAAAATAGTCCACAAAATATTTGGAGCTATAAACGACCTAGGGCCAGGGCCGTAACTACCATTGGGGCAACCGGGGCAGTGCCCCGGGGCCCCTGGCCAAGAGAGGCCCCTTTTGGTTTGCCGTGCATAGATTTTAACGAGAAAAATAAAAATACGTATTTTAAAAGACGATCCCAACGAAATATTTTCAAATGACACAATTTTAAAATGACCTTACAGGGGCACCCTAGACTTCAACATAAATTTTTAATTTTTCACCGGGGGAATTGGTCTTTTCGACTAAAATTCAATTGGAACAGAATAACGGCCCCTGAGGCATGAGCTAAGCTGGGCCCCCCTAAATTTATTACTTAGGAAATGGAAATAGGAAAGATATAAAGAATTGAAGGATGAATTAGCGAAATCTGAATACCATGAAGTAGAAATTTGCTAGAACTTTAAAGAAAATGTAAAGACTGAAATAGTTTCGTACACACTTATGACAACAGGTAAAAGGGGGAGAAGTGTACTTTTGAAGTGTGTAAAATTAATAATTCTTTTATTAAATTCTTTTATTAATAAGACCTGTAGTCAGTTTCGTCAATACACCACTAGCTCCATTAGCCAAATTTATCAACACACTTCTCCAGGATCTTCTTAATTATACTCCAAAATATACTATCAAAAACACTCTTGATTTAATATCCAAACTTTCTTCAACTAACCTCCCAAACAATTTTACTATGGTCTCTTTTGACGTAACCAATCTTTTCACTAATGTTCCTAGACTTGAAACCATTCCAATTGTCAACAATCTTTTAATTTCAAAGAACATAGACCCCAACAAATGTTCTCAAATCACCTCACTACTTCAATTTTGCCTTTCTCAAGATTTCTTCATTGTCAACAACAAAATTTACAGACAACCAGAAGGTCTAGCAATGGGAAATCCTTTATCCCCACTACTTGCAGATCTTTTCCTAGATTCTCTTGAAAATAATTTTGTCCATTCACATCCACAAATAATCCTATGGTACAGATATGTTGATGATATTTTAGCATTTATAGAAGGTCCTCCTTCAGAACCTAACAACATTCTTTCAATAATTAATAACCTACATCCAGCAATTAAGTTCACATTAGAGTTAGAAACCAACAACATGATCAATTTTCTAGACCTAACCATCAAAAAGAATACATCTTCCACTTCTTCATCGTCTACTACTTTAGAATACTCAGTATTTAGAAAACCTACTCAAACAGACCATATTATACCCATATCATCTAACCATCCTTTTCAACATAAGATGGCAGCTATTCAATGTTATGTCCACAGACTTCTTAACATCCCCATGTCCCAAGACAATTACAACAACGAAATTTCAATTATTAAACAAATAGCAAACAATAATGGTTTCCCCTCTTCTACTGTAGATAAGGTCATTAGAAGATCAATACTCAAAAAGAGACTAAACCAAGCTTTTAACACAGATAACGAACCCAACACTACAGCTATTTATAGATCCTTATCCTACTTAGGGCCAATTTCAGAAAAAGTATCAAGATTACTTTGTAATAAAGTCAGTAACCTTAACATATCTTTCAAAACGAAAAATAACATCAAATCCATCTTCAGCCACACCAAAGATAAAATCGACAAACTAAATAAAAGTGGTATTTACAAACTGTCTTGTGGGGATTGTAACATGACTTATGTGGGCAGGACTATGAGGACCCTATCTCAGAGGATCAAAGAACATCTCAACAATCCAGAAAAATCAAATTTTGGTTATCATGTTAAATTTAGCAACCATTCCTTCTCTCCTTCCGAAAACAGTACAATTTTACATAACATCCCAATCAAAAACTATAGACAAATGAACCTTTTAGAAGATCTAGAGATAACTAAAGAAATGAAACTTAATCCTGATTTTTGCTTGAATACACAAATCAATCTTAATTACAACTATAAACTATAAACCTTTGTTCAGACTCTTGTGGGAGACTCTGGAGGAAGAAGTTTGACCTCATGCAATCAAAAAATAATTTTTAAATTTTTTAATTCTTTACTAAAGCATCATTTAAAACAATATTTGTAATAAATCATTTGGCAGCTTATTCTTTAAAAATCACATTTCACAAAATTCATTGTTAATTTATTTCCCATCTTCCTAAAAAACTTCACCATCAAGTTTCTTTACATCATGTATTAATTTTCAAAACCGATTCGAGTTTGGTTTGTGGAGGATAACTTGTCAATTGGTTTATCCTAGACCTTAAGTCTCTTTTCAATATGTATTTCATTATTTTTTTAAAAACCAGATTTATGTAACTACAGACTTTGTTGAAAAGTTGTTCAACGCAATTGCTAAAAATGTCATATGTCAACTGTCACTTTATATGAGAAAATGTGAAGACACCTTAACGAGCACACCCTGTCTACATCGACTGTCATTAAAAATCCTCCATGCGAGGCGACCATTCTGCTATCTGACACCGCAGTATTCAAATGGTAAGGTCTTTTTGACCTTACCATGATCAAATATTCGTTTTATATATAATGTAATTTTCGTGTGAAAGTCCTTTGTGCTCGTTCTTGATGTTTAACTTTTCTGGATACAAAAATAACCAACAGCAAATTGAACAATTTTTTAAACAGACAGACAAGGTTTTTTCCAACCAATAAAAAACTACATAAGAAACAGAAGTATTTCATATCATAAATGGAACCCATCTCTCTTCATAGTGGTATTTTGACCTTTTTGACGTAAGTTAAACTTTGAATTCTAAGATCAATTATTCATTAGAGATCTTTTATTGTAGCATAGCTCCGAAGATGGCTTTATAAGCCGAAAGCGCTCAGCTAAGAATTATTAATTTTACACACTTCAAAAGTACATTTCTCCCCCTTTTACCTGTTTAAAGAAAATGATCAAAATCTGCTTGAGCTGCAAGCAGAATCAATTACTAAAGAGTCTGGTCGTAGTGAAGATGCCATTCCGACTTTAGAACCAACCTCTACAGATAAAAAAGTAAGCTTGTGCGATGTTTTCTCAAGAACTGTGCATGAAAGTAACCTGAGACCTGAAGCGAAAGCCAGGCAAAGCCAGGAAAATCCAGGCAAGACCGTTTCAGCACGATGGACCTTTCCCAAAAGATAAAGATCAACAGGGTAGATGTTCCTCAAACCACTTTTACACCTTCACCACTAAGGGTGGAATGAAGCTAAGACGAAATTTGTTGTGCTACAAAATAAATGATAGTGTTTAGTATATTCCTTGCTGGTTATTTTCTGACCATAAAGAAAGTCCTGTCATGGAATGCATTAAAATTCGTTTTCAAGGGGTTAAAAATCAAACACTTTTCCGGACCTCCCCCCCCTTCCGCTGGTGGGTAAACCACCACCCCCCAGGTAAATCACCAGGCCCCCGACAGGGGCCCCCAGATCACGTTTGCCCCGGGGCCACCAACATCGTACTTACTGCCCTGCCTAGGGCAGTGGCGCAAAAGATACAACTTAGAATTAGAATTATATTCTTTAAGGAATCAGACATCGTAACGTTCATTAAAACACAGCGACTTAGATGGGCTGGACACATAATACGAATGCCAGACAACATAATCGCGAAAAAGCTAACCACAAGAACACCTATAGAAAGCAGAGGCAGACAGCCAATTAGGTAGTTGGATGGAGTTGAGGCCAACTTAGTGATATTCAGAATCCAAGAAGATAGCAACAGGTCGACAGAAACCGAACAGAATGGCGACGAATCTTGGAGCAATAAATAAGAAACAATAAATAAGAGAATCCGAGGAATACCAATATAATGGTTTGGACATCTAATGAGAATAAAAAAAATATGAAAAAAATTTTTTTAAGAAACGCTTTTCTTTAGTTACGAGTGACTAAAATTAAAAATATTATAAAAAAAACAACTAAAAAGCAAAAACTAAAAAAAAAATGAAAAAATCTAACACATTCGTCAAAGAAAAGCGTGGCACGGCTTCATCGAATAAACGGTTTTTGCCCCACGCTTTTCTTTAACGAATGTGTTAGATTTTTTCATTTTTTTTTTTTTTTTAGTTTTTAGTTGTTTTTTATATTTTTAATTTTAGTCACTCGTAACTAAAGAAAAGCGTTTCTTAAAATGTTTTTTCATATTTTTTTTTTTTTTTGTTTTTTACTTTTTTGTCTGACACTTTTCAAACATTAAAATATATCGTCATGCTTATTAAAATATGTATAAAACATATGATGTACAAACATGAAAAGTAGTCGGGATCGGCAAAAAATTTGAAACTTTATTGTTTATTTATGAAGCATAACGTAAACTAATTCATATAATTACCTACAATCTGTAAAAATTTCAAGTTTCTTCTTTGTAAAAAACAAGAGAATTTAAGCATTTTCCGTTAAAATCGGTTTTTTATTTAAACAATTAATAAACATAAATTTTTTTATTGACTATTCGCGTATTGTTCCCGCGAATGCATATGTCTGCAAATTTTCAGTCATTTGCATTGAAGAAAAGGCAGTCAAATTAACGTCTAAAAATTTGACCCAAACGATTGAACTAAAGAAAAGCGTTTAATTAATACGTCAAAATAAATTCTAATATTAATTGTAGCACAAAACGTCTCTACCGGTGGTTTTTCTAAGACTACGATAAAAACGATTTTTTTTAATTCGAGTTTTGGTTGAAGTTTTGTTTCGTATCGTATTGAAATTTGACACGAATAATCGCCGATTTTTATATAAACAAATATATGAGCGATCAAAATTTAAAACTTTATTGTTTATTTATGACGCATAACGTAAACAATTAACGCAAAAAGTGAAATTATGTAGAGTTCATATCATTAGCTACAATCCGTAAAAGTTTCAAGTGTCTACATTGTAAAAAACAATAGAATTTAAGCATTTTCCATTAAAATCGTTTTTTTTATTTAAACAATTAATAAACAAAAAGAAATTTATTGACTATTCGTGTATTGTTCCCGCGAATGCATATGTCTGCAAATTTTCATTCATTTGCATTGAAGAAAAGGCACTCAAATTAACGTCTAAAGATTTGACGCAAAATATTGAACTAAAAAAAAAGTTTAATAATTAAAAAACGATTAGCTATAGTCAAAAAAGACTAACGTACATTGTGAGAGAAATAAGGAAAGAAAAAGACCACCATCATCATGTACGAAAGAAGGGGATATCGCTATGTTTAAGAGAGACTAGAATTAAAAGGATTGGAGAGATTGGAAAAGGAGGGACACTGAAATGCAGGAAATAAGGACAGACGGGCCATAAAAAATCAATGTTTATATTCACATGCAGTTAGATTTTTAAAAGTAGGTACATATTAAGTAGTTGGTTAAAATGAATATATTTCTTTTTTAAACATACCTTTAATGCATTAAATTTGTCTTGCTACACTATAGAATTCCCATCAGATCACTTCACAACAATATTCTTTTAATTTCATGATCAAAACATGACATGAAAACACCACTAGACAGAACTCACCTCAGAAATACTAAAACGTCACTCAGAATCACAAACATCAACTTCACATGTGTCAATATCGTAACATGTTACTTTTATAACAATCTTGATCTAAATTCTTTTCTTGTTAAACTAAACTCACAATCTAAACTACATCTGTCAAATTGTACAGCATCAAATCGCAAAACAGATTGTGACGTTTGATTTCCGCGAACATCGTTTATGTTTTTATTGCAACGCGTGCCGAGATCGGAGACGTTTATAATCTAGTAGCCCATGGATGATGCGAGATGCGGTTCAAGGGAACATCTGTGTGCTCTGCGATACTTGGTTCATGATTCAGAAGCAAATAAATTCACGTTTTGACGGCCGAAGAACGACACAGACAAAAGCAGCATGCCGCACAGTGCACAGCCCTTCGTGGCTGATGGTTCGTCGGGGTGCCTGCCAGTGGCGGAGGGCAAATTAATTAAAGTGCACTGTTGACAAAAAATAATAAGATAGAATAAGCCCTTAGATCTAAGAATTGAACGGAATTAGAACGGTTTTGGTAAAAATCTAGCAAACCAGAAAAGGCTATTTTTTGCATTTGTTTGGACTTGCGAAAAAAGTGAAAAAAGGGTTTTTTATGAATTTTGTTTCGGAAACTAACAAAAGTGTAAAAAAATTCATGAAAAAACCGGAAATTACAACAAAAAGTGTTGATAAAACATTTTTTCATTTGGAAACCATGATACAATAACCCAAAACACGCAGCGTTCCTAATTTCGTTCAGGTCGCGCATGACGTCACGTTGTGAGTATATCCTTTACATTTCGAATGCATTGCCATTATAATTTGGGGATTTTAGCTTTTAATATCAGTTGTGAAATTTTCGAGAAGTGCTGTTTTGTTTAGTATGATTAAATATAATTATTGAGAACATAATCTAATAATAGAAATCAATTACAAACATGATTTTTTATTATTAGGCAAGATACGTCTCATTATACAGGGTGGTTCATCTTATTCGCCTCGGTGTCTGTACGGAAAACCACTTAATATTTTAAAAAAATTTCTTCACCGAAATATACACGACCATTAATACTACAATCCAAAAATAATGTGAATTGTACAGGGTGCTCCAAAAAAGAGTGGTATATCAAAGTTATATTTTTTCTTATGAAATGCCCTATATCTGATGACACTATTGAATTTACCTTAAAAAATAAACTATACTTTCATAAGGGTTCCCTATACCTAAATACAGGGTGTTTTGATTTATTTCGATTTTTATAAAAATGTAAGGTTTTAGAAAAAAATAAATATCTACGAATCTAAGAATCAGTAACAAATTCTTTCTTGGATATTAATAATAGACTATTTAGCATACTTAAACAGATGTTTGTTGCAACAAAGTTTCTTACAGGGTGGTCAAAATATGAGATTGTTCTATTAACAAATTCAAGCTGTAATAACTTTCTTATTTTAAATGGAACACCCTGTATTTTACTAGTCTATCGCGTAGAAAATTTACTTAGCTTTCAATTTGTATTAGGGTTTCCTATACCTATCTTTTTACAGGGTGGTCAAAATATTAGATTGTTCTATTAACAAATTCAAGCTGTAATAACTTACTTATTTTAAATGGTACACCCTGTATCTTACTAGTCTATCGCGTAGAAAATTTAGTTAGCTTTCAATTCTTATTAGGGTTTCCTTTACCTATCTTCCTTCATTTTTTAAATATTTAAAGATTTCCTAATTTGTAAGCTTTAAAAATTAGAATTATGTACCTATGATATCGTGGTTATGTACAACACATCACCAACACCGGTAATATTCTTAGACAAGATACTGTCATTAATAAAATTTTCATTGTTATCATGTAATCATACAGAGTGTTGTATTATTTTAGTTGATTTTGGCCTACATGTAACATTGAATAATATGTTTATATTTATATTAAACTGCATACCCTATATTAGATGCTGTATTCTGGAAGATATTTAAATTAATACCTATATTTCATTTCGTATAAGTATTTTCCATATCTTAAACCGACGGTTATTAAGTAAATTTAAGAACACCACTTTTTGTTTGAATCTTTGAATCGCAATTACAAACAATTAAATGCAATGGCTACTATGACGAAAACGAGCCTATTGTACAAAAATATGTAAAAATGGGTATTTACAGAATATCATGGGAATTTATATTTACAGAATAATATGTGTATTGAGAATGTTTACATGGAATTGAATAGATTTTAAATATCTTCCACTATAAAGAATAGAATATCGAGTATGTCATTTAAAATAAGAACACTCTGTGTGATTAAATGATAAAAATGTGAATTTTATTAACGAAAGTATCTTGACTAAGATAGCTAAGTATATTGCCGGTGTTGGTGATGTGTTTTACATACAGTAGGAAAAATGAAAGAATACCCATGAACGACCATATAAAACACGCTGTATTTTCCTGTCACCGTGTCACACAAAAAATTGGCCAGCGCAAGTACATGTAATTATTATTATTACATGTACTTGCACTGGGCAATTTTTTTTGTGACACGGTGACAGGAAAATATAGCGTGTTTTATATGGTCGTTCATGGGTATTCTTTCATTTTTCCGACTGTAACCACGACATAGGTACCTAATTCTGATTTTTAAAGCTTACAAATTAGGAAATCTTTAAATATTTGAAAAATGAAGGGAAATAGGTATAGGAAACCCTAATAAGAATTAAAAGCTAAGTAAATTTTCTACGCGATAGACTAGTAAGATACAGGGTGTTCCATTTAAAATAAGTAAGTTATTACAGCTTGAATTTGTTAATAGAACAATCTAATATTTTGACCACCCTGGAGAAAGATAGGTATAGGAAACCCTAATAAAAATTGAAAGCTAAATACATTTTCTACGTGATAGACTAGTAAGATACAGGGTGTTCTATTTAAAATAAGTAAGTTATTACAGCTTGAATTTGTTAATAGAACAATCTCATATTTTGACCACCCTGTAAGAAATTTTGTTGCAGTAAGCATCTGTTTAAGTATGCTAAATAGTCTTTTATTAAGATCAAAGAAAGAATTTGTTACTGATTCTTAGATTCGTAGATATTTATTTTTTTCTAAAACCTTACATTTTCATAAAAATCGAAATAAATCAAAACACCCTGTATTTAGGTATAGGGAAACCTTATGAAAGTATAGTTTATTTTTTAAGGTAAATTCAATAGTGTCATCAGATATAGGGCATTTCATAAGAAAAAATATAACTTTGATATACCACTCTTTTTTGGAGCACCCTGTATAATTCAAATTATTTTTAGATTGTAGTATTAAAGGCCCTGTATGTTTCTGTGAAGAAATTTTTTTTAAATATCGAGTGGTTTTCCGTACAGAGACCGAGGCGAATAAGATAAACCACCCTGTATATTATACTGTATAATATGTCTCTACTGTCTCTACTGTCGTTCTGAAGCTATTTTCTTGTGGCCTTTTTGTAATTAACTATTTTTAATGGGAAATATAAGCCACAATTTTACCAAAAAAATGATTTTATTAACGTTTCGACGTCCAAATCGGATGCCGTTTTCAAAATACAAAAAAAATTTTTAGAAAATTAAACAAAAATGTTGTTGCTTGGTAAAAAATTCATCTAATAATTTATTTAATATGACTCATTTATATCGGCAATTTAGACATATATTTGAAGTAGAATACTTTAAAATGATATTGCCAGTTGTTCATTCGATTACATGAAATCAACCCCAACTCAAGAATATCCGTCACAAAAAAATAATAGCATGTGATCTGTCTTTAAAAAGATAACCACATGCAACGGTGACAGTAAAATTCTCACGTTAGAGATTCCGTAGTAAATCACGAGGAAAAACCAGGAAAAAACCTCGTAATACTATCATGACATCGTAAGTATTAGGGCTTACTATTATTATCGTAAGTATTATATTAGAATCTGCTATTAGTTTTGAGAGTAAACTAAAGTAATACCTAATACTGACGATGTCGGGATAGTATCACGAGGTTTTTTCCTGGTTTTCCCTCGTGATTTACTATGGAATCTCTAACGCGAGAATTTTACTGTCACCGTTGCATGTGGTTGTATTTTTAAAGACAGATCACATGCTATGATTTTTTTCTGTGACGGATAATCTTGAGTTGGGTTGATTTCATGTAATCGCATTAACAATTGGCAATATCATTTTAAAGTCTTCTCCTTTAAAATGTATAATATATGTCTGAATTACCGATATAAATGAGTCAGATTAAATAAATTATTAGAAGAATTTTTTACTAAGCAACAACATTTTTGTTTAATTCATTAATATTTTTTTTATTTTGACAACGGCATCCAATTTGGATGTTGAAACGTTGAAATGAAATCATTTTTTAGTAAAATTGTGGCTTATTTCCCATTAAAAATAGTTAGTTGCTCTCTATCAGAATTCACTTTGCCCTTTCCCGCTTTGGCTAAATTTTGGGATGGAATAGCTTTTTTTTTAAGGCATCGAAAATTTTTAGGAGAATATCCAAGCAGCTCGTGTTTCAGATTGCGTTCATAATCGTCGTGTTACAATGTGTTGAACAGATACGAGCGTTGTTAACGTTAAAATTGTCTGCACGTTTACGTTTACATAATTGTTTTCACACACATCGCACTTTTTTGTCTTTTGGGAAACTAAAAAACTTGATATTCGTATCGAAACCTTGTGATTGATTGTCCACAACCAAACACGGCACACCTCATTTTTAATAATAGTTTAACAAATTATAAGTAAAATTCACCTTAAACAAAAAAATAAACACCGTTTACTATACAACACTGAATTTAATGCTGTTCTACTCACAGAGTGACGTAGCTACGTAGGCCCCGCCCACCGACTCCATGTCATATCTTCAGTTATTGTATCATGTCTGGAAACCATATTTTTCTGTTGTCTTCACGAGAGCGGAATCTTCTTAGTAGCAAATTATATCTATCCATTCGTTTTTCTCTCCAGTCATGCAGGAAATCCTAGTTTCTTTTGCGATTTCCATTGTTCCAACAGATTGGCCAGGCTGCAAATTTCCTAAAAACTACCCTTACTTTAGCAACATTTTCTTCAGTTCTTGAGCTTCGCTTCCTTCCTCTTTCACTTTTACGTTCAATAGACCCATGGGTTTGCCTTAGACGTGTTAAGATTAATATGCCAATTTTTCTCAGGAGATGCATTTACAATTATTTTTCTTGCACCATAATTATATTTTTCACGGTAATATTTAATTAATATTCATGCAGTCATGTTGAGGACATGTTACGCTATTAGCCCTCCAAAATGAAATTAAATCGCCCAAAAAACAAAAAAGTTATTTTCAACTAACAAATATTTACTCCTTTATTTCGGCCCACAGTGTATAATGCTCAATGTCTACAAATTATACTAAATATGTAACAATACCGTACTTTTCACAGATCGAATAGTCGTTTTGATTGATATATAAAAAATTAATTCTTCTTGGTTGGAAGATGTGATCAAACTGAATCTACTATAAATAATAGTATGCGGATGCGGAGAGCAATCACTTGTGCCGCAGGGTTCGTACAAGACGAGCAAGACGCGCGAACTTAGAGAAGTGTCTCGATCGACCCATGTGCGGACGGCCTAAGAATTGAATTTGAAGATTGCATACAATAGGTCGTTGTAAAAGAAGGTTATGATAGTAAAAAAAGATAACCCTATACCTATAATACACAAAAATGAAATGTAGACTTACTCATCATACATTCATGAAACCCTCATTAAACAACAAGCACCTGAAAAAATCACTGAAATCATTGTGGGGGCAGGGAAAATGAAAGAATGGTTATTACCAATTACATATATTACTCACACATATCGGAAAAGTCTAGAGATATTTTTAAAAAGAGACGTAGTTACTCCTCTAATTGTTTTGAATAAATAATAATTGTAAAAAACAATAGTATATTGTACAACAAGTGAGAAAAAAGACTTATTTCTCACGAGCGCAGAAGTTTGTTGGTACGAGCCGAGGCACGAGGCGAGTGCCGCAAATCAAGCGAGGGGGAAATATGTCATTTTCTCATGTACCTACTGTACACTGTACTTTTTCTATGGATGAGGTTTTGTCAAGAGTTCAAACTTCAAAATTAAATAATTTAGGTGCTTTAGGTATATTATATGCATAAATTGAAATAAAATACATATACTTACATGTAGGTATTTAATATTCTTAAAATTTATATACGTTATTTATTTAAAATTCTAATTAACAGTTATTTTTGAAGTTTTGAAAGGTAATTCCTAAATTCCTGATATGTTTTGATTCAACACATTTTGTTTCACAACATTAATTGTGTTTGTATTGTGCATGTTACCATGGAAACGGCGATCATATATGGAAAACCGTAGGAGAACCCGCGAGAAAAAATATTTCTCAATGCAATGGCCGACTTTTCTCACTGCGTGATAAATTGTTCGTTTTGAATGTATGTAAGTAGTTAGAGAAGTTGCACATTGTATAGCATCCATAAAAAAACAATATTTATCTACTCTACAGTAGGAAAAATGAAAGAATACCCATGAACGAACATATAAAACACGCTGTATTTTCCTGTCACCGTGTCACACAAAAAATTGGCCAGCGCAAGTACATGTAATAATTATTGTTACATGTACTTGCGCTGAGCAATTCTCTTTGTGACACGGTGGCAGGAAAATACAGCGTGTTTTATATGTTCGTTCATGGGTATTCTTTCATTTTTCCGACTGTATGTCATATTATGTATAAGTTTTTAGTTTGTGAAATCTGTCATTATAAATAGCAGTGCGTGAAGGATTTTAAAGTGTGCGTGAAGTAACAATGTATTTTAAATGGGATTTATTTTTCGCACTGTTTGTAACTTTCGCGTTGTCATGGTGACAATCCTTAACTTTCGCGTTGTCATGGTGATGACAATATGAGCAATGAATTACAACAAAAGTTTTGACAGTTTTTTGGTTTGAAAGTAGTTAGAATTTTTAAATGTCAAAGTTCTAAAAATTGTAGAATAGAAATGAATTCCAGTGACGAAGAGTTACAGCTTTTTTATTTGTTTATCGTAGATAAAATATTGTATGAAACTGTGTGTGAAGTACTTTTTGCAAATTTAAGCGATTTATAGCACTCGCTCCGTTGTCGCTCGTGCTCTAAAAATCGCGTGCGTTCGCAAAAAGCATACTTCACGAACTATTTCATAAATAACTATTTCATAGCACTAAATAAATAATAATTTTTTTATAGCATGAACAAAATCGAAACTAGCAGAATATTTACTGCAGTATAAAATCTATAGTTATTTCCACTCCTGTAAAAAGGTTTGTCAATTATTCGTTATCACGTTTGCCCTTATGATTACTCACCACAAAAATACTCTACAGCTACAGGATAAGCAACTGTACAAATTCAAATAAAATTAAACGATCACGTGAATTTATTTTTATTAATTTTATTATGTTATAAAAATATCCTTAAAATTTTCCGATGTGTACAATATATACATTGATAATGATATTATAATAAAACCAAAACATATACAACTTAAAAAATAAATCAAGGCACAAAATATATGAAATAGACGAATTTTTTATGCAAAAGGTCATGCTACATTACGATTACATGCATGTCACTCAGGCCTAAATCCCATTGAGTTGGATTTTGTTAGAACGAAAAATACGTCACCATCAAACACGCGAATTTTACTTTTATCATGTCATTAAATCCTAACAGGACTCTTTTGAATGATTCTGAGCTGATAAATGAAAATCCTTATTTGAACGAGTTGAACGTTTTACTAGGTTTTAAACAAAAACGATAATGATACAGAAAGAAAGAAAACTGACCTTAGATGAAGCCACTAGATTTGAAAAAGTCATTAGTTTTGAATGAGCTATTATTTTCGAAAGACAGGCTACAAACATTAATTTTGAATAAGTTTTAGAATAAGTTCTGAATAAGAACTTTTATTTTATTTTCTATTACCATATTTTGCCATATTTATACATTCACCAGCAAAATTAACCGCCCACCTTGGATTTTTTTCAATTTGCAAACCACAATTGTCAATCTTGGACCACATTTTATGAAAGATACGGTGAAAATTACCTTCGATGAAAATAAAACATTAAAATATTAAAACAAACGTCGTTTATCAAGGGATGCTTAGCAAAAATCCATAGTATAAAAATCGTCGAAAAAAATTCAAACTAATATTTTCAAAATCATAATCTAATAAAAAAAGTGATGAACTAGCTGCTGGTATGAGCACATTGTGTAAATGTTAGGAAATATGGAGTCTAATGCTCATAATCTTTTTGAAGGTTTTATTTACTACATTTTGTGGGCAATCGGTTTCAACGTTTACAATTTGTACGCCATCATCAGGCCCTTAGAAACTGCACAAAGCTAAAAAATAGTTGCCCTAGGTTAACCTAGGGCAACTGTATTTTGACACAGCTTCATTTATTTTTTAGCTTTGTTCAGTTTCTGGCCTGTAGCCTGAATGGCCTGATGATGGCGTACAAATTGTAAACGCCGAAACCGGTTGCCCACAAATTGAAGTAAATAAAACCTTCAATAAGATTATGAGCATTAGACTAATTATTTCCTAATATTTACTAATAAAAAAAAATTAAGTATTAATAATGTTTATTGCCACTGGCCCTTAGGACTTCTTGGAGCCGGTTCGGCAATCCATTCATGATGGATATCAGATTAATGGATAATGTGCCACTCCTCTGCCGCAGTCGTCTTGAGCTCTCCTAAGGTAGTGGCAGGTACTCTTGCTCTTACCCATTTTTTGAGGTTGTCCCAAATGTGTTCAATTGGTATAAGATCGGAACTACGTGCCGGCCATGGTAAAACTTAATTTTTAAAAATTATATTTTTGCTAAGCACTAAGCACGCCTTAATAACCGTTTTTTTTTTCAATAATTTTATTGTTTTTTCTTCCTCAAAGGTCGTTCAACGGACCATATCTTTCATAAAATGTGATCCAAGATTGACAATTTCTCCAAATTAAAAGAAATACAATGTGGGCGGTTAATTGTGCCCTTATTAATATATAAAACTAGATCTCTTAACCCAAAATTCACTATGAATAATTTTTACCCGGACTATAAATTTAAATAACTTTCCTTTTTCTGTGTCTGTTGTATACTGATTTTTCCTCTCCGCATCTCCCATGGGAAGCTAGAATGGTCGACATGTGATATATTACATTATGTAAATGCAAAACTTTCCATCTTTATAAGATTGAGAATATTAAAATACTATACATATATCCATAATGCAGCACAACAAGCATTACGAGAAGAGGAAAAAGGAGAATAAAAATGGTCACGATATTCAAAGGTTTTGATAAATCAACAAAAAGAAACTTGATCAGGCATAATGCATAATTAGTTTTATAAGATAGGGGCGATAGAAAAATACATACCCGGTTAAAAGGAAAAGTGAAAATGAAAGTATCAGAAATGACAACGACACGTGGAGAATAAAATGTGCTGAATTAACCAAATATCTGGGAGGTACATTCGTATCCAAAGCTTGGGAAACCCTTCAGAATTAAAAAAAAGAAAAGTAGTCTATAAATTTAACATATCAACAAAGAAAAAATGGGAAGATCATTATAAAAAGTTGCTAACAAAAGATAGGATGAGGATGCAATTTATGGTAAAAGAAAACTGGATATCAAGGAAAACTTCAAAATATAGATATGGTTGCTAAAGGAAAAGTTAAAAAGCAGGAGCTGCTTAGAACTGGTATAATATAGCTCAATTTTGCTGATAGAAAAAATTACGGACATTTTCAAAGAATGTCTTAAAAATGAAGATAATACTCCCAAGATTGGCAAACATATCGATCTCAATGCGTAAGACACGATGTAAAAAATATGTAGCAATTATAGAGGTCTTAGTGTAACCAGTTCTATGGCACACAATTGAAAAAAAAAATTCCAGATATCGAACAACCTATTATGTAGTAGTTTTCGCACTAGACGATCCTGTTTAGATAAAACATTTTATTACTAGTAGAAACAAGGGTAGAAAGACATTTAAGACTGAAAACTGAAAGGAAATTGTATCCTTTTCTGGATCCGTTTAAGTATCTACAGTAACAAATTCCACGCAAAACGTATGAATAATGGGCAATTCACTTGAAAGATCTTGAACGCAGACGGGTGCCCTGCGAAACTTTTGGGCAAAAATTGGTTAAACAATGTTTTTAACAAATTTACTAGATCACCTTTTTTGTAGGTACGGAATATATTTTTTTCGGGTTTTTGGGTCATTTTGAACAAAAAAGGTCTATTTTGTTTATCTCAAAAGTTGATAGTTATTTTCCAGTTATAAACAATTTAAAATCTAAAAAATGCAAAAATACGCATTTTACGACGCTTGAAAACTCTATGGAAATTATTATTTTTGAGGTTGTCAAGTGCCTAAATAAAGTCTAAATATTCAATTTCAAGATTCTGAAGTAATTGGGGCTTATTTCAATACAGACCGTTGTTGCTGAATTGTTAATTGTACGTGTCCACTCGACTTTTAAGCCGCCGCGCTTCGCACTATACGGTGCGCACTATGCGTGTCGCACTTTTAGATATTATATATACTTATGCAAAACGTACTTATACGTCTGCTTTATAGATTATCAAAAGGCTTTTGATAGAGTACGAAATCAGAAACTCAGAACTTTTAAAAGAAAAGAATGTGGACAGTCGAGATATACCGGTTATTGTCAATCTGTACTGAAATCAAAATAGACCAGGGCGCATCTGTACAAATATTAGTACATTTGGACGTTGAGAGGTGACTCAAATTTTTTTGCAGAAATGGCTTGAAAATAACTCAAATAATAATATTTGAGTTATCCTCCCTCTCAAAAAGGTCCGGAACAATGTTTAAATAATCAAAATGTCAAAAAATGAAGGAAAAATTCGATTTGTTTCTTCGTTTTTTGATTATACCTTTAAAAGTATTCATTTTCGAGAAAAAGTTATATTGACATAAAAGTTGCTTAATTAAATTTACTACAATATAGAATTGGTTAAAAATTTAAAAAATAGTCATCCTTGTTGCAAAATATCAATAATTGCGAAAAAACAATACAAAAACAAGTATTCGCATTTTACGTTTTTTATCCATTTATGCTACACTTAGGACCTTCATATTTCACCCAGAAAAACCTTATGATACAGTTAAACAATATTGTAAATTTAATTAAGATCGGTTCAATAGATTTTGCAAAATAAATTTTGCAATCCAGCTTTCGCAAAAAAATTCATTTTTTCAAAATGTTACAGGACTGAAAATAAAGCAGAGAGCAAGTTGAATTTATTTCTGCTTATAGAAGTGCACTGTACCTTTCATTTGCAATTTTCAAAATTAAAATCGATTAAGTACCACGGCGTCAGGAATTTTTTTAAATAAACAATAATTATTGGTGCTGCGCGCGGGACAGCGGATAGTTTGCTCTGATTGGGCATTTCAATGACCTTTGATAATGATTGATACATTTTAATTTTTATTACATTTCGATATAAATAAATAAATTTGTTTATTGCAAAATAAAAACACATACTCTATCCTTTGAAATAACACTTTTTTTAGCAAAAACTTTCTTTGTTCATTTATTTTAATTTAGAGAATAAAAGTTTATTATTTTTAAACATATGCAATCGTTTAAACAATATTTCACAAACAATAATAAAATTAGTTTGATTTTTGTGGAATTAAAATATTAAAATACAACAAAATATAGAGTAAGAAAATAATATATTAGATAAAGATTGGAAGAAATTTTGGTGGAAATCAACTTGTGTGAATCAAACACCGCTGTCCAGCGCCTAGCACCAATAATTAATGTTAATTTAAAAAAAATCCTGACGCTGTGGTAGTTAATCGATTTTAATTTTGCAAATTGCAAATAAAAGGTACAGTACACTTCTATACGCAATAAAAATTTCAACGTGCTATCTGCTTTATTTTCAGTCCTGTAACATTCTGAAAAAATGATTTTTTTTTTGCGAAAGCTGGATTGCAAAATTTATTTTGCAAAATCTTTTAAACCGATCTCAATGAAATTTACAGTATTGTTTAACTGTATCATTAAGTTTTTTTTGGTGAAATATGAAAGTCCTAAGTGTAGCAAAAATGGTTGAAAAACGTAAAATGCAAATACTTGTTTTTGTATGGTTTTTTCGCAATTATTGCTATTTTGCAACAAGGGTGACTATTTTTTAAACTTTTAACCAATTATATATTGTATGAAATTTAATTACGCCACTTTTATGTTGTACATCTTTTCTCAAAAATGAATACTTTTAAAGTTATAATCAAAAAACGAAGAGAAAAATCGAATTTTTCCTTCATTTTTTGACATTTTGATTCTTTAAACAATGTTCCGGACCTTTCTGAGAGGGAGGATAACTCAATAATTATTATTTGAGTTATTTTCAAGCAATTTCTGCAAAAAAATTTGAGTCACCTCTCAACGTCCATCTCAAAACAGATGGGCCCTGGACTAAAAAGCAAAGGTTAAAATCGGAAATGTCGAAATGGAAACCATAGAAATCAAAAGAGGTGTTAGACAGGGTTGCGTGTTGTCTCCATTGTTATTCAATCTGTACAGCGAAGCTATTCTTAAGAAAGCAATATCAGAGGACGAACAGGGTATATCAATAAACGGAAAAATCTTGAACAACGTAAGATTCGCAGACGACATCGTAATTTAAAAAAAAACGTCTAGAAGCACTGCAACGATTAGTGAATAGATCACATCAAACATCAAGTCAGTATAAAATATGGACTACAAATGAACGTTAAGAACACCAAGTTCATGATCATTTCTAAGCAACATACAGTAGCAAGGCTATATTATAAAAAGTTGCTAACAAAAGATAGGATGAGGATGCAATTTATGGTAAAAGAAAACTGGATATCAAGGAAAACTTCAAAATATAGATATGGTTGCTAAGGGAAAAGTTAAAAAGCAGTAGCTGCTTAGAACTGGTATAATATAGCTCAATTTTGCTGATAGAAAAAATTACGGACATTTTCAAAGAATGTCTTAAAAATGAAGATAACACTCCCAAGATTGGCAAACATATCGATCGAGGGGGAACAAGTAGAAAGAGTGAATAACTACAAATATCTGGGAACCTGGGTAAATGAAAACAATGACCAAGATAGATAAATCGGGACATGTATTGAAATTGTTTGAAAAATGTTTGTTAATCGAGACCTTCCTCTGGAGCTGAGGATGAGAGCCTTAAAATGCTACGTGTTCTCGACTTTGTTGTGTAGAATGGAAAGCTGGATACTAAAAGTAGACAATATAAAGAAGTTGGAAGCATTTGAGATATGGTGCTATAGAAGTATTTTGAAAATACCATGGATCCAACGAATTACAAATACAGAAGTGTTAAGAAGTCTACAAAAGGATTGCGAGGTGATAGAGAACACCAAAACAAGAGAAGTGAAATATTTGGACCACATTACCAGAGATGCGAAATGTAAGATAATGCAGGGTAAAATTAAGAGTAAAAGATACATAGGTAGAAGAAGACTTTCCTGGCTGAGAAACTTAAGAGAGTACATCTTTTCAGTACATCTTTTTTCAGTACATCTTTTCAGAGCAGCCGTCAATAAGAGAAGGAACTACAAGAAAAAGATGCGAAAAATTCCCCACAAATACTTGACGTTTATTAAAATTTTATAATTTATTGACAACGTTTTTTTATATTCTTCTTATTTATTCACTTAATTATTGACAATGTGCTAATTACATACGCCAATCATATAGTGGGACAAAGACGCACCATATAGTGCGAAACGCGGCGGCTTAATAATCGAGTGGTCCTGCATGATTAACCTAAGCGTAATTATTAAAATATTTAAATCGTTTATAACTCGAAATCCATAATTTTGGTGATCAAAAAACGCAAAAAATATTTTTTCTACGGCCGTGCTAAAAGAGCCACTTTCACGCACGCATTTCGTTTCCGAAAGTTGCACTTTCCCGCACGGCGTGCCGGAAAATAAAATACCTTGTAATATGGCATTATAATACCGGGTGTCCACTTATATTTTCCCCCATTTTAACTGCCTATAACTTCTAAACGGTTCAAGATAGAAATATGCGGTTTTCGCTTAAATGTTTTATTTTAGTAAAAGTTTTGTCTGAATGGATTGAATTTTTTATATCGCTTTCAAATACGAAATAAAAAATGGCGGATTTTTGAAAAAAACTTTGTTGACTTTTTTTTAATGGAACACCCAATATATTTTTCTGCAAATTGAAAGAAAGGTCATTCACCTATCCAGCGGTATAAAGTATTTCAAAATCGGTTGTCAAATCACTGAGAATTTAATTTTTAAAATGAGGGGTGCAACGTGGATATCACATACCTAAATAACATAACTGAGCAAAATGATATTATGTTATGTGATTTCCACATTGCATCTCTCATTTGAAAAATTAATTGCTCAGTCATTTGGCCACCGATTTTAAAAAATTTTATATCGCTGGATAGGTAAATGACCGTTTTTTCAAGACACAAAAAATATACTGGGTGTTTTAATAAAAAAAAAATCAACGTTTTGTTTTCAAAAATCCGCCATTTTTTATTTAAAAGCGATATAAAAAATGGTCAGTTACCTAAAAACTTGAAAAAACGGTCATTTATCTATCCAGCGATATAAAATTTTTTAAAATCGGTTGTCAAATGACTGAGCAATTAATTTTTAAAATGAGAGATGCAATGTGGAAATCACATAACTTGCTTAGTTATGTTATTTAGGTATGTGATATCCACGTTGCACCTCTCATTTTAAAAATTAATTACTCAGTGATTTGACAACCGATTTTGAAAAACTTTATATCGCTAGATAGGTGGATGACCTTTCTTTCAATTTACAAAAGAATATACTGGGTATTCCATTAAAAAAAAAGTCAACAAAGTTCTTTTAAAAAATCTGCCATTTTTTATTTCATATTTGAAAGCGATATAAAAAATTCCATCCATTCAGACAAAACTTTTACTAAAATAAAACATTTCAGCGAAAACCTCATATTTCTATCTTGAACCGTTTAGAAGTTATAGGCAGTTAAAATGGGGGAAAATATAAGTGGACACCCGGTATATTATAATACATGCAATAAACTAATATTTAGATATTATTTACTAATTTATTTCAAATTTATCTTAGTTTGTTAATGTTTTAATGAAATTAGCGCGATTATTTCATTCATAGAAGATTCTGACCAATAGAAAGCTACAGAAATAAAAATTAAATTTTTGATAATATCCCGTCGTCAAGTATATTACTTCAGATGCTCTTCGTTGCTACGAAAAAATACATTCAGTGACATTAATGACAATTAATATTTTAAAAATTATAAAAGTGATGACTTTCAACCGTCAAATAATTATAACAACTGTGTGTTTAATTGTATTAATTTGTACTTACATAAATAAATTACAATAAAATTTTGGTTTTGAACAGTTTTATTCATGAAATAATCGCAACAAATTGCACTCGATCTCTAAAATTATTATCGAATTTTTGCCCTCGTGGCACTTTGACATAATTTCAGTCACCTTCGGGTCGTGAAATTAAAACTGTCTAAGTGTCACTCGGGAAAAATTCGATAATTTTAGAGCTCTTGTGCAATTACTACTGATAATTCGATGAAATAAAATTACAATGGTTTTGAATCGTCGTCATGGAAACCAATATCGTCGTCGTGGTAACCCATTATATTGAAAGTTTGGTTTTGACAACCTTGTCAAAGAATTCATTTGTGTATTTTCACTTCTAAATAAAAATTGATATAACTCTATTTTTGTGCTTTTTTCCAAACGTACGGCCCTAGAAAAAATATTGTTCCTAACTCATGCGGAAAGTGACTTCCCCGCACTCGACTGCTTGCCCGAACTCCGCTGTCGCGTCGTTCAGGTCAACGGCAGTCTCGTGCGTGAAAGTATCACTTTCCGCACTAGTTAGGAAAATAACTACTATTCCGGGCCAAAAAATGATCGTTTGAATTTGTTTAAAAAATTGTTTAAACATTAAAAATTATTTCTTCCCAAAACTTTCGCCCGGCACCCTTCTGATTTATTTAAATGGGACATTTTTGAGTGAGAATCCGCAACGAAAATGGAAAAAACTTTTTTACTTCTATCAATCAGTATTTTTCAGATTGATAGGTAATTAAAACAGATTATTAGGATAAACACTATCTTTCAAAAAATTAAAATTTATAATAGACAGTACCTAATAATTTTGTTTGAGTTAAAACACTTTTAGGTGTATCTGTATATTTTATGTATCCCTTACTACAATTTTACCAACTGTCACAAATTCCGCAGGTGCTCCAATGCGAACTGTAGGTATATCATTTTCAGCAAAACCCAAATTTTATGAGTAGTCATAAAGACGGTAATCAACTCCTATATCTAATGCAGTTTTTTAGAAAATTAAATTGAATATTCAAGGCACATGTGCTAGGAATTCGTTGGAGCAGATGGTGTGAGAAATCTGCAATTTATAACAGCGCAGAATGCAAAACTATAAGTTAATTTCGGAGGATTCAGAGGCTCTCCAATGTTTGGTAAAGGGGATACGATTGATAAAATGCATTACAGCCATCAACTTGTGGTACTGAAAGTTTCAAACATATTGACTTAAAATAATATCTAACATTAAATTAAATAAATTTTAACTTTACGAAAAATTATGTTTTAATTGCCCTCCATTACGTTGGGCGCAGAGTTTTCTCAGCGTAGCTTTTTGAGAGTGTAGCACAGCGGTTCCCAACCTTTTTTTAGCTTGAGGCACACTAACTTAAAAACTCGTTCAGCCACGGCACACTTTGGCAAATAATTTCTATAATGAGTATAATCATAATGTATTGTTATGTGATTTTTTTACTATGTTACTTTCTTTAAAAATATAATTTAAAACATAATTCATTGAGTTAATGCTGTGCTCATTATGGAAATTAATTAGGAAAATTAAAAAAACAAAATTTTAATGCACTTACAAACATATATTTTGTGTTAGAAGAGACGAGTTAATAATAAAAAATAATGGAGTATAAAACGGTCCGTCTAATTAAAAATAGTGACACCATATCTAATGCGATATTTGTGCTTGGTGACCCTTCATTATTAAATTTTTTCTAGGACGTATTGTAGACAAGCACACCCTCAAGTTATCCTCTAAAGATTTTAGCTGTGAACGATTTTTGTTCTTGATGTCATTCAACGAAGAGAAAGCAGATTCACAGATATAAAAAGTTGAAAACGGTATTATTGCATTCATAGCTTTCTTTGTGACCAATGGATACTTCATTGAAGAGGGGAATCCAAAATGATGCAACATCTACATTATCTTTGATTTTCTTCAGTTTTGACTGAGCCTCTGCTTCTTCAACTAGTTTACTGTACTTAAGTTTAAGTCCACGGTCGTTTTTTATATCTATCAGTTCACACTATGCATCAGTAGTGAACAAGGCCGTGTCATAAGCCGACTCGATGTATAGATTTCGCACTCAGTCCATTGATGACGTATCGAGGGAGGGAAAATACTTTTTAATATTGTCATTCAGCTTACCAAGACTTTTCAAAAAAAGATCTGACAGATTTGGTTCTACATTGCAATTGTTTCTTAACATGTCCCACGTGACCTGATTTTCAACTTTCTTTGCTTTTGCTGGAAGGAACTGATTTTATCAGTAGAGGTGAGGATGTTTTCTGGCTTTCCCTGCATGCCCTTATTTAAAACATACAACTTCCCAAAAATATCTGCCAAAAACGCAACTTTGGTGCACCCGGTGTCATCACTAAGGAAATTGACTATACCTACCTATGTGGCTAATCAATACTATAATAATTGACAAGCGCAGAACAGAAGTTTTATTCAATGAAAAATAGTCGGTAAAAGTTATTGTCACGGCGAATTAAAAAAGTAAATACTACAGGTACTTTAGGGCACACCAGTGTGCCGCGGCACACTGGTTGGGAACCTCTGGTGTAGCATATCGTTACTGCATATTTGTGGCCATACTTCTTGAAAATAAACGCTGTTGCATCTAGGATATCTGCAATTTTTCCTTTTAATGATTGTATTGAAAAATTTAATCTCAGAAAATTGATAATTTCCGCATAAATAAAAAAAATTGATGCAATGATGTTCGAACGCAGACGTCCAAAGAGTGTAATGAAAAATAATAATCGGTCAAACCTAACTGTTACATTTAATTATTATTTTTAACGCCTTTCACAGAAAGGTTTTTGTAACCTGTGCTGTGTAAAGCTTTATTCCACTTTGCTGAAAAAACTGACAAACGTTTCTTGATCTACAAAACTTCTGAAAGACATCTACAAACGATGTGAGAATTCAAATAATTGCGCTCTTGGTTAACTGTTCTAAGTGACCGTTTTCTTCAATGAAACTAAAGCCTAATAATTCTGCGCACCAGGCGGTGCCTTTTTGGTTTGCCACGTTATTGGTTGGTCTTTTACCAAATTCCGATGTTTTATATAGCAAAAAGCACAGCCAAAAGAACAATATCGGACCGGGTGGAACGAATGAAACGTAACCATTAGTACAAACAAGTGTTTCTTAAACATTCAAACTCTTTTATGTTCACATTCACTATTTCGCGCCTATGACCAAGTCATTTTTGCAAACGACAGAGAGAGGACAAGGAATATATGATAAAGAAATTAAAGGAAGAATATGATGAAACTTCGAAAAATAGATTCAAAGATCTACTAGACATGGATAGGAATGATCTGCGAATTATCGTAGGTGTCTACTGTCACTTCAAGGCACACATGAATAAAGTCGGACTGACATAAAATATGGATTGCAGATTTTGTTAGGCTGAAGACGAGACGGCGGAACAATTTCTGTGTAGCTGTCCAGTGTCCAGGGTTGGATAGGATAAGGCTTATTACATTTAAGAATTATCAACTTAATCCCTAGGCCTTAGGAGAAGTGTCACCAAAGGTCAAAATAGATTTTGTTAACAAGGATGGTCTAAAAGGACAACTTTAACCTAGGAATGGGCCAGAATAGACCACTTAGATCGAATGAAAGGGTGGTTAAGCGTCCACTCATATCAAATCAAACCTAACTCAAATTTTAATGTTTTCTGGTCATTGTAAACTTAAAAATCTATTGCTATGCCTATTTACATTGAGATGATCCGAAAAATGAAAGTAGCACGGTACCAGATACAACTGATGAAACTGAAGTTATCATGTTACAAAGACCTAATTCCACAATCATTTACAAGTCTCTAACTTTTCCAATTTTGGGTCGTCTGAATAACGTATGAACGTGTATGTCAATCTTCTGAAAAGCACTTCTGTTCACATTCTACCTTACAGCACATGTCTTTCGTATTTTCGTTGGTATCGGATTGCAGATATAATCAGATTGAAATCAGATATACAGATGAAACCATTATTTGCGAACAACCTAGAAGTTCTTCAAGTTCTTATGGACAAAATCATGTATTATAGTAAACAATATGGACTCAATATAAACGCAAAGAAGACAAAGCTGATGATCATCATCATCATCATCAATCAGCCAATCGCGCCCACTGCTGGACGTAGGCATCCCTCAATTCTTTTCCGTGCTCTCTAAACTGGACCGCTTGTAGCCAGTTTCCCGCTACTCTTTTTATGTCATCGGTCCATCTAGTGGTGGGTGGTCGTCCTCGGCTTCTTTTATAGTTTCTGGGCCTCTGTTCCATAATTGGTCTTGTTCACCGTCCATCTTGTGTTCTGGCTAAGTGTCCTGCCCAGTTCCACTTAAGCGTCGTAGTTCTTTCGATGGCGTCTTGAACTCCTGATATTTGGCTGATTTGTTGGGTTGTTATGTGGTCTCGAAGGCTCACGTTCAGCATTGCACGTTCCATGGCTCGTTGTGTAACTCGTAAGTTTATTCGTGGATTTTTGCGTCAGTGTTAAAGTTAAAGTCTCTGCTCCACAAGTTTGTACAGGCAAAACATTATTGGTTATAAACCTTTCGCTTGAGACACATGGGAATTGAGCGTTTTAGAACATGGCTTAGTTTGCCAAATGCTGGCCATCTTAGGCCTATTCGCCTCTGTATTTAAATAATGTGTTTGATTGTCTCTGCTTATTTTGATCTCGTGTCCCAGATATTTGTAAGTGACTGTTTGTTGTATGGTATTATTGTCCATAGTTATATTATTTCCACTCATTACGAGACTCGTCATAATACACTGGGGTGCAAAATTAACCGGACACCTTAAAAATGGGTCTTTTTTGATGTCTCGCATTTCCTAAACCCGTTGTCCGATTTAAGTGATTTTTTTAATATGTTATAGCCTTATTCGTTAGCAATATCGCTGTAATAGCATTGTTGCTAAACAGTTAAATTTTCATTGTATACCGGGTGTACCAATCAAACTGTTTTTTTCTCAAAGTTCGCATCATCTTGTGGAATATTCTAGCACCATAAAAAAGTTAGGTACTTTAACAGCTAGCCATGTTTTTCATCAAAACAGGGTGTTTTAAAATAAGTATGGCAAACTTTAAGGGGTAATTCTGCATGAAAAAATAATGAAAGTTTGCTTTATAAACGGTATGTCCGCAAATGCTTCGTTTCCGAGATAGGGGGTGTTGAAATTTTTCTTACAAACTGGCGATTTATTTATTGCTTTAGAACCGGTTGAGATATGCAAATGAAATTTGGTGGGTTCTAAGAAGTAGTTATTGCACATTTTTTGACACACGATTAAGAATTTAATATTCACCATTGGCGTGCCTACGGGTAATATGACGGCTCATATTACCCGTATGCGTACCAATGGTGAATATTAAATTCTTACTTGTATATCAAAAAATGTATAATAACTACGTCTTAAAATCCACCAAATTTCATTTGGATATCTCAAACGGTTTTAAAAGCAATAAATAAATCTTTAGTTTGTAAGAAAAACTTCAACACCCTCTATCTCAGAAACGAAGCATTTGCGTACATAGGTTTATAAAGCAAACGGTCATTATTTTTTCATGTAGAATTGCCCCTTAAAGTTTGCCATACGTATTTAAAAAGACCTGTATTGATGAAAAACATGGCTAATTGTTAAAGTACCTAACTTTTTTATGGTCCAACATAAGCGAATGAAGCAAAAAACAGAATGTTGAGAAAACATGAGGCTATAGTTGGGTTTTAATTTGATTATTTTAGAAATGCTAGAATATTCCACAGGGTGATGCGAAGTTTGAGAAAAAAACAGAGTTTCATTGGTACACCCGGTATACAATGAAAATTTACCTGTTTAGCAACAATATTATTACAACGCTATTGTTAAAGAATAAGGCTATAACATATTAAAAAATCACTTAAATCTGACAACAGGTTTAGCAAATTCGAGACATCAAAAATGACCAATTTTTAAGGTGTCCGGTTAATTTTGCACCCCAGTGTATAAGTTTAGTTTTGTCAACGTTTATTTTTAATCCTGCTCTCTCAGACAGAGTTTTAAACGAATGTATCATAGAAACTGTATCCCGTAATATAAGTTATCTACGATTAATATAACATCATCTGCAATCCTCACATGATTTAATGTTTCTCAATCTATATTGTTGCCCGTATCTTGCCATTGAGTGTTCTTAGATATTGACTCTAGAACTTCCGTGAACAAATTTGGTGAAATATTGTCTCCTTGTCTTACTACTTGACCTAAGCTGATTTTTTCTGTGGCTTCGTGTAGTCGTATACTTGATGTAGGATTCTCATAGATCTTTTTGATTAGTGACGTTTACTTGTAATCTATTCGGCTTTGCTTTAGGGCTTCCAGTACTGTCTCCAAGCTGATGATAATTAGCAAGAAAAAAAGAACAGAAGATCAGCTGTATGTCAACTAAATCACAGTAGAAAAAGTGACACACTGTCACTACCTCGGCACCATAATAATGAAGAATGGACCAACAAACAAGGTTAAAAGAGCGCGCATCGGAAAATCTAGATCAACCTACAACCTGATGGGGGCCTTCTTTAAGGTTCACAACCTCTCTCTTGGTATAAAGTAAGAATGCTGGGATGGTACGAGTTCTCTGTTTTTTTATGGTCTTTGAATCGTGAACCTTGAACGCAGATGTGTTTCTGCACATCTGTGATTGGAAGCATTTGGGGTGCGGTTATATCGGAGAATACTTAAGATGCCCTAAACTGTAGTGATGTTGATTATAGTTACTTTCGAGTATTCGTTACAAGTCGTTACTTTTGTATAAAGTAATCGTTTACAGTATTCGTTACTTTGTTTACTATGATTACTTTTGTTACTTTTGTATTTGAGTTCCGGTAATCATATCTAGAATCGTATTTCTCAGTAGGTAGGTATTTTGTATAGGTATTCCGATATAACAACGACCTTCACCGATCTGTTTAACACATTCGCGGTCATGACTGCATATGAAGTCATTTACTCCATAAGAATACGTGTATAAAATGACAGCGTGTCCGCGAATGTGTTAAGGGATAAAAATTATTTTATTACTGTGAATACTATAATTACTTTTGTATTTGAGTACCGGTAATCATACAGAAAATAAAACAAGCTAAGGAAACATGGATGTCCATTAAATGTCAAGAAATTGAGGAATGTGAGGCAAAGTATGACACTTTCAACACCCATAAGAAGGTTAAAGAAATGATTTCAGGAAATCATAACAAACCAATCGAGATATTAACAAATGCAGATGGTACCACTATAACTGAAACGCAAGACAAATTACGTAGATGGAAAGAATACATTGAACACCTATTTTATGACCAAAAAGTAGAACAATTGGAAGTTGACGAAGAAACCACGGGACCAGAAATAATGAAAGAGGATGTTATTTATGCCATAAAACACACAAAAGGTAGAAAAGCTCCAGGACCCGATGAAATACCAATTGAACTATTGAAGATAATTGATGAAGATAATATTGATGTCTTGGTAGACCTTTTTAACTCCATATACAAGACGGGACACATACCCAAAGAATGGCTTCTCTCAACTTTTGTAACGATTCCAAAAATCACAAATGCTAAAGATTGCAATGACTATCGAACAATTACATTAATGAGCCACACATTGAAAACCTTCCTTAAAATCATACATAACAGAATCCACGTGAAATTAGAACAAGAAATAAGTGATTCACAGATGGGTTTTAGAAAGGGTCTAGGAACTAGAGAAGGATTATTCGGAGTCAATGTTCTGACACAACGATGTCTGGATATGAATCAGGACATATATGCTTGCTTCATAGATTTTAAAAAAGCTTTTGACAGAGTTCAACATGAAAGGCTTTTAAGTATTCTTAAGACCAAAAACATAGATAGTAGAGATCTACAAATTATATCGAATCTGTATCAAAATCAGAAAGCAAGAGTAAGAGTCGAAGGAGAACTGACAGAGGAAGTAAGTATACTTAGAGGAATTAGACAAGGGTGCATACTTTCACCACTCTGAAAGTGAAGTGATATTTCAAGAAGCTTTATTGGATATTGTGGAAGGTATTCTGGTCAACGGAAATAGCATTAATAATATTAGATATGCGGACGATACGGTCATATTTGCAAGTGACATGGAAGATCTACAATACATAATACAACATGTATACAATGAATGTGAAAGGTACTGACTGCAAATGAATTTCAAGAAAACGAAATCAATGATATTCTCAAAAAAACCACAAAATGTAGATAACCTGATCATCAATAATACAACGATCGAAAGAGTAACAACATATAAATATTTAGGAACGTGGCTAACCGAAGATGGAGATCAAACAAAAGAAATCAGATCTAGAATTGAAATGGCAAGAAACACGTTCATAAAATTGAAGAACTTACTTTGCAACCGTAACCTTAATCTAGAGATCCGCACAAGAATGCTACGTTGTTACGTTTTTTCTACTTTACTATACGGCATGGAAGCGTGGACAATAAAACAGTCTGAAATCAAAAAATTGAACTCCTTTGAGATGTGGTGCTACACGAGAATCCGCAGAATATCATGGATTGAAAAAGTAACTAATATAGAGGTGTTACAAAGAATAAAGAAAGAATGTGAAGTCATAAGAAGATGAAGAATAATGAAGAGAAACCCAGGACGATGCAAAATATCCTGGCTGAGAAATTTGAGAGAATGGTTCGGTTGCAGCTCATTAGAATTATTCAGAAGTGCGGCCAATATAATTAAAATAGCGATGATGATTTCCAACCTCCGATAGGGGAAGGAACCTGAAGAAAAGAAATCATATCGAGAATCGTATTTCTCAGTAGGTAGGTATTTTGTATAGATATTCGTATTCCGATATAACAACGACCTTCACCGATCTATTTTTACTCGCTGGGATACGCTTGGTAGAAAGTAATCAAGTGTACTGGTTGTAGATACAATTGCCGTTACTCGCTCTGATACGATTGGTACGAAGTAACGAAGTACTCAAAGTAGATACAATAATCGTTACTCGCTCTGATACGATTGGTACGAAGTAATCAGAGTAACCAAAGTAATCAAAGTAACGATTTGCCTCTCTGTCTAGTAATTGTGACTTTCGGTATTCGTAAGTAACAAGTACTTTGTAACGAATAGATACTTTTTCAACATCTCTACTAAACTGGTCGAGTCACAAGTACCAACCACCATCAAATCTCGAAAGCTACAATACTTCAGACACATTATTCGAGATAAATTCAGATATGCCTTCCTACAAGCCATCTTGCAAGGAAAAATAGTTGGAAAGCAAAGTTCTGTAGGAAGAAGAACATCCTGGTTAAATAATCTCAGAGCCTGGTTCAACACAACATCTGTGCAGCTTATTCACGCTGCTGCAGACAATATAACGATCGCCATGATGACCGCCAACATTATTCATGGATAGGCATATCAAGAAGCAGAATCCATTCGACAGCATCCAAAACTGATAGGTCCAATTAATTAATAATATTGTGCAATAAAATTAAAAAGAAACTGAGGTAATGAAGAGTTCTGTGGTTTTGAGTTTCCCGCATATTTTTTTATGATTATTTTTTTACTCAAATATTTTTATCATTTCGTATATTATTTTAATTATTTGTTTTTTAATTCCGAGATATAAAATTTATACCGAGATATTTATAAGTATTTAATACTTATACACATTGAAAAAAATATGTTGATATAAATCAGACATATATACATATAGTTCACTCGACTGTATTTTAATGTTTTTATAAATTGCCGTTCTTATTCAATTGTGTACGCCTATGCAAAAGTGTGGTAGGTGCATAATTACTCGAGCAGCTGCCACCTCCGGGATATAAAAAGGTCATGGCACGTGTGATACCTTAACAATAAAACGATAATTATTATTATTATTGCATGCTTCAAAATGATTACTTCCTCAATTTATACAATTAATGTCCATTGAATTTTTCATGTCGCTTTTCTAACCCAGATGGGTATCTCGCGGACCTAAATTAGCTCCATATAGGGATAAAACTAATTGTCTATTGACTCTTGTTAAAATCTATAAAATTGTCAAAGAACGTATATGGCGCCAACCAACTGAAATAATTGGGTTGGAAGGGTCTTTCGAATGACCGCATATTTAGGTGATCGACTATAAAGAGGAAAACTGACAGAGCTTGTTGCGACATTATGAGTGAAATAAAAAAATGTAACAGAAAAAGATAAAAACTGAAGACGCGATTCAACCCAACGTGAAAAAGATTAAACCCAAGAAGGGATGGAGAAATTTCTGTCAAAATTTGGTATTTATGACCCTTAAAATAACACCAATTGCTAAAATTTATTAGCCTGTGGATAGTGTGGATGTCTCGTCAGCCGAGGGTACGATCAGTGGCGTGGTAATTTTATGGTCAAACTACGTTTTTTTCTAATTTTTATCATTGTGAGAATTAAAAAAACCAACTAATATTTTTATCTCCACCACTGAGGACGGTCAACTTTTTGGTTGCCTGTATTCTTTGGGACATATTCGGGACATTTTATCACAAAGTAAATATTACTAATTTTACCGTCTTTTAGGGTATCTGCGTTCTCTTTCTTTTCCACTATTATATATATTATATCTCTCTTTGCCGACGTTTAAATTAGGACCCACTTGAAGCTCGCTTCAACACGCGCCTCGACCTCGTCGTGAGAATTCTCCATTAGATTGTTTTGAATACAAAAAGCTGAAAATGAGAAAAGGTCCAAAACAGGTAAAAGCATTATACAAATCGATATAACTTTAAGCAGGAAATTGCCACGAATCTGCAAATGACCTGCTCTCTGACAGAAGTTGCATTCAGAATCCATTAGTTCTCTGTCAGAAAGATTCTCGAAAGTGTAGAGATTGGACTGTTTTAATAAACAGACAAGACGAAAAGCTCGGGATCCTTCGGAAAAATATTCACATGGGATTTTTTTGCATAATCACTTTCATGAGATACATCAGAGTAAGGTTCAAGAGGTCGCCCATGCGAAAAGCAACCCTAAATTATTTAAACAATGTTTTATTACATGAATAATATAGAAAAACCTATATTTATTCAGAAGAATACTAAAAATATCTTTTAGATCGAGTTACCAATGAAGAGGTTCTGCGAAGACTCTCGAAAGAAGAAACAGAATTGAACAATGAAATGAACATACGAAAATTTCAATATTTAAGCCAAGTTAAGTGTAGGACAAAACACAGTTAAGACTTGGAGGAAGACAAGGGTCTTGGCTCCGTAATTTCAGAGAATGATCCAAGTGTTCTTTAAATCAACTTTTTAGACCAGCTGGAAACAGTATACAAATAGTCACGGTGATAAGCACCAACCTTCGAAAGAAGACGGTATCTTAAGAAGAAATAGCTCTGAGAACTTAAAAATGGTTGTGCGTGATGCAAATATGCTCAAATAACAACAAAATGGAAGTCAGAATAGATGAAAAACTTACAGAACCTATAGACATAGGCAGCGGAATAAGACAGGGAAACTCATTGAGTCCTATGCTCTTCAATGTAATCATGGATGAAATCATCACAATCGTCAACAAAGGAAGAGCATACAGAATGGGAAACAAAGAAGTAAAAATACTCTATTGCGCAGACGACGCAATATTGAAAGCTCAAGATGAAGATAGCCTGCAAAGATTAGTCCACAGACTTAACATAAGGGCAAAAAAATTCAATATGACAATTTCATCTCAGAAAACTAAAACAATAGTAATCAGTAAAGAACCAATCAGATGTAAAATAGAAATTGATGGTATCAGTATTGAACAAGTAAGGGAAATAAAATACCTTGGATTTATTATATATTGTCAAGCTACGGAGACCTGGAAAAAGAAATGATAAATCAAATACAACAAGCAAATAGACTAGCAGGATGTCTTAATAATACTATATACAAGAACTTGTGAAGCCAGTGTAAGACCAATAATGACATATGCATCAGAAACAACACCCGATACAGCCACAACACAAAGACTGCTGGAAGCGGCAGAGCTGAGAGTACTAAGAAGAATTACAGGACATACACTGAGAGACTGAAAGTGGAGTGAATACATAGAAAACAATGTAACGTACAGTGAATAAACGAATAGACACTAAATAGAAAAAAAAATGGAATAACCACATAAGCAGAATGAGAGAGACACGTGTTGTCAAAATAGCAAGAGATAAATCACCAATCAATAGAAGAAGTTGACAAAATACGCTGACAGATCGAAAGAGGAGTGAAGACAGAAAAAAATGTAACTTACAGTGTATTAACGAATGGACAATAAATAGAAAAAAAAGAATAGAATAACACATAAGCAGAATGGGGAGACCCGTGTGGTCAAAATTACAAGAGATAAATCACCAATCGCTAGAAGAGGTATCGGCCGACCGCGCAAAAGATGGAGTGACAACCTTCCATAGAAGTATCAATCCGCCAATGAACAAGCAGAATTGATTATAAACAGGAAGAAGAAGAAGATCATTGCCGGTGGACTTAGGATGATGTGTATCGAAATAAAACGAGAAAGCTGCAAAGGGTCAGACAATTAAAAAATTTGTTTATGTTCATATTTAAAAAAAAATATATGTGACGCACTGAGTAGAAAACGGTCTAGTTTTCGGAAGAAGGTTAGCTGGAAGATAATCCGCTAGCACTAGTGCAATAGCTCTTTTGAGCAATTGGCACAAAAGGTTACAACTGCGACAGGCTCCATATAAACCCACAGTACAGACAGTACCCACAGACAGTACTCCGACTTCATGTTTACAAACCTGAACATGGTGCTTAATGGTTTAAAACGGGCGCGTCCCAAAATAGTGACAACTCTACCTTATCGATAATAGTCTACGAGAAGTGCAGGGTAAATTAAAGATGGAATTACAAAAAAATTATGTATGTCTTTGTACCCCGTGACCCGTCAAAATAGCCCGGTCAAACCAGCCCCGTCAAAAAAGCCCTGTCAAAATAGCCCGGACACAAAATAGCCCGACAAAATAGCCCGACAAAATAGCCCGCAAACAAAAGCCCCGACAAAATAGATCGCACACAAAATAGCCCCGGCTAAAATAGCCCCGGCTAAAATAGCCCCGGCTATAATAGCCCCGGCGCAAACAGCCTCTTAGAAAACACCTCCAATAAAAAGTTTTACCTTTTAACGGAGTTGTCAAAATACAAAATATTAATAAATTAAACAAAAATGTTGTTGCTCAGTAAAAAAAATATTCTAATAATTTAATTTAATCAGACTCATTCATATCGGAAATTCAGACGTAAAGTATGGTGCAAATGGAAGGAATAAATTCGTTATTTCGTAAACCCGCGACGTTGAGGAAAAATCCTGAAATAGATCGATTTTTATTTTTAAATTACGATATTCTGTTATATGTCATACTAGTGACTTCATCCATCTGGGCGTGATGACGTAATCGATGATTTTTTTAAATGAGAATAGGGGTCGTGTGCTAGCTCATTTGAAAGGTTATTTAATTCTCTATTTAGTAATATAAACAATTACATAATTATTTATACAAGATGTCCAAAAACTTTTTTTTTATTTAAATTATTTGACAAAAAAAGAAGAATGTATGTAATTTATTTAATTTAAAATGCATTTTACTGTTGCCCGAAAACAGAAAAAAATGTTTATATCACAAATAAACATTGATTTTCGCTTAAATTAAATGTTCAAACTTCCAAGAGGCAGAGAAGACAGGACTCGAGTTCTCTGAAAAGACCATTTTTATTTAATGTGGTTAAGATAAACATCTAAATAGAGAATAATTACCTTTCCGAAAAAATGTATTTTTAAGGGATTATTTCATGATAAATTCTGAAGGAGCTTTTTTGTCGGGGCTATTTTGTCGGCGGGCTATTTTGTGTGCGGGATATTATGTCGGGGCTATTTTGTCGGAGCTTTTTCGACGGGGCTATTTTGACGGGGTACCTTTGTACCCACTTTATAATGCTCAAAAAATTACGGAATCTGGAATTCAATGCATATTTCTTTTATAATTCAAAAATGAATAACCATTTTCAATTTCGTTGCAACACGAAACCACAGCCGCATCATTATTCCAATTCAATCAGAGAGTGCAGCAAGCACCTCTACCGGTTTCGAAACTTATTAGTCTCTCATCAGGAGGGACATATGCTGCTCCCTCTGACCCAACTAGGACAAACCCCGGCGTGCAGTTACTGATTGCAACGAACGAAATGGCAGCGATGCCCTAGCGGCAACTGCTCTCAAGAAACTAAGTTTTCAATCTAATACCACATAAAACAACATCCAAAAATGTTATTCTACATCCTACCAGACTGAAAACAATGGGAACCTTCTCTGGTAACACCTCCGAGGCTTCTACAATTTGCAAGCCATAACTTGGTTGGAACTTTAACGCGCTGAGCAGATGGGACGTGAATTATAAATTGTAAAATTCCCTCATCTTCCCTAGTCTCAGCATCCGTTATGGCTTGCAAATTGTAGAAGCCTCGGAGGTGTTACCAGAGAAGGTTCCCATTGTTTTCAGTCTGGTAGGATGTAGAATAACATTTTTGGATGTTGTTTTATGTGCTATTAGATTGAAAACTTTTATAATCCTCGGATCAAAGATGCGCGTGAAGTTAGACGTTTTAACGACAGTATTGATTTTGGGGGCGACCCGTTTAAAACACGAATGGTAGGGATTTGTTAGGTCGACTGGGGAATTACATAGAAGAATGTCACGAGCTGAATAACAAACAATAAAGGCAGATTGGCATTACTAGTGAATAACGAACGTGGCTCACGCTTACATAGTTTGCCCGGGCTACACGACTAATGTAAACAGATTTTCGTGAAGCACGATTATCTAACGAATATAGATATTAAACGACAGTCGTAGAGAGTTTGTATTTAATTAAGCACGTGCTTTTACACTTAAAAATGAGCATCCGAATGAACGGGAGACCGTTATATTGTAGAATTGTACGAAAGCGATCCTGTAAGTACTCTGGAATGATTCTAACGTAAGGTATAAAAAACAGATAGTAATAAGAGAAAAATCAAAGAAGCGGCTCTAATTATGCTATATGAAACCAATTGTGTCGCTAATTCCTAATAAAAGAGGAAGTCAATAGGAAGAAAATACCACGATTAGTAAGTCTTCTACTTTAAAATGTATAATATTATGTCTGAATTTCCGATATAAATGAGTCAGATTAAATTAAATTATTAGAAGAATTTTTTACTAAGCAACAAAATTTTTGTTTAATTTATTAATAGTTTGTATTTTGACGACATTTTTCGAAACGTTAATAAAATAATTTTTTAGTTAAATTGAAGCTTATTTCCCATTCAGAATAGTTAATTGAAAATTTTACAGCAAGCATGTACTAGAGAAATAATAGCTATTATTCGCAGGTAGCCTCTACTAGGTAGCAGGTACAAGATGATGCCATGTCCACTATTAACACATAAAACTCTCATGCCCAGTGTAAACACAATAACGCGTCTCACGAAACGTATTGCACAGAAGCGTAGATAACGCTTGTTTTTTAATGTGGACCACGTTCGTTATTCACTAGTAATGTCAACCCGCCTTACAATATTGGGAAGTTGTGAACGAATGACGGATAATTTTCTGACAGGCTTCTTATTTAAACAACTCTAGATCATGCATTTCATTCGAATACTGAAAAATGCTCTTTAAATTATTGAACCTGTTATAGTTAATCTTGTTTTAAAGCTATTTCCTTGCGGTATTTTATTTTTATGTTCATAGTCTTTGACCGTTCAAGTATTTCGTAACGCAGGTTGGGGGGGTCAAAAATCTTCAAAAATCGCGTTACGTAATACTTGAACGCTCCCATTATGAGCATTAATCAATTTTTTTTAAATTGGAATTTTCTTTTTGATGTTACGACTCTACGATGGTCATCTTCAACACAAATTTTCTTATCTAACCTGGATATATACCCAGGTATAGGTAAGAAAATCACCTGTATCAACTGAAATATCAAATTAAAGTAGTTCCAAACTAAAATTTGTGGTTAATTGTCGTTATACGAGTATACCTATTATTCTTAATAGTATTTTACGTTCCTTATTAAGTTCATTAAATAAGGAATGCAGACCATAGCCTATACACATTTCCTTTCCTTATTACGACAATCTCATTACTTGTCCACAAAAACATTTCCAGCATGCTAAGCGTTTTTTCTAAACAAGGTGTAAAATTTATATTATTTTAGGACTAATTACAACATAAAACAATTTTTAAAAAATTTTCTTTTTAGAAATATCGTCGTACAACTAATTAACTCGAACGTATAATTAAAGGTGGATTTAACTTCCCACATCAATGCACATTATATGACTATAAGGGTATTTTTTTCGCTTGTCAGCAATTGATTGCTGCTTCTACGAATTCGTTATTTTAAATTGTTTTAACCGTACTTATTACTTTTAACCTATTACTGGCTGTTTTATCAGAAGTCAATAATTATATTTATGGATGATAAAACAATTAATAGGTATTCACATAACTAAAGATAACTATAGAGAGTTTCACGTTAAGAAGGGAACGTTGTTTAGATAGGGCAATGTATTTCTTATGGACGATAGAAGCGCGCCGATGCCACGCCGTGATGATTAGAATGAATCGTATTTCGGCAGTCGAGTAGCCACCGGTGTTCGAGAGGTGTCCCAGACTAATTTAGCCACGCTATATCTCTTAAACGGATAGAAATTTTTGAATGGGAGAAAAAATGGTCTATTCTACTTGTAATACACATTAATATCGCGTAGAAAAAAAGCATCCCCTGAATATTCATCCCTTAGTTACAACTCCTAACTTTTTTAATAGCACCCTGTATATATTTTTATAGTTTTGGATGTGGTCTTCCATCGTCTATTCAACACATTTTTTGAAAATAAAATCGGTTCGTAAATAACCAAGAAAATATCAGTTTGGTTTTGTTAATTATGTGTGCCAGACTAATTTATCCAGGCTATATTTCTTAAACGAACAGGGCCGTGTCGTGCTATGATGCGATGAGGCAGTCGCATCAGGCGGCATCACAAGGGGGGCGGCATAATCAGTAAAATCAAAATACAAATTGAACCATTCAATAATTAAAACTATGTTGTAAAAATATTATCCCAGGGCTTTTTACGTGCCCTGCGCTTGCCACTCTTTAAACTTAGTCATAAATGGCGCAGCGTCTTCTACAGAAACAACAACCTTTTTCTGTATTATACAAGAACTGTACAGTTTTTTTCTGGTTCTACAAAGCATTGTGAACTTCTGAAAGAAAATGTTTCTAAACTAACTCTACAACCGTTGAGTGCTACTAGATGGTCAAGTCGAATAGATACATTAAAACCTTTAATATTTCAATTTTGTGAAATATGATGCCTTATTCGAAATAAAAATAGACGTCAACAAAGATTCGGAAACTAAAGTCAAAACACGATAATTAGCAAAAAATATTAAAAATTATAAATTTATATGCTTGTGGGATCGGTACTCACCGGAGGGACTGCAGACGTTCGGAAACAATTAGCGTCTCTTTGCAAAGACAATGACGTCGACTTTGCAAAGTAACAAGACACTTACTCAACACACACACTACACATTACTCCCCTGACTTAGTAATAAGTTATACAATTACGTGGCTAAAGGTTCTAGTTCTAAACCAAAGCCAGAATCAGAGAGAAAAAAAAATTATATGCGGTGTAGTTCTTTGGTATAATTTATTTCATATAAATTCAGTCTCGAAGATGTCGCAACATGTGATTATAAATGTGAAAACACTGTGTAAAGCTGTTGTCAGAAACTATAGAAAAAAAACGAAAGTTACAAACAATCTGGCTATGACCAAACGAATATTACTGCTGATGCAATGAAATTGCAGAAATCTTGATATAAGTTCCGAATTTTCAGCTGAAAATGAAATTCGATCCAGGAGAAAAAAAGTGTCAATTTGATAACGAAAAACTGTGAATGAGTTAAATACAAAATAAATATTTTCATCTATGTTTTAGACATTGTCATTAATGTTGTAGACATTGTTCTTTGATTGATCGATTTTCACTTCTAGAAATTCATAATAAAATTTTATATTTTTATATGATGTTTTTCAAGAGAAATAAATGATAAAACACTAGAAAAATATTGTACGAATATTCATTCAATACTCTCAATAGAAAAAGATAAAAAATCGGATATAGAGGCAAACTAGAAGAATTGCTTGATATATCGCAGGTTATCGCCTTTTAGACCAGGGAGCATCTGTAAAAATATTAGTACATTTGGACGTTGAGAGGTGACTCAAATTTTTTTGCAGAAATTGCTTGAAAATAAATCAAATAATAGTATTTGAGTTATCCTCCCTCTCAAAAAGGTCCGGAACATTGTTTAAATAATCAAAATGTCAAAAAATTAAGGAAAAATTCGATTTTTTTCTTGGTTTTTTGATTATAACTTTAAAAGTATTCATTTATGAGAAAAGTTGTACTGACATAAAAGTTACGTAATTAAATTTCCCACAATATAGAATTGGTTAAAAATTTAAAAAATAGTCAGCCGTGTTGCAAAATAGGAATAATTGTGAAAAAAAAACATACAAAAGCAAGTATTCGCATTTTACGTTTTTCAACCATTTATGCTACACTTAAGACCTTCATATTTCACCCAGAAAAACTTTATGATACAGTAAAACAATACTGTAAATTTGATTAAGATCGGTTCAGTAGATTTTGCAAAATAAATTTTGCAATCCAGCTTTCGTAAAAAAAAATTCATTTTCTCAAAATGTTACAGGACTGAAAATAAAGCAGATAGCAAGTTGAAAATTTTTTTGCTTATAGAAGTGTACAGTACCTTTCATTTGCAATTTTTAAATATTAAAATCGATTAACACCACGGCGTCAGGAATTTTTGTAAATAAACATTAATTATTGGTGCTACGCGTAGGACAGCGGATAGTTTGCTCTGATTGGGCATTCCAATAACCTTTGATAATGATTGATACATTTTAATTTTTATCACATTTCGATATAAATAAATAAATTTGTTTATTTCAAAATAAAAACACATACTCTATCCTTTAAAATAACACTTTTATTAACAAAAACTTTCTTTGTTCATATATTTTAACTTAAAAAATAAAAGTTTATTATTTTTAAACATATGAAATTGTTTAAACAATATTTCACAAACAATAATAAAATTAGTTTGATTTTTGTGAAATTAAAATATTAAAATACAACAAAATATAGAATAAGAAAATAATATATTAGATAAAGATTGGAAGAAATTTTGGTGGAAATCAACTTGTGTGAATCGAACATCGCTGTCCTGCGCGTAGCACCAAAAATTATTGTTTATTTCAAAAATTTTCTGACGCTGTGGTAATTAATCGATTTTAATTTTGAAAATTGCAAATGAAAGGTACAGTACACTTCTATAAGCAAAAAAAATTTCAACTTGCTATCTGCTTTGTTTCAGTCCTGTAACATTTTGAAAAAATGAATTTTTTTGCGAAAGCTGGATTGCAAAATTTATTTTGCAAAATTTATTGAACCGATCTTAATAAAATTTACAGTATTGTTTAACTGTATCATAAAGTTTTTCTGGGTGAAATATGAAGGTCCTAAGTGTAGCATAAATGGTTGAAAAACGTAAAATGCAAATACTTGTTTTTGTATGTTTTTTTCGCAATTATTGCTATTTTGCAACTAGGGTGACTATTTTTTAAATTTTGAACCAATTCTATATTGTAGGAAATTTAATTACGCAACTTTTATGTCAGTACAACTTTTCTCGGAAATAAATACTTTTAAAGTTATAATCAAAAAAACGAAGAAAGAAATCGAATTTTTCCTTCAATTTTTGACATTTTGATTATTTAAACAATGTTCCGGACATTTTTGAGAGGGAGGATAACTCAAATATTATTATTTGATTTATTTTCAAGCAATTTCTGCAAAAAAATTTGAGTCACCTCTCAACGTCCATTTTAAAACAGATGCGCCCTGGACTATTTAGAGGTTTTGAACTATTTGTGCCAAAATTACCTAATTCATTTGTACCCAAATATAGATGATAGTTGTATTTTCTTCATTTCTTCAGAATCTTATAAAAATTCCCTATCTCGGTAGCCAGTGGGGAACGAAGTTTTTTAAAATTAAAAATTATTAAAAACTATTTACGAAGCTCCATAAAACAAAACTAAAAAAATTAGCACTTATTTCAATAGAGTCCTCACTAGCTACTACTTTAGCTACACCAATCTGACTGACGAGTTTGCCAAAATTAGAGTCATAAAGGTAACTTGTAATTTCTGTAAATGTTATTTAATGTTAAATCATATTTCATTTATGTGTGTGTGGGCCACAGATTTTTATTGCTACCTTATTCTATTTCTTTTGTCATATTTCTAGCTGTTTATATAGTTAATCAGTAATTTATTTGTCTCCATTTCATGACAACTTAATAGATACTCTATACTAATTGGAAAACACACTTGTGTTTACCGTAGATCGTAATATAATTGGTCTATATATCTCGTTAATTTTAATTTAATTTAAATTAATTTAATTAATTTAATTTCATTTAATTGAAAGTATGTTTTGTTTTTAAAATAAAAGTTTTCGTTCATTTTGTGTAGTTTCAATTAATGAAAATAAAAGTTAATTTTCAATAATATTTAAGGGGCGGTATTTCGAATACTTGCATCATATTAAAAAGATGTACGGCACGGCTCTGTAAACGAATAGAGATTTTCGAATTGGACAAAAACTGATCTATTACATTTGTAATACAATTTAATATGGCGTAGAAGAAAAATTATCCCCTAAATATTCATCCCTTAGTTACAACCCCTAACTTTATTTTTTTTAAATAGCACCCTGTAAGTTAGGGATGAATATTTAGGGGATGAATTTTTTTCTACGCCATATGAAAGTCTATTACAAATGGAATAGATCAGTTTTTGTCCCATTCGAAAATCTCTATTCGTTTAAGAAATATAGCCTGGATAAATTAGTCTGGGACACAAAATTAACAAAAATAAACTGAAATTTTCTTGGTTATTTACGAACCGATTTTATTTTCAAAAAATGTGTTGAATAGACGATAAAAGACCACATCCAAAACTATAAAAAAATATACAGGGTGCTATTAAAACAATAAAGTTAGGGGTTGTAACTAAGGGATGAATATTTAGGGGATGATTTTTTTGTACGCCATATTAAAGTGTATTACAAGTAGAATATATCACTTTTTGTCCCATTCGAAAATCTCTAATCTATTAAGAGATATAGCGTAGCTAAATTAGTCTGGGACACCCTGTAGATATGGCGAAAACTTCACCTGTGATTGTCAGTATAAACAGGCCCGGCCTAGGGATTTTGCCGCCCTGGGCAAGACGGCAAACACCGCCCCCACCCCTTGGTAGACTCATGAAATGTCATATTACCACAGAGCAAAGAAAAATAAAATTGCGGATTTGATTTGCCAAACAGCTTACCTCATGAGCAAACTGTTTTATCGTTGTTGGTATCTGATAGGGGTAATTGCATCATTTTTACTTTTCCATCTAGTTTCGTAGTTTGTAGTTTCATTGAAACCACAAAGGTTTCAATGTCAGGCTAGAAATATGATTTTAACGATGAATAGATGCTGCAAAAAGTTGTCAATTTTTGTCACTAAGGAAAACAAAGAAACTGCAAACTGTGACGATTTAGCAGCATCGTTCAAGACTAAGTTGAGTGAATGGCTAGAACATGGGATAAAAATGCTCTTGGATTCATTTTTAAAATTCTGTTTTGGTCTCCTAAGTTCTTCCCTTTGATGTTTGCCCCATTATCATACCCTTGTTTTCTCATATCTTTTAAACACATTCCCAGTTCATTCAGTTTTTGCAAAATAACTTCTGCAATCCCAAGCCAGTGGTTTCCAGTACAGGTACAAATGCAAGAAACTGTTCTGCAATTTTAACACTTTGTGAACAGGAACCTTAATTGATAAAACGTACAACAATAGTCATCTCTTCCACCCCAGAAATATCAAGTGTACAATCTAAAATTATGCTATAATACTGTTCTGACTTCAAAAAGTTTAAACTTTTATTTTTGATTTGGTTATGAAGGAGCTGAATGATTTCGTTTTGAATACGTTTTCCCAAGTAGTAATGCTGCTTGTTACTATCATTTGTTGTTCTCCTAACGTGCTCTTGTAAAACATAATCAGTATAGGGTGTCCAAATTTCACTTTTTTCTTAAGATGCTACTGTCATAAAAGTGCCATATGTCCATTTTCAATAAAAAATCTTTAATAATTTTCGATATATTGGAAAAAATCGATTTTCATTTTGTAACTTCAAAGGGTTGTAACTTTTTTTATATGCACATTTGTACTAAGGTAAGTTAGGTTCAATCAAACTATTTTTGGTCCCGGAATATGTGATTAAATTTATGACCTGTATTTTCGTTACACTCTGTATATAATAAGCGAGTCTTCTACAGCTGTCGCCGCTTCTCGCATCCTAATTTCCAGCGTTTTCTGTCGACGCAATCTTCAGTTTTTAGGTCTCTGGCGGACATTGCATCTTCGGCATCTTCTCTCCAGGATCGTCTTGGTCTACCTCGTTTTCTTCTAGTGGGTGGAGTCCATTTTTCTATTTTTTTCGGCCATCTATTTTCAGGCATTATCTGAAGGCGTCCATACCAGTTGAGTCTTTTGGCTTCGATTGTATCTATTATATCTAGATCAATTTCCATTTCTCTCCTAATATCTTCTTTTCTCACCCTATCAAGTCTAGTGAGCCGACAAAATAGTCTCCAATAGTTCATTTCCATGACCTTAATTTTTGATTTGTTTCTTTGGCTTATTTCCCAGGGTTCGGCGCCCTACAACCCTCTATTATTGTTTTATAAATTCTTATTTTATTTTCTTTTGTTATTTTATTATTCCAAAATAGTCCGTGTAGGTGTCTGGTGGCTGATCTTGCGTGGCAAATCCTGGAATGTATTTCGTCGTTACTCCGTGCTTTTGAAGTTATTCGGACTCCTAAGTATTTGACGGTTTCTGTTGGGTTTATAGTTCCCAAGTTTATAGTTCAATTTATAGGCTTTCTGGTGTTTCTCCTACAACTAAGTACTCGGTTTTTTGTATATTAATTGTAAGGCCCCACTTAGTGTACTCCTCTTCCAATTTTCTGATCATATAGTCTATATCACTCTCGTCTTCAGCTAGAATGGCTTGGACGTCAGCGAAGTGTATTTTGTACAATCTATCGTCATCGATTGGGATGCCCATATTGCAGCACTTTCTTCTCCACAGTCTTCAACTTGTATATGTGTTTCTTGTTTGGTGATAGAATAATCTACAATTGACTTTTTATTTCTAAGAAAATACGAAACATTCCTAGTCAATGAATATAACTAAACTAAAACATTTACAACGTGGCGCAATTGTGTAGCAAATCCATCAGCAGAATACAGCAAGCTTTGGTTACCAATACTAAAAGAAGAAGTCAAGAACAAGAAAATTCCAACAATAACATCCAACAATACATAACAGATTACTTACACAAACAAAGTAACAAAAAATAATACACAAAAAACAGTCAGAATTTTATACCCCCTGGTAACATAATTTCAAATAATGTTTTTTAACCACAGATTACTAGGTGCCTTAAGATCGAGGCCAAAATTTCATTTACAAGGAAGATACACATAACCTAAAAAGATCAGGTTGTGAGGATTTTCGCCGAATTTTCAGACCTAATATTCAGAAACGTCAAACAATAGCTTCATTTAAGAATAATATATTGTACAACAAGAGAGAAAAAAGACATATTTCTCACGAGCGCAGAAGTTTGTTGGCACGAGCCGAGGCACGAGGCGAGTGCCGCAAATCATGCGATAGAGAAATATGTCGTTTTCTCTCGTGTTGTACACTGTACTTTTTCTATGGATGCGTTTTTGTCAAGAGTTCGAATTTCAAAATTAAATAATTTAGGTGCTTTTAGATATTTTATATGCCTAAATTGAAATAAAATACATATATACACATAGGTATTTAATATTCTTAATATGTATATACTTTATTTATTTAAAATTATAATTCACAGTTGAATAGTCTTAAAAGTTAATTTTTGATAAGTTTTGACAAGTTTGAACAAATTTTATTTGACAAGAATAATTGTGTTTGTATTGTGCATGTTACCATGAAAATGGCCATCCTATGTATGTAAACCGGCAGTGAACCCGTGAGAAAAAATATTTCTCACTGCAGTGGCCGACTTTTCTCACTTCCTGAGAAATTGTTCGTTTTGAATGTATGTAAGTAGTGAGAGAAGTTGCATATTGTATAGCATCCATAGAAAAATGTAATTTTCATTACACCAACAATCAAAAACAAAATATTAAATTTAACATGTCACAGCCACAAGTAAACAGTTTCAGAACTTTGCTAAAAACAATATAAAGAGATAAATTATTTATGATCAAAACTTATTAGTAGCAAAGTTTCAGTGTTATTTAGAAGAGGTCCAGAAAAAGAAAACAAAGGAAACAATGTACCTTCATGACATTACTAATAAACCCGATATAACAAAACGTACAACAAAAATTGAATAAAAATTGTAAATGCAAAGGTAGAAATTGTAAAGAAAAAAAAATATAAATATTGAAATGATTATTTTTGCAAAAATCTGAAGAAAACGCAATCAAAAGAACAATAAACGACGCAATAAACAGCAGACAATAGTTAACCTTTTTTGCCCTGTCATCATAGGCAAAAATATATCCTAAGTACCTACTCAAGTTTACGTCTTTTGATAGTTAATATTATTTCCGATTTATTTCAATTTACTTCCACGTTTGGCATTCTTTATATCGGTTCTTTCAGCCTTGTTTTCTTTTACAATGGGTAGGATGCTAACCTGGCCCATCAACCCTCCTCTTTTTTCCGGGCTTGGGACCTGCTGTGAGTGTGAACGCGGCTTCTGAGCTACTCAATCCACTCAGTCTTTGCGCTCATAACCCCCAGGCAGAGTTCTTAAGTTTAAAAGCAAGTACAGCGGCGGGATCTCTTAATGTCACAATCTGGAAGAACAATCACTTAACACAAGACACAAAAGCAATAATCTATAAAGCAGGAATTAGACCTATATTGACATATACGGCTGAGACAAGACCTGACACATCTAAAACGAGACGACTACTAGAAGCAACAGAGATGAAAATACTCCGACGAATATCAGGGAAAAGTCTGTTGGATATGGAGAGAAGCGAAAACATAAGATCATGCAATGTAGAAGACATAAATGGATGGATGACAAAACGGAAACAGGAGTGGAACGGACACATTAGTAGAATGGCAGAGGATAGGATAGTACGAATAGCACGAGATAAGTCACCAAATGGACGAAGAAGTATTGGCAGACCAAGAAAAAGATGGTGCGATAACTTAAACAATTTAGGAGGCTAATATTGAAGAAGAAACAGGCTTTAAAGCCTACATACAAGAAGGAAGAAGAAGAAGAAGTTTGGCATTCTTTAAATTCATGATATTCTTTGAATTCTTCTGAAAAACCAAAATTTAAAGGAGTCAACTTATTCAAATTTACTTCTTTTAGTGTCCACGCTTCCAAGCCATAAAGAATAGTAGAGAACGCGTGACCCCAAGCATTCTACTAATTATTGCACTAACGTTGCACAAATTCCTTTGATCGCCAGCAGATCGCGACAAGTATGTGCTGATTCACTTGTTTGCTTCATACGAGTTGACTCGCAATCGCCATCGTGAACGCCATCGCGTCGTTATCGCTTCGGTGTGTATTCCGCTTTAAGCGTAGTTCTAACCTTACATCCCGACAACAAAGAAACTTTTAAAGTCTAATGAAGGATGTAGTGTACGTGCTATTTCAGTACATGTCTTAATTTCTTTGGTTTGGTTTACAGTTGATGTTATAGTATCCATGTTCCTAAGTATAGGTATCTACACTCTCAATTACGGTATTATCAATAAATAATTGGATGTATGGATGTTGATTAAGTCATGATCATGCATTTAGTTTTCTTCAAATTCATCTTCAGTCCGTATTCATGAAAGCATTCATTAAAGCCTTGCATTAGGTATATTTTGTAAAACATTGTTGTTATCTGTAATTATTACTGTATCGTCTGCAAAACTTATATAATTCAAAACTTCTCCATTGATAGATGTACCTTCTATTGAATCTGAGAGCACTTTTATATAGCTTCAGTATAAACATTGCACACTAAAGGGGACAGAGCGCAACATTGACGGACTCCTCTTTGTATTTTGATATCTAGGGCCTAGGGTGTTCTGTGTTCTGGTTGTCAACTGTCAACTCTTACCCTGGCAGTTTGAATCCAATACATATTAGATATAATTTTCATATCACGACTGTCAATATTTTTGCTTTTTAGTATACTACAAGCTTTTTATGTTGAACCTTATCAAATAATAGTTTTTCAAAGTCTACAAAGCATAAAAAATGTTTTGATTCATGAATGGATGAATGAAATGAATGAATGAATGAATGAATGAATCAATGCATGAATGAATGAATGAATGAATGAATGAATGAATGGATGAATGAATGAATGAATGAATGAAGGAATGAATTAATTAATGAATGAATGAATGAATGCATGCCTGAATGAATGAATGAAAGGATGGAAAAATGAATTAATAAATGAATAAAAAAATATTTTAATTGTGTGACTTATTAAAGTTACTGTCTGTGCTCTGAGCAGATTGCTGCACTTGAATTTCTGGGAATTACGACAAAGGTCGATTGATGTACTGATACTTTCTAGATGGGGTATGCTTAATAATATATGCTAATTTAAAACCCAATTAACTTTGCATAATCTTGGTGTACCCTATACCTAACATTTAATAAACAGCGTCACATCATAATATAGGTATATATTTTCAACACATTTCCATCTATCATCAAACCTGCGTTCTATTTTCTCATTCCCAAAAATACCCAATATGTCTTTCACTTCCTGACGTAATTCTTTCATAAATAACCATTTAGAAAAACGTGACCGAAAATAAGCACTAATTTTGTAAACAATTTAGCGTCGCATCATTTGCTGTAAACAAAACGAAAATAACCTAAAATGTAACATCTGTCGAAAGATATTTTTCTTTTTTTTTTTCAAATGGGTCGATGCGGCAATACGGCATCCCTTGTTTATTTGAAGAAGCAGGAAATAGATTTTGGTATTCGGTGTAAATTACGTCATGTGTAATAGAGCTAATGATCACTCGCGGTTTACTGAACTGGTTAAGTTAAGGACCATATGTACCGTTTTGCCCGTAAATAGAGGAATATTTTGTAATACATAGGTAATGATTATTTTTATGATAATTGTAATAAATCCACATTTTTACAGTATGGATTTCTTAGTCTTAACTAACAAACTAACAAGATATCACTCACATAATAATTCAGTATTTTTTGGCTTTAGGATTAGTGATTAGTCAATGCAGCCAGAAGCAAAAGTGTTAAGTCTAACTTTTCTGTTTTCAATTTTTTGTTTGAATACAACTCCATAGTTTTGTACAGACGTCAAGAAAAAATGCAAAGAAAGGAAAAAAGATTAACTGAAATACATGTCAACCAAGACACAAGAAGCATACGATAGTTATAAGAAAATAAGAAACGAAACACATTTACTTGCAAGAAGAATAAAAAATGATCACTGGAAACGTTTTCGAAAGGAATGGAACATGATTTTTATGATCTGCAAAAAGAAATATGGCGGTTTATAAGAGGTCAAAGAACGGAGGCAAAGGAACTAATCGAACCAAAACACGTAGAAAAGGATACATGGATCTACAAAAGCTCTATGCAGAGGAAGAACAAATGACACTAGAACTGGCAATACCAGAAATTACCTACCAAAAATGAGGAAGTTAATATAAGTACACAGGAAGCTCGAAAAACACTTGAAAAACTAAAGAACAGAAAAGCTGCAGGTAAGGATAAAATACCAAACGAATTATTAAAAATATTGTGGAGTAGCAATGACAGAACAATCAATAACATTAATTAACCAAATCATTTTTTTTTATTGTTACAAACGCCATCTGTTTATTTCAAACTATAAACACTAAGCATTTTTGTTGAACAGAATTTGAAACATTAAGAGTGATCGCCCAGTGGCTATAACTCTATTGGTTGAATGTTTCTGGATATACATTGGTATGACTTATATCTATTTACTTCACTACTTAATCTAAACTTATTCTAAACTTATACTTGTTGTCTATTGTCTATAGGGTAAATCCAGTGGACTACGAATATTTAGTCTGTTGTTTTGTACACTGTTGTCAAGAAGACCGATTACAAGATTGTTGGAGTGCACTTCAAGACGCTTTAGATATTCCGCCAGACGCTAGATTTAGATAAGACCGCTTAGATGACCTGGTTTGAGATAAACCAAGGGGCAGTCGCCGTAGTTCTTAATGTCTTTGACTGGAATCGTTCTAGGATCGCAATGTTGCTGTCAGATGATGTACCCCAGAGTTGTACGCCGTATGTCCAAATAGGCTTTATGATGGAACTGTAGATCAGGAGTTTATTTTTTAATGATAGAGGTGAGTTACTTCCAAGTAGCCAGTAGTGTTTTTTAAGTACAATTCCTAGTTGTTTACGTTTATTCCAGATATGTGTTTTCCAAGTTAGCCTTGTGTCTAGATGTAATCCTAAGTACTTGGCACTATCTTTTTTTGGTATTAGGTGGTTGTTGAAATATATTGATGGTGTGTCACCGTGGCATTTTGTAAAAGTTACATTGGCTGATTTTTCGTCGTTAATTTTTATTCTCCATCTACAAGCCCACTTATGTGTTTTGTGTAATCTTGCTTGTAATGTGCGAGTCGCAATTTCGGGATTTTTGCCTTTCACCATAATTGCAGTGTCATCTGCAAATGTAGCTGTTAGGTGATGGTCATCGGTTGGAAAGTCAGCTGTAAACAAAGTGTAAAGTATGGGACCAAGTATACTTCCTTGGGGCACACCAGCTTTTATAGGATGAATGTCTGTTATAAAGTCATCATATCGTATTTGGAAGTGCCTTTCTTCAAGATAAGATTTGAGCAAGATGTAGAGTGGATGAGATAGGTTTTTCTTTAGTTTATAGAGCAATCCGGGGTGCCAAACCTTGTCGAAAGCTTGACTTATATCCAGGAATACAGCATTGCAGTAGCTCTTTTCCTGAAATGTAGTTTGTATCATATCAACAACTCTGTGCACTTGTTCAATGGTCGAGTGTTTAAGGCGAAATCCAAATTGATGCGATGGGATTTGTTTGTGTTCATCTATTTCTATTAATAATCGTTCTTTTATAATTTTCTCTGCAATTTTAGACATAACAGGTAACAAGCTTATTGGTCTGTATGATTTTATCTCTTTAGCAGGTTTTCCTGGTTTTTGTATTAGTATAATGTCTGCTAACTTCCATTGTGCTGGAAAATATCCTATCCTTATAGTTGCATTTATTAGTTGTGTTATCATTGTAATCCCTTTTTTTGGTAGTTGTTTGATTATCTCGCCAGTAAGGAGATCGTGTCCAGGTGCTTTTTTGGTACGAATTTCGTATTTAATAATTTGTGCTACTTCTTTGGGTGTTGTTAGTTTGGGAGGTGGAGACATTTGATATATACTACCTAAAAATTCATGTATTCTTTCATCGATATTATTCTCATCTGCAGGTAAAGGCTGAAATACTTCTTCGAAATAGTTTGCAAATGCTTTTGCCTTTTCCTGGTTTGTTCGTAACCATTTGTTATCATGCCTGATAGGCGGGATTTGTTGTTTTGAATTTTTCAAATTTTTTGTTGCCTTCCATAAAGAATAGTCGGAATCCGCAATTGGTGTTAAATTCTGCATATAACTTTGAAAATATTCATTTTTAAGATTTTGTATTAATTCTTTTAGTTGTCGACATTTTCGATTGTAGTTGGTTTTGTCATCCGGGTGTCTCGTTATTTGCCACCTTTTTCTAAGCCTCCGCTTTTCTAGTATTTCAGTTCTAATGATTTGTGGGCATTGTCTTCGGTGCCTTTTGTTTTTAGTCTCATAGGGCGTAGTTTCCCATGCTGCTTGTTGAACCAACTTAGTAAAATATTCAACTGCTAATTCAATATCATTTGGTGTTTTCAGTGGTATTTGTAGATTTATATTTTGATCTAGTATTGATTTAAAATATTCCCAGTCAGTTTTTTTGGAGATCAGATGCGGTGTCGCCTCCTTTTCTTGAGGTATGGTTGATATGGATGCAATAATTGGAGTGTGGTCAGAATTTAAATCATCGCTGGATACTATATTTAAGTGCTCATCTGAGATACCTTTTACAATGAAAAAGTCGAGTAGATCTGGTACTCTATTTGGATCACTGGGCCAGTATGTGGGTTGATATGTAGAGAGGTGGCATAAATTCATTTCTTGTACAACTGAATATAAAACTCTTCCCCTTCCTGGAGGTGAAAGTCTGGAACCCCAACTAGTATGTTTTGCGTTATAATCACCTCCAGCCAAGAATCGGTTTCCCAGTGTTTTGAACAGATTTACAAAACCTTCTTTATTTGGCCTGTATCTCGGAGGACAATAAACGGCCGATATCGCAAGTGGCCCTACCCAATCTTCTATTACGATACTTGCTGCTTACATAAAATCTTGTTCAAATTTGAGCAATTCATAATGTTTCAGGTTCTGCCTGATTATTACTGTTGCTACACCTCTTGGATTTCTCTCAGCATCTGGATGTCCTGCATTATATATGTTAAAGTTTGTTATTTTCAACTGAGCACTGTTAAATAAGTGTGATTCTAAAATCAACAAAATATCGATATTGTTCATATTTATGAAGTATTCAATCTCATATTTATGTTTGATTATTCCATTTGCGTTCCACTGTGCTATTCTTAAAAGTTGTGTCAACATTTTCTAGAAATAAGTTCTTCTCTAATTTGTCGGATTTCTTGAGTTAACAGTGATATTGTTTTTTGTTGTTCTTCTATAGTTTTTTGCAGATTGGAGATTATGTTGAGAAGATAGCTGTTGTTGGACTCGTTGTTATTGTTTGACAGATTTTGTACATTTTGTTGATTTCCGGTGATTTGGGCGTAGGTAGGTCTTCTCCTTGTTACCTCATCGTTACTTAATTGAAATGCTTGTTGAGTACCAAATCATAAAGCAATAAAAATACCGGAAGAATGGAGAACGATCGAACTAATTCTACTAAGTACATACTAAAAAAAGGAGATAAAAGCAGCAAGTAAATTACAGAGGTATCAAATTGTTAAATACCATCCTAAAACTTACAACTAAAGTTCTAAAAGAATCATGAATAAAACTAATAATGAATAAAACAGGGTTTCGGTACTGGAAGATCGTGTACAGACGCAATCATCATCATTCTATCTAACTATCTACTTATCTATTCTGTTTGCCATATCTCTATACGAAGTCGGCTTCCCTAATTGCATTTCTCCACAAATTCTGTCTTGAGTCATATCAACATCAATCCCCTTCACCAACATGTCCTATTAGTCCTGCCTAATCGTCTCTCCCACGTCTTCTTTGACCTGGCCAAACCATCTTAACCTATGCTCTCTCATTTTGGCATCAATTGGTGCCACACCTAGGCCTCCCCTAACATACTTTTGTATCCTTTTTTTTATCACTCCACTCATTCATCTAAGCATTCTCATTTCCGCCACATGCATTTGTTGTTTGTCTTTCTTTTTCACTGCTCAACATTTAATTCCGTACATCTTAGCCAGTCTTATGGCTGTTTTATAGAATTTTTCTTCAACTTCATTGGAATTTTTCTGTCACACAACACACCAGTCGCTTCCTTCCACTTCATTCATCCAGCCCTAATTCTACTGCATGCATCTCCATCTATTTCTCCATTACTCTGTAATACCGATCCTAGGTACTAGATCGTGTACAGACGCAATATTCGTCATAAAGCAAATTACTGAGAAATCACTAGAGCAGTGATTCCCAAAGTGGTCCAGGTGGACCCCCAGGGGTCCACGAGAGACTCAACGGGGGTCTACGTTGGCGTGAAATAAAAATGGGGGTTCACAAGTTGTAAGTGGGGGTCCACGAAAATTTTATAGTGATTTGGTATGGGTAATAAATCCATTTGATGAAACGGATGTGGTATTACAAGAGGAACTACTAGAGCTCAGCACCAATGAAGAACTGAAGGTGCAATTTAAAAAAGGCTATCAAACATTTTGGCTGCAGGCAGAAATACCTGAAAAATATCCTGGGCTGTGGGAAATTGTGAGAAAACTTTGATAGCGTTTACCTCGTCATACCTTGTCGAAAAAAGTTTTAGTGTCGTTACAAACCTATTAACAAAAAAAGGAGCACATTAAACATTACAGAACGGGGAGATTTGCGGTTAATCCTTACAAAACTGAAGCCAAATATTGAGAATTTGCTGTCAATCCACCAAGTACATCCCTCTCATTAAAATTATGGGTATTTTTTTATTATTGATTTGCATATTTAAAGTTACATAACGTTATTAGTGTTTCATTTTAATTCTTTTAAGTCTGTTATCATTATCATTTTAATAAATAGATCGTAAGAAAATATACCTACTATTTTTTCTTTATTTTTACCACTCCGAATTTGGCACTATTTTCGAAGACGAAGAACAGGAGTTACCGATGTAATTTCCCGAATTGCCACCCTGAAATGAAACTGGGCCGGACACGTCGCCCGAATCAGTGATGAGAGGTGGACAAAGATATTATTTGAGTGGAGGCCGAGATTAGACAAAATAAGTAGAGGAAGACCACCTACTCGTTGGACTGACGATATCAAGAAAATGTCAAGAAATTGGATGCAAAGTTCCCAAAATAGAGCACAATGGACAAAAATTAGGGAGGCCTATGTCCAGCAGTGGACGCAAAGGGCTGATTGATGATGAATTTAGGGTTTGAACTCACCCGCAACGCCAATTTCCATCGTTAGACCTTCACATTTGGGACGAGTTTTGGGAATATGGTAAAAATGTAGCAGCAGGGGGTCCACCGAAACCAGTAAATTTTTAAAGTGGTCTACGAGAAAAAATAGTTTGGGAACCTCTGCACTAGAGTATAATAATACACCAGCATTCCTATGTCTGATTGACTTTATAAAAGACTATATAAAAGCAAAAAATCCACGAGTTCGGACCACACCCTGCAAAAAAGGGCAATAATGAAATTTATTGGCTAGTATGAAACAAAAAGAGAAAAAGAAAGATGTAGGCCAATATACCTTACGTGGAATACCTAAGCCAAATTACGAGAATAAAATGTTCTGTAGATGATTCGAAAAAACATTACAGAATCTACAACAGATGCGCAGGACGTGTTACTACTTCTTTTCAGGGCCCCCGTAAGGGCTGCTGGCGCCTGTGTGCAAAAAAGGATTTTGGCGCCCCTTAGGCATTTTGGTTCATGTTTATTTATTGATTTTTAGAAGGTAGGTCGATAGGTAGGTTCTTGAAATAAAGCAAAAAACTGAAGTTTAGAAGTCATAATAAGTTTTAATGAGTTTTCCCCGAAAAGTGCTTCATTTTTTTGGTTATTTCACGTTGAAATATTCGATTTGGAATTTGACGAATAAGAAAGTTTTTCTCATGAGCTCCAATTTTGCTTTTACTAGGTCTATAGACTTCATGAATACACCATTTTTTCGTTTTTTTATAAGCTAAATTTTTGATAAAATACTTAGTTTTTTAATTATTTACGAAAAACCGTCTAAAAACGTGTTTTTTTTGTTGAAAAATAAACATTTTAAATCGCAAATGACTCAAAAAGTGTTGATTCAGTTACAAAACTCTATAGAACAAAAGTTGCTTAGAATTAGGCAGTTTATCAATTTCTGGACTTATTTTAAACCTATATTTTTTCACCACCGACAAGGGGTAATATTCACCCCCCAAGCAAAAGCAACCAACGACACAAGTCCAACTTTGAAGTGGAGGGTAAGGGTAGAACCTACATCCAAATTTTCGTGTAATTCGTTGGTCACCCTGAAAATTACACGGTATCGTTGTATTGCACGTCCATTTACTGGGCTATAGGTACAATGGAAAAATAAAAAATAGTTATTGTAGTAGCGATATTTTCTGAGACTTTGCTGTTGCAAACTCATCAATTACATCTCTAACATTTATACCATCAAAAATTTCTTGTTCAATTGCTAATATTGCTAGACCAGGCAATCGTTCTTGAAGCATTGTCCAAATGATTTTTAACTTTGAAAAAGATCGCTCGTTAGCAGCTAAAGATACAGGTAATGTCAAAAGAATTCTTATTGAAATGCTTATGTTTGGAAGGTTGAAGATTAAATTGTTTTCAAATATATATTGTAAAATACTTAAGGGGTCAGTATCATCAGGTAATGAAAATAAATTTTTAATTTTATTAAACAAATCATTGAAGTCTATACCTATCCTTATTATCCTGACCTGTCAGTCATTCTTTAAGAACAAAATAAAGTTTTAAAAGATCGCTGTCACTTAATTTATATATGTTTCGTGTGTATTTAGTATTATACCTAATCCTATTTAATTTCTCAACTTTTGTTTTAAAATTAATTTTTATTTTTTTCCAAATTATTTTTAAATTTTGGACGCCTGGGTTTTGGCGCCCCTAAATGATGACACCCGTGTGCATTGCACACTTTGCACATATGGTAGCGGGGGCCCTGCTTCTTTTTATCTTGAATGGTGGAACACCTGATGATCCCTAATGTAATATTAGACACATGAAAAATTTCCAAAAATATGATACAGATACAAGAAATAAAAAAATCCAAAAAGATTGTTTTTCTAAGAAATTCATCGGTTAAAACTCAACATACCACATACAACTCAAGTAAAACAAGTTTTTGATACCTGATGTGTGAATTCCGTTATTTTGTTATAAATTGTAGAATATCTAAGCAATATTTAAATATTTATTAATATAAAAAATTTAATAAAAATTATTATTTCCAACATAAAATTAACCATAATCAGTTATGTCAAGTCAATCAGGATATTATGTTTATTTTATTATTTGTAGGCTACATCTACATATGTCGCAAATGCAATATTGTTTTTTAACGTAATCTTTGCTTAAAATACAAAGATTGGAGTAAAATAACTGAATTACCTATTACAGATACATTTTACTACTAATAATTAAAAATCTTGAATACAAGAAATACTATCTACCTGACATAGAGTTCCACAACTTAAGGTTAAAGTAATACTATGTTGATATTGAAAATAATATTTTTGGGAAAATTTGTTTATTTTGTATGCCTTAAAACATCAACAATTTATGAATAATATTGCTAATACTTTTGTATCCAAACATCCCGGCTCCTCCAGGTATTAAAAAATCTCAGAATGATAACAAAAAACAACACCTAAAACCAAAAATACAGCTACTCACCGGTATTTCCGATTCCAAGTCTCGAATATCTGCGAATATCACAAAAACATACTAAAATCCTGAGTTATATTCACTAACCAGGAGTCTTATAGCAATAAAACACACATTCTTTTAATAAAAAACCATTCACAACACATACAAAATCACCACAAATGATTATTTGGTTACACCGCCGAGAATATCGCCCTGTACTCTGGGCTAATTAGCAAAATTCATGGAAAAGTTATTTACCAGCAATTTTATTGCTGGAATCGAATTATAAGATCCTCCATATTAATAATATAGGTATGCAAAGTCCGCAGATAGTGTGCTACTTTTTTTATAAACAAAATGGCGCCGACAAATCGTATTTATTTCAATTATTGCTCTATAACTCCGAAGATTTTAACTTTACAACAAAAACACCCAAATAAAAATTCACCGCAATTAAATTCTGCATAGAGATGTGTCTTTCACGATTTGCTCCGACGAAAATTTTCCTCGGAAAATGCGGGTTTTACTAACAAAAACTCTAATTTTCAAATAAAGTTTTAGGTAAGTAATTACTAATCAATAATTAAATAAGTTAGTGACATCAAAGCTTTCTTGGTATAGATTGTAATTCCAGAAGCCGGTGAAAATTAAACGAATATTTTAGCAACAATTCAATAATTGTTAATTAACAATTTATGATCGCAATAAAAACCAAAATAATCATGATACATTGGTCAAACTTATAAACATTATAAAGATGAGATGCTTATTTAATATTTTATCGACAAAATATAAATTTTTCTTTTTTTTTGCATAATCTTTAAATTTTGAAAAAAAAATAGTTATAATATGCTGGTCTAATTAGTAAAGTACAAAGAAAGATTATTTACCAGCAATTTTATTGCTGGAATCGAATTATAAGATCCTATATATTATTAATATAGGTATGCAAAGTCCGCAGATAGTGTGCTACTTTTTTTATAAACAAAATGGCGCCGACAAATCGTATTTTTTTCAATTATTGCTCTATAACTCCGAAGATTTTAACTTTACACCAAAAACACTCAAATAATAATTCACCCCAATTTAATACTACATAGAGGCATGTTTTTCCCGATTTGCTCCGACGAAAATTTTCCTCGGAAATGTGGGTTTTCCCAACAAAATCTCGAATTTTCAAATAATTTTTTTGGGCCAGTAATTATTTATTAATAATTATATAGCTGAAATAAAAGCTTTCTTGGTATAGATTATAAATTCAGAAGCCGGTGAAAATGAAACGAATATTTTAGCAACAATTCAATTGTTAATTAACAATTTGCAGTCGCAATAACAACCAAAATAATCATGAGACATTGATCAAACTTAGAAAGATTATAAAGGTGTGATGCCTATTTAATATTTTGTCGACAAAATATAAATTTTTCATTTTTTTGCATAATCTTTAAATGTTTAAAAAAAATTGTTATAAACAAATTAACATTTCTCAGAAATTGTTTATTATATTCTAATTTAAAAAAATACTTATAATGCGTATTTCATAGGTCTTGAAAGTGAATGCTTTAAAAAAATTTTCCAACCATTTGCGAAAAAGTTATGAAACAGCAAAATAAATATACGATAACTCCGTTGTTTATAATTTGTTTTAATTGTTTCAAAGCTTAAAAGTGAGTCTATGGTACATCTAATTACTCACAAAGAATGTCAAAAATTACTGCAATGGTTATATTTTAATCAAAGATTAAAAATATTTTTTTTTGTAATTTTTAGCGCAAAAGTAGGCCTGATACAGAGTCGCAGCTAAAATGTTCACTCGGAGCGACTGACACGCAGCATACATTATTTATTAAAAGTGTACGTCGCGCGGCCGCCGGTCGTCGCTCCGAGTGAACATTTTAGCTACAGTACTGTATTATTCTACTTTCGCGCGTGTAAATTACAAAAAAATATATTTATATTCTTTAATTAAAATATAACCATTAAACTTATAATCGATATTTTTTTGTAAATAATTAGCTTGTACTTTAAACTCACTTCTACGTTTTGAAAGAATTAAAAAAAATTATAAACACCGTAGTAATCGTATGTTTACTTTGCTGTTTCATAACTTTTTTGCAAATGGTTGCAAAAAAGTTTTAAAGCATTCATTTTCAAGATATTTGAAATGCGCATTTTAGCTATTTTTTAAATTATAATATAATAAAACTTTCTGAGAAACGTTAATTTGTTTATAACTATTTTTTTTTAAACATTTAAAGATTATGCAAAAAAATTAAAAATTTATATTTTGTCGAGAAAATGTTAAATAAGCATCTCATCTTTATAAGATTTCAAAGTTTGATCAGTGTATCATAATTATTTTGGTTATTATTGCGACCGTAAATTATTAATTAACAATTGAATTGTTGCTAAAATATTCGTTCAATTTTCACCAGCTTCTGGAACTATAATCTAAACCAAGAAGGCTTTTAAGTCACCAAATTATTTAATTATTGGTAGATAATTACTTATCTAAAACTTTATTTGAAAATTAAAAATTTTGTTGGGAAGACCTGCATTTTCCAAAGAAAATTTTCGTCGGAGCAGATCGGGAAAACACGTCTCTATGCAGAATTTAATCAAGGTGAATTTTTATTTGAGTGTTTTTTTGTAAAGTTAAAATCTTCGGAGTTATAGAGCAATAATTGAAAAAAACACGATTTTCGTGCGCCATTTTGTTTATAAAAAAAGTAGCACACTATCTAAGGACTTTGCATACCTGTATTATTAATATATAGGATCTTATAATTCGATTCCAGCAGGTAAATAACTTTTCCCAAAAATGGCCTATTCTCCGATAATCAGCCCAGACTACTGTCGTATGTCGTAGGTATTACGGATTTTTATTTCATACTATGTACACCAATTTCTTGTTCTGCATTTATCATCTATTGTTGGTTTCTTTAACAATTAATTCCAAAATTTCATTTGTGACAAATAGCGAAAAATATCCAATTGAGTCATATAAGAATGTTTTTAATTCAATTTAGAATTTACTTGTACTTCCTTCTTCTTTAAGTGCCATCACCCCCACGAAGGTGGACAATCATCATCGCTATTCTGACCTTCGAGGCAGCTGCTCTGAACAGTTGCCTTGAGCTGCAACCAAACCATTCTCTCAGGTTCCTCAACCAGGAAACGCGTCTCCTTCCTACGCTTCTCCTACCCTCTATTTTTTCTTGAATTATTAGTCTCAAGATGTTGTATCTTTCGCCTCTCATCACATGTCTGAGATATTGCAATTTTGCCGAGGGCCAATGTTTGCTTTAGCAATATTTACTTGCTTTACTTGTATTTAAAGTACTAGAGCAATTTAGTTTCGTACTTCTTAAGCGTCGTTTAAACACAACGATAAGTCACAGCAACTAGTTGTGATGACAAGTTGAAACACTGTTTAGACGCTGCGATTCAATGCGATACCACCTTCAACCCAACTCCAACTTTGATAAGTTGTGCGATGCACCGTTTACACACAATGATAAGTTGCAACAACTCGATTGACCTTGATAAGTTGTTTGATTTATCGCTGTGTTTAAACGACCCTTTAAGCGTCGTTTAAACACAACGATAAGTCACAGCAACTAGTTGTGATGACAAGTTGAAACGCTGTTTAGACGCTGCGATTCAATGCAATACCATCTTCAACCCAACTCCAACTTTGATAAGTTGTGCGATGCACCGTTTACACACAATGATAAGTTGCAACAACTCGATTGACCTTGATAAGTTGTTTGATTTATCGCTGTGTTTAAACGACCCTTTATGCTGTACAATACAGGGTGATTGATTAGTAGGGTAAAGCTCAATAGCTCCGCTATAGGAATAGATAGCAATAAAAGTTAATAACAAAAATTATAGCCACCTTTGAGCTTCACATTACAAAATTAGTTAGAATATTACAGGGTGTTCGATAACACAGTGGCAGACCAAGCTTATGTTTTTTTAAATGGAATACCCTATATTTCATTTTAAATTCGAAATCCTGTTAACTTCTCCATCACAAAAATATAAAGGTTTGTTATGTTATATAGGGTATTTACAAAGTTATAACCAATTTTATATGAAAATCGTAACAAGTTTAACTCCCTGTATAAATATAAATAAGCAAAACAACAATGGTTTATTAATGCCATATTTTTTAACGTATTGTAGAAATTTTCAAGAATGGTCGATATTGCTAATTTTCTCTATATCAAAGACAGGGTGAGTCAAAACGCAAGTACATTATTTTCTCAGTAATTTTAAATGGAACACCCTGTATTTTATATCACTATTGAAAAGTACCATTACCGTACTTTAATTTTTAGATAACATTCCCTATGTCTAAATTTATTAGTTTTCGAGATATTTTCATTTTTCAATGGACCAGTAGCGTGGCCACCCAAATCACCAGAATTTAATAAACTGGACTGTTTTTTTTGGAGTTACGTTAATAATGAAGTTTATAAAATACCTCCAACAACAAGGGATGAGATGAAAAATAGAATACAAAGTGTATTTCGATGTGTTAATTTACAAATGCTCCGTAGAGTACCTAAGTAGCTCATTCAATGATCGTTTCTAGGCGTACATAAATGTGTTAGGAGATAATTTTGAACACCTTATGTAATTAAATATTAAAAATATTTTATTAAAAGTAGCTTCTAATTTTTTCAAACATGTTTTTTTGCAAAATGTATTACTGATAAATTATGTTTCGTTCTTAATTTGCTACATTGTTACATTGTGAGCGGCCGTGAAGTAACGGCATAATCGCTGGCCTCATACGCCAGTGTACGTGGGTTCGATCCCTGCCCAAGACAAACCATTTTCATTTCCAATAATGACACGAGCCGTCTCACCGTGCCTCGGAGAGTACGTTAAGCCGTCGGTCCCCCTGGGCTAGTGTACATCGACACTAGTTACTTGAAACAGGGTTAAAGATGTAATTGGCGCTGGAACTATTAGTCCTGTCGCCAGGGGGGGTACAACGGCCTCCTGTATTCAGATAAACTTACTCAAGTTTTTATTATGTATTTTGGCCCGTAGAACACGAATTTTTTGGGTAACAGTTGATCCGGATGTCGATAAGATTGTTATAAACAAAGAAGTTGAGGAATTACGTAACAGCGATTTCTTGCAAAACAAAACATGTTTTTGTATTTTTTGGGCCATTCTAACCAAAAAATGTTCCTACAAGTTTTTTCGTAGGATGCATAGTTTTCGCGATAAACGCGGTTGAACTTTCAAAAAATCGAAAAATTGCAATTTTTGAACCTGAATAACTTTTGATTAAAAAATAAAATAGCAATTCTGTTTACCGCATTTGAAAGTTCAAGTCAAATTCTATCGGTTTCGAATATATACATTGCTAAAAATTTATGTGTTTATTGCTAAAAAAAGCTATAAACACATAGTGTTTCCCGTGACTAATACATGCGTTTACATGCATGCTACGTAGAAATAGCCTCGCTTGCACTTGTACCTACTCTACCTACTCGTTCGATTTTAAATGAGAAATCATTGAAAACATCACTCCAGCACTAGGTGTTTATACTTTTGTTTAACAATAAAATAATAAATTTTTAGCAATGCAAATAACGAAAACCGATATACTTTGACTTGAACTTTCAAATGCGGTAAGCAGAATTGCTATTTTATTTTTTAATCAAAAGTTATTCGGGTACAAAAATTGCAATTTTTCGACTTTTTGAAAGTTCCACCGCGTTTATCTCGAAAACTATGCATTCTACGAAAAAATTTGTAGGAACACTTTTTGGTTAGGATGGCCCAAAAAATACAAAAACATGTTTTGTTTTGCGAGAAATCGCTGTTATGTAATTCCTCAACTTCTTTGTTTATAACAAACTTATCGACATCCGGATCAACTGTTACCCAAAAAATTCGTGTTCTACGGGTCAAAATACATAAAAAAAAATTGGGTAAGTCCATCTGAATACAGGAGGCAGTTGTACCCCCCTTGGCGACAGGACTATATCCGAAAGGATCTCCCCGGCAAAAATGCCATACGATATTATATTATTATTATTGTTACATTTACATACAAGTATTGTTTAATTGTCTTCACAAAATATTGTATTTTGTGTTTGTGTGTTTTTGTGTAAAATTTATTACTAATTTTCTTTGTTTATTTGTTGCATTTACATAAAAAGATAGTTTTTAATTGTTTCAAAAATGTTGCATGTAGTGGTTGTGTTTTTGTTTGTAAAATGTATTACAATGGTATTACTAATAAATTATTTTTATTTATTTATTTGCTACAGTGTTACATTGATTACCGGATTGATAATCGGTAATCTTCAATTGTCAATTCAATCATGGCTTACTTAAAATTTAGATAAATTTAAACACCTAAAATAATCTGCTCTGAAAAATGAAAATATCTCGAAAACTAATAAATTTGGGCATAGGGAATGTTATATAAAAATTAAATTACGTTAATGTTACTTTTCAATAATGATATAAAATACAGGGTATTCTATTTAACATTACTGAGAAAATCATGTACTTGCGTTTTGACTCACCCTGTATTTGATATAAAGAAAATTAGCAATATCAATAATTCCTAAAAATTTTGACAATAAATAAAAAAATATGGCATTAATAAACTATTGCCGTTGTGCTTATTTTTATTTATACAGGGAGTTGAACTTGTTACGATTTTCATACAAAATTGGTTATAACTTTGTAAATACCCTGTATAACGTTACAAACCTTTATATTTTTGTGATGGAGAAGTTAACGGGATTTCGAATATAAAATAAAATATAGGGTGTTCTATTTAAAAAAAAACATGATAGGTCTGCCACTGTGTTATCGAACACCCTGTAACATTCTAACTAATTTTGTAATGTGAATCAAGGGTGGCTAAAATTTTTTGTTATTAACTTTTATTGCTATCTATTACTATAGCGGAGCTATTGAGCTTTTTTACCCTACTAATCAATCATCCTGTAGAGTGGACTATTGGCTATCAAGTGTCAAGCGATCAAAACAGTCGCCAATAGGGCTTTTCATTCACAGTCATTTGTTTCGAGCTTCTGTCATGTGTCACATAATATTAATATATCTACGTCATACGTTATTGGCATATACCAATGATAGAAACCAAAGACGTATGTCGTAGATGTATTAATATTATGTGACACATGACAGAAGCTCGAAACAAATGACAATCGACGAAAAGCCCTATTAATGAAATATATTTATTAAGGCTTATTTCGCAATAAGGATAATAATGATTCTAGCGCGTTATAGTCACCATTTGACCTGTGTGTTGAATGTTGTGATAATAAACAAAATTTTTTATACAGTATTGTAAACTTTATTTCGAAATATAGGACTTTCAATGTAATAAGTAGATTCCTTGATTTGCAATTAACCAGTGTAAATGTCAAGATAACATTAACTCATTTGTTCGACTGGATATGCTGCACCAATTGACTTCTCTGATTTGCAATTAACCAGTGTAAATTTCTATATAACGTCGCGATGTTCAATAAGTAATTCATTTATTCCACTCTATTGCCTCTCTGCAGTTTGTTGAAGAATAAAAAAGCTTCTATCCCCGAAGTCCGTGTGGTAGCACGTCGACACTATTCCAGTGGAACAAATGAATTAGTTATTAGCGACGTCATCTTGAAATTTACACTGGTTAATTACAAATCAAGGAATCTACTTATTGCATTGAAAGCCCTATATTCCGAAATAAATTTCCCAATACTGTATAAAACTTGTCACTTCATGAAGTACATTTTAAGTAGATAGGTTAGTTAGCTACGTTAGTTCAATGTAAAGAATCATAATAACTATGCCTATGCATGTTCCTTCTTCATAGAGCACTATGAAACGTGTGCAGATAAAAAAATAAAGTTAATTAGGATATTTTCGTACT